>NC_143190.1:33097500-33422000 GCF_051530095.1 Phoenix dactylifera | reverse complement strand
GCTCTAGACACGTGTTAAAGAATAAAACTTAAAATATAATTAAGAAGAGTGACTAAAATACAAGAAATAATGAAATTAGTAATTCTTGCATCCTCTCATACTAAAATTGTTTTATTAGTTGATTAAAATATAACTTGCAAGTATTAATCTTTTTTTTTGTGATATAAGTGATATTTTTGGTATGAAAAGAAAATATATCCAAATCACTGCATCTTTCTATATTATGCTTTACTTATAAATAGATAATTTGGTAAATCAATTCTTCCAAAATAACTCTATGAATTTTCTATATACTTGATTGAGAGTTCTTATCCATGGCATTATCTTCTATTGATCATAGACATAAGAATATGTACTTGATATGCTCTTAAAAAATCTGCATAATAAATACTAAGATCAAAGAATTTTTTTTTTGACGTATAAAATAAACTTATGCTAGTATGAAACTAATTTCAAAAGATCTTGTCATTGCTTTACTTAGATTATCTTCTGCAAGTCAAAGTTTGCTATGTATGTTAACTAAGGAAACAAACAAAAATCAATTTCTAAATCTAAAAATCTTGTTTCCATTACTAAGTTTTCAAAAGCTTACATTGGATTTGTTTTTGATAAATAAAATTGAAGTATTTTTTGTATTTGCTAAATCTTGTAAAAGTGTTTCAAATGAAAAAGATTTCCAAACTGTGAAGATAAAGAGTATCATGACACAGTGTTGAAAACCAAAATTCTGATAAGGTTTGCATAGAAAATAATATTGAATACAATTGTTTCTGCACCAAGGACACCATAAGTAAAATAGGGTTAATAGAATCCTTGAAGAAATGAAAAATACAATGTTGTATGATAGTCATTTTTTTAAAAAAAAAGGCTGTCATCACTGCTTGTCATACATATGGTTTATGTTAGATCTATTTTTGATGAAAACTCCTTTTGATCTTCTGAAAAATAGAAAATGAACTATTGCATATCTTTCATATTTTTCAGTCGTACATGTTATGCTGGATATGTTCTTATGAAAATAATAACAAATCTGATAAAGATACTCCTATCTTTGGGTATCATTCATCAAGCAATGCATATACAATTTTCAATGAAAAAATCCTAGTTGTAGAAATATCAATTCATTTTATTCTTTATGAGACTAATGATCTTTCATCAAGTCACTAAAATCAGATTATATATATGTATATGGTTAATCTTTTTGCTTACTGTTGACCCCCTAATGGATTTTGATGAATACAAAACACTAGAGTATAATTCCATTTATCTTAACAATTTAATTGAGAAATTCATGTGTTTTATTAAGAATATTGTTAAGAAATGTCTAGGCAAGTTCCCATAATTTTTATGAATTTATTGAAGAATTTTTTGAGATGAAAGAAAAAGTTCAGGGACAGCCGAGACGTCTCCTGATAGTCTCAGAGACGTCTCTGGCACAAACAGGAAGAACTGGCACACTTGGAGACGTCCCCGGCACCTGCCGAGTCGTCCCCACGATAGCGGAGTCGACTCTCTCAGTAGCGGAGTCGACTCTCTCAGTGGCGGCAGAAAGGCAGTTTTCAAGAGATATGCGCGAGACGTCCCCACCGCAAGCAGAGTCGTCCCCACAAGTAAAAAGGAGACTTCCCGAGTCGTCCCCAAGATAGCGGAGACGGCTCTCTCAGGGTTTTCCAGAGAATGATTTTTTCGGTGATAAGGCAGCGGAGACGTCCCCTGAAAGAGCGGAGTCGGCTCTCTCAGGGAATTCCAGAGGACATGTTTTTCGGAGATAAAGAAGCGGAGTCGACCCCGAGACAGCGGAGTCGTCCCCATTCAAAAAGTGCAAACAAGCAGAGTCGTCCCCGTAAAGTGCCGAGTCGACCCCAGACAACGTAAAAAGTAAAATCTTGTAGCCGAGACGTCTCTCGTTGAAGCGGAGACGTCCCCGGAGCGCCTGGGACGCGACTGACAGCTTTTCAGGTTTGGTTTGAATTTCAAATCCTTTTTACTTTGTCTCTAACGGCTATATTTGCTTTTTGGGCTATAAAAGGGACCTCTTAAGTGCTTCTCAACAACTCTTTACCAACCCAAAGCTAGATCATTCAAGAGAGAAGTAAGAAAGAAAAGTTCAAGGGAGTGAGTGCATTCAAGTGAAGAAATCAAGTGCTTTCAAGCTTCCCAAGTGATTTCAAGCTCAACCACTCTCTTCCACTCGTGCATTCAAAGCTCACACTCAAATCTATGCGATCCACATCGGAAGAATCACCATTTCCCACGCTTCCAACGGTAAAAAGATTCTTCCGGGTTCTATTGTTCATCATTGCCATATTTGCTTTTCTAGAGCTTTTCTTTTCTGTGTAAACTCTTTCATTGTGGTGCTTGTTCCAGTCAAGGGACTTGGAACAAGGGAAAGGCGTCCCAAGCCTAAGTAAAATTGGGGGTGTTAGGGTTTGTTGTGAGCCCGGTGTAAAACAACGAGTTAGGTAGTGAACTCGCAAAACTACCGTACTGTAATCTTGGATTATAGTGGAAATTCCCAAAGGTGATTTGGGGAGTGGATGTAGGAGCAGCGGAAGCTCCGAACCACTATAAAACCTTGTGTTTGCGATTGACCTTTCTCATTCCTCCTTCTTTACTTTAGTGCATATATTTGTGTGTTTTATTTTTAATTAGGCGAAAAGTTTTAAAACACCCAATTCACCCCCCTCTTGGGTGACCATCTCTGGGCAACAAGTGGTATCAGAGCAGGTGCTCTGTGTATTTCTTGAAAGACCTAACCGTCTTAGCCAAAGATCTAGATGGCAACACCCTTTAACAATGTTCCTGCCGAGGGGCAAGCAACCAATAGACCTCCACTCTTCAATGGGACAAATTATACCTATTGAAAGACTAGAATGAGAATCTTCATTCAAGCACAAGACTATGCCTTGTGGAGGGTTATAGTCAAGGGACCACAAGAACCATCACACGTGGTCAATGGCATTCGAGTTCCCAAACCTGAGGAGGATTGGGATGAGAATGATGATAGGATGGCTCAACTCAATTCTAGAACCATGAACTCATTATTTTGTTCTTTAGATGTAAATGAGTTTAATAGAGTCTCCACATGTACTTCCGCTAAGGAAATATGGGATAGGCTTGAAGTTACCCACGAGGGTACAAATCAAGTTAAAGAGTCCAAAGTGAACATTCTAGTTCACAAATATGAATTGTTTAAGATGGAACCTAATGAAACCATCACATGCATGTTTACACGTTTTACTGATATTATTAATGGTCTAAAGAGCTTGGGTAAATCTTATACTAACCCGGAACTTGTGAGTAAAATTCTCAGATCTTTGCCAAAAGCATGGGAAGCAAAGGTCATGGCGATCGTAGAAGCCAAGGACCTCAACACCTTGGGGCTAGAACAACTTTTGGGCTCATTGATGACGCATGAGCTCACTATGAAGCAACATGAGGATGACTTGCCAAAGAAGAAAACGATTGCACTCAAGGCTACCTCGAGTATGTGTGAAGAGGAAAGTAGTGAGAGTGAGGAAGAAAGTGAGGACGAGGACTTGGGTTTGATAGTTAGGAAGTTTAAAAAATTCATGAGGAAAAAGAAACCCTTTCCAAGGAAAAAGTTTGGAGGGAGAAATGATTGGAAAAAAGAAAAAGAAAAAGAAAGAGACCCAATCATATGCTATGATTGCAAGAGACCGGGACACATTCGTTCCGAATGCCCTCAACAAAAGAAGTATTTTGGAAAGAAGAAGAAGAAGGCATTGAAGGCAACATGGGATGATAGTGACACATCATCCTCCGAGAAAGAGAAGGAAGAGACCGCCAATCTATGCTTCATGGCGTTCGAAGACGACAAGGTATGTCAAAACCCAACCATAAATTTTACTTTAGAAGAATTATATGAAGCTTTTCAAGAACTTATGGGTGATTGTAGTATGTTAGGAGCAAAGAATAAAGAATTAAAAGCCTCCAATCAAAAACTAAAGGAAAATATTGAAAACCTATTAATTGAAAAGGAGAGCGTTAAAAATATTAACACTACTAACCTAGAAATCAAAAATTCAAAACTGAGCATTGAAAATGAAAAGGCAAAAACACTAATTAAGGAATTAAATCTAAAAGTAAAATCCCTACTCGATAATAATACCTCACTTGCACAAACTGTTGAATCTCTTAAAAAAGATATGGAAGAACTAGTTAAAGAAAATTTGAATCTTGAGAATGAGGTACATAAGTACAAACCAATTGTTGAAAAATTCACACAAAGCTCTGAAAAATTAAATCTTATTCTTTCAAATCAAAGAGCTGTTTTCAATAAAGCCGGATTAGGATATAAAACTAATAAGCAACAAAAGTATCTAAAGAATTTCTTTGTAAAAGCAAAAGACGTAAAAACTGAAAAACCAATATGCTTTCTTTGTGAAAAGAAAGGACATAAAGCCTACTCTTGCATTCAAAGAAAAATCCAAACTAACAAGAGTACATTTGTAAAAGCTAAAAACATAACTAAAGTATGGGTGCCTAAGGGAACCAACTACACTAACCACGAAGGACCCAAGAAAACTTGGGTACCTAAGAGCTTCACATGATCATTTTGCAGGTATGCCTTGCAGCCGGAAATAAAAAGAGAATGTGGTATCTTGATAGTGGTTGCTCAAGGCATATGACCGGTGACAAGAGTCTCTTCGTCACCTTGGAATCAAAAGAAGGAGGAGTAGTCACATTTGGAGACAATGCTAAAGGCCGAATTATTGGTGTTGGTAAAATCTCCATATCACCCTCCTCATTTATTGATAATGTATTGTTAGTTAATGGACTAAAACATAATTTGTTAAGTATAAGTCAATTTTGTGACAAGGGCTTTAAAGTATCATTTGAATCATCACTATGCATAATTAGTAGTCCATTTGACAATGAGATCATACTCACAGGACATAGGCATGGAAATGTTTACATGGTAGATCTTGATGATCTCACCATGAAGGATGGCCAATGTCTTGTAGTCATGAATCCCAAAGTCAATGAGACTAGTTGGTTATGGCATCGTAGGTTAGGGCATGCTAGCATGGACTTAATCTCCAAATTAATTACAAAAGATCTAGTCAAAGGACTACCAAAAATAGATTTTGAGAAGAATAAAATTTGCGCTGCATGTCAATTAGGGAAACAAACAAGAAGTTCCTTCAAGTCTAAGAACGTAGTCTCAACAACAAAACCTTTAGAACTAATTCACATAGATTTGTTTGGACCCACTAGAACTGCTAGTCTAGGGGGTAAGAAATTTGGTCTTGTAATTGTTGATGATTTTTCACGTTTTACATGGGTTTCATTTCTTGCACACAAAGATGAGTCCTTTTCCGCTTTTATCAAGTTTTATAATAGGGTTTCGAATGAACTCAATCTTAAACTAAAAGCAATTAGGAGTGATCATGGTACCGAGTTTGAAAATCAGCACTTTGAAAAGTTTTGTGACGAAAATGGTATCAATCACAATTTCTCGGCACCTAGGACACCCCAACAAAATGGGGTGGTAGAAAGGAAGAATCGCACACTAGCAGATATGGCTCGTACCATGTTGTGCGAATCGGATCTACCAAAGTATTTTTGGGCTGAAGCAATAAATACCTCATGTTATATCTTAAATCGTGCTTTAGTTAGATCCATCTTAAAGAAAACACCTTATGAGTTGATAAAAAGTAAGAAACCAAATATAAGTTATTTTCATGTTTTCGGTTGTCGATGCTTTATTTTGAACAATGGAAAGGACAATCTAAGTAAATTTAGTGCTAAATCAGATGAGGGGATCTTCTTAGGTTATTCCTCATCTAGTAGAGCATACAGGGTCTTCAACAAGAGAACTCTCGTTGTTGAAGAATCCATTCATGTTGTTTTTGATGAAACTAATGGAGATTCTTCTAGAAAAGAAGAAGATGGTGATGTAGGTATACTTGAAGACCAAATGAAGGAACTCTCCACTCAAGACAAACAACATGAGGATGAGATCAAAGAAGATACAAATCAGCGAGATGAAGAAGATCAACCTCCATCAAGAAATCAAGATCTTCCTAAAGAATGGAGGTATGCACATGGTCATCCAAAGGATCTAATCCTTGGTGATCCTTCACAAGGTATAAGAACTAGATCCTCTTTAAGAAACACTAGTAATTATCTTGCTTTCGTTTCACAAATAGAGCCTAAATCACTAGAAGAAGCTGAAAAAGATGATAATTGGATGAATGCTATGCAAGAGGAATTAAACCAATTCGAAAGAAATGAAGTTTGGACTCTAATGAAAAGACCCCCCAATGTTTCAATTATAGGCACCAAGTGGGTGTATAGAAATAAACTAGATGAAGATGGAATAGTAATAAGAAACAAAGCTAGGCTAGTGGCCAAAGGATATAATCAGGAGGAAGGAATAGATTTTGATGAAACTTTTGCTCCTGTTGCTAGGTTAGAGGCTATTAGACTACTTTTAGCATATGCATGCTTCATGGATTTTAAACTCTATCAAATGGATGTAAAAAGTGCATTTTTAAATGATTATATAATGGAGGAAGTTTATGTAGGACAACCTCCAGATTTTGAAAATCACTTACATCCAGATTATGTGTATAAATTGCATAAAGCATTGTATGGCCTTAAGCAAGCCCCTAGGGCATGGTATGAAAGATTAAGTAATTTCCTAATTGAAAACAAATTTAAGAGAGGAAATGTAGACAAAACCCTCTTTATTAAAAGAAAAGGAAATGACTTATTGCTTGTACAAATTTATGTGGATGATATAATTTTTGGTGCTACTAATGATAGTCTTTGTCAAGAGTTTGCCAAGCTTATGCAGGGAGAATTTGAAATGAGCATGATGGGTGAGCTCAACTTCTTCCTTGGGCTACAAATAAAACAATCAGAGGAGGGCATCTTCATCAGTCAGTCCAAATACATCAAGGAAATGTTGGAAAAATTCAAGATGAAGGATGCAAAGGAAATCAGCACACCCATGGGCTCAAGTTGCAAGCTTAACAAAGATGAAAAAGGTAAAAGTATAGACTGCAAATTGTACAGAGGTATGATAGGCTCTCTACTTTACCTTACTGCTAGTAGACCAGATATATTATTCAGTGTTTGTATGTGTGCTAGATACCAAGCATGTCCTAAGGAATCACACTTGCAAGCTGTTAAGAGAATTTTTAGATATCTAGTAGGGACATCTAATGTAGGCTTATGGTATTCTAAACAATCTGACATAAATTTAATTGCTTATTCCGATGCTGATTTTGCCGGGTGCAAACTCGACAGAAAAAGCACAAGTGGATATGTCAATTCTTGGGTGCCAATTTGGTTTCTTGGTTTAGCAAGAAACAAAATTCAGTTGCCTTGTCCACAGCTGAGGCTGAGTACATTGCAGCTGGAAGCTGTTGTGCTCAAGTTCTTTGGATTAAGCAACAACTTGAAGACTTCGGTATCAAAATGGATAATATACCAATTAAGTGTGATAATACAAGTGCAATTAATTTAACAAAGAATCCTGTCCAACACTCTAAGTCAAAGCTTATAGAGATTAGGCATCATTTTATTAGGGATCATGTGCTGAAAAATGATGTGATGATTGAATATGTATGCACTGAAAATCAATTGGCTGATATTTTTACAAAGCCCCTTTGTAAAGATAGATTCAACTTCTTAAGGAATGCTTTGAGCTTGTATGATCCTAGCAAATGAATTGAACTTGTATTGCATTGTTTTGCTGCGCAAACTAGTAATCAACCTCAAGGTAAACATAAGTGAAAACATGAATTCATCTAAGCTAAATGACGAACTGTTTGACTTTCCGGAGGATGGTTACCCTCCCTTGGACTCTTCATGGAGATATTTTCAGAGCCTATTTCATAGGTATTCGAAATTTGGTCAAACATTCCTCATTTCAATATTAATAATTCAAAAATCATTATCAAATTATTATAGGATGTATCATTAAGGGGGAGGATCACAAACAAATTCACTCTAAGTTTATCAAAAGAGATCATGTTGATTAGGGTGATTAAACAAAAATTGGGAGAAGATAGAATTTAGTCTGAAATTTTTCAGTGCCGGAGACGTCTCTGGCAAATCGCAGAGACGTCCCCCCAGGGGAGACGTCTCGCCTTAGTCGCGGAGACATCTCGGGGACCGAATGAGGGCTTTTAAAATAGGTCGAAATAGCTCGAGCCGACCCGAGCTTTCTCCTTCATCCCCGACCAAAACGAAAAACCCTAGCCTCCATTTGCTCTCCACCTCAAACCCTAGCCTCCGTTTGCTCTCCATCACAAACCCTAGCATCCATGGCACCAAAGAAGGCTAGGACGACCCATGGAAGGCGACCTAGGGCAGCGGCCGACGGTGAGGAACGGCGAGAAGAACCCTCCGCGCCGTCTCCTCCGGTTGCTCCGCCAACCACGACTATTTCCTGTGCAAATCGCACAGTCACGACCGGAAGGTACATAGATTTCTCATTTTTAGATCATGAGGGGTTCTCTATTGGAGAGAGACTCCGAGCCCAAGGGTGGGAGCACTTTTGTACCCTCAATACCTCGACCTACCCCGGCCTAGTTAGAGAACTTTTTAGCAATATGGCCTTAGGGGACCTAGGGTACACTGCATATGTCCAAGGGACATTAGTAGAAGTCAATGAAGATGTCCTATCCACTGTCTTACAAATCCCTAAGGACGGTGAGGCTCCAACCTCACATCCCCAAAGGGAGTTAGCCCTAAATTTACTTTTAGGAAGAGAGGACTGCGGCCCTCTTGATGTTGTCAATTCCCAGGACCTAAATGCAGAAATGAGACTTCTCTTAAGTATTGTCAACCGGGTCCTATTTCCTAAAACCGGTCGCTTCGATTTTGTTTCGGAGCGAGACTTAGCTATTATGCATCATATCCTACTAGGGATCCCTCTAAACCTCCCTAGACTCATGCTAAACTACATTACCCTATGTCATAGGTATTCTAGGTTTAGTATACCCTATGGCATGATCTTTACCTTAGTTTTCAAACACTTCAAAGTTCCCATTCCAACAAATGAACCTGCAAAGCCCTTGAGAAACACCGACTATTACAATGAGGGCACAATGAGAAGAATGGAATTTCATAAGATAGATGGGTCGTGGGTCAAGGTACCAAAGAGAAAAACCCAAATCCTAGAGCCCGAGAACCCACATCATGAGTCTGATCATCACTCTCCTCCACCTAGCCACTTGGATATTCCTGATATACCCTCCAGCTCAGCTGGACCTTCCACATCCATGCCACCACCTCCTCCAGTTAGCGGGCCCTCCTTCCTGTCAGAGGATCAGATGCGCACCTTAGCATCTGCCATTTGCCAGCAGATGAGGGAGGAGATGAGATCCATGATCTCTACAGAGTTGGCCCCCATCAGAGCTTCACATGAAGGGCTTCTACAAGAGATGAAGGATATTAGAAGTCAAATTGAAGCTACAACACAAAAAATAATTGGTGTGGGTGCCACCCAAACCATCAGATCAATAGAGCTCAAGGACAGCTTGAGGAGTATTTCCAAGAGTCTCAAAGAGCTGACAAAACCAGATGGCAACGTGGGCACCTTGGTTGCCCAACTCAGAGGAAGAATTGAAATGGCAACCATAGAGTTTGAAGCACTTGTGGCAGGTTTCCACAAGTCACAGGGAGATCAATTTAAGACCCTCATGGATTCCATCAATGCATTCATAGATGCAGCTTGTAAGGTTTATGAACAAAATGCAGCTGGTAGGGCTCATGAGCAACGTCGCCGATGAGGGACATTTTGTAGGCTCTTCTTTTTGTAAACCCTAGGCTATTCTGAAACACTTTTTGTATTAGAAATCAATACTTGTAATGATTTCTTCTTTTGACTATGTACTGACTTCGAAGATTTACAATGACATATGAATGACATACAATTTCTTTTGCAACCCTGTGTATATTTCCAACTCTGTATATATAAATGTGAATGTGCCTCTTGATGTGTCATAAGAATCTCATAACATACATTAAGTATTCAAATTTGGCACAACTTATCAAAGCATATGAAACAGGGGGAGCACAACCTGAATATCAGAGGGGGAGTAAAATGAATGCTGAACTCTTTAATAAAGATAACTTGAATATCCTTGAGTGGTTAATTATAATATGCTGAATTCTACTATGAATTGAGTTTTAAGCACCTAAGGATAATTTGTCCCCTTCATTGTTGATGACAAAAAGGGGGAGTAGAACCATAGAACCAATATGGATAAGGGGAGTAGAACCAATATGGATACATTGGAATGCAAAATACAAAATTCATGCTTAAAAGTTGAATTAGAAGAGATAAAATTGAAGAATATTGGCTTTAAGATAATTGCCCTTCTGGAAAAGAAAGGGGGAGTCAAAAAGAACTTAGCTTTCAATTATCTTTATACCTGTACATCTGAGCAAATACTGTGTATATGTTTAAATTTCGAATTTTGCATATACTCAGTGTTTTATCATCATCAAAAAGGGGAAGATTGTTGACCCCCTAATGGATTTTGATGAATACAAAACACTAGAGTATAATTCCATTTATCTTAACAATTTAATTGAGAAATTCATGTGTTTTATTAAGAATATTGTTAAGAAATGTCTAGGCAAGTTCCCATAATTTTTATGAATTTATTGAAGAATTTTTTGAGATGAAAGAAAAAGTTCAGGGACAGCCGAGACGTCTCCTGATAGTCTCAGAGACGTCTCTGGCACAAACAGGAAGAACTGGCACACTTGGAGACGTCCCCGGCACCTGCCGAGTCGTCCCCACGATAGCGGAGTCGACTCTCTCAGTAGCGGAGTCGACTCTCTCAGTGGCGGCAGAAAAGCAGTTTTCAAGAGATATGCGCGAGACGTCCCCACCGCAAGCAGAGTCGTCCCCACAAGTAAAAAGGAGACTTCCCGAGTCGTCCCCAAGATAGCGGAGACGGCTCTCTCAGGGTTTTCCAGAGAATGATTTTTTCGGTGATAAGGCAGCGGAGACGTCCCCTGAAAGAGCGGAGTCGGCTCTCTCAGGGAATTCCAGAGGACATGTTTTTCGGAGATAAAGAAGCGGAGTCGACCCCGAGACAGCGGAGTCGACCCCATTCAAAAAGTGCAAACAAGCAGAGTCGTCCCCGTAAAGTGCCGAGTCGACCCCAGACAACGTAAAAAGTAAAATCTTGTGGCCGAGACGTCTCTCGTTGAAGCGGAGACGTCCCCGGAGCGCCTGGGACACGACTGACAGCTTTTCAGGTTTGGTTTGAATTTCAAATCCTTTTTACTTTGTCTCTAACGGCTATATTTGCTTTTTGGGCTATAAAAGGGACCTCTTAAGTGCTTCTCAACAACTCTTTACCAACCCAAAGCTAGATCATTCAAGAGAGAAGTAAGAAAGAAAAGTTCAAGGGAGTGAGTGCATTCAAGTGAAGAAATCAAGTGCTTTCAAGCTTCCCAAGTGATTTCAAGCTCAACCACTCTCTTCCACTTGTGCATTCAAAGCTCACACTCAAATCTACGCGATCCACATCGGAAGAATCACCATTTCCCACGCTTCCAACGGCAAAAAGATTCTTCCGGGTTCTATTGTTCATCATTGCCATATTTGCTTTTCTAGAGCTTTTCTTTTCTGTGTAAACTCTTTCATTGTGGTGCTTGTTCCAGTCAAGGGACTTGGAACAAGGGAAAGGCGTCCCAAGCCTAAGTGAAATTGGGGGTGTTAGAGTTTGTTGTGAGCCCGGTGTAAAACAACGAGTTAGGTAGTGAACTCACAAAACTACCGTACTGCAATCTTGGATTATAGTGGAAATTCCCAAAGGTGATTTGGGGAGTGGATGTAGGAGCAGTGGAAGCTCCGAACCACTATAAAACCTTGTGTTTGCGATTGACCTTTCTCATTCCTCCTTCTTTACTTTAGTGCATATATTTGTGTGTTTTATTTTTAATTAGGCGAAAAGTTTTAAAACACCCAATTCACCCCCCTCTTGGGTGACCATCTCTGGGCAACACTTACATATAACAATCTGAAACTAAAACACCTTAAGAAGAATGAACAAGATTATAATTGGTCAAGTTAAACTAAATCATTTTTGAAAAGAGATAGAATTTGAAATCTTACCGATAAAATCTGAAAACTTGTTAATAATTAGAACCAAATTGAGTTTTTCAGAAATGCACTTAATGAAGAAAAATTGGTGACTACTAAAAGATTCAATCAAGAAAAGATAAAATAGATCTTGATGAAATTTTTGCATGATTTGAAGTAAAGATCATCATTATCATTTGTTTGCTTTATGAGCTTTATGTTCTGTCAAATGAATGTGTAGAATACACTCCTATGTGGTTATTTCATTAAAAAAGATCTATGTAAAATAACCATCTTATTTAAAAACACTCATTACAAATATAATAAAGCAATATGTGATTTGGAACAAGCACCAAAAGCATGATATAAAAGCTTGAGTAACTTTTTTGATAGAAAGTAATAGTGATAAATCTATGCATTAAAAAGAAAAATTTGTGATATCTTATTTGCTCAAAGTATACATTGAGGACATCATTTTTGGTTCTACTAATGAAGATTTATATGAAGATTTTACTAAGCTCATGCAAGGTGAGTTTAAAATATATATGATGAATGAATTAATATTTTCTCTCGAACTCCAAATTAAGACAAACAAGAAAGGGGATCTTCATTGACCAAAGTTAGTCTACAAGAAAACTCTTATAAAAGATTGGCATGAAGAAGGTATGTCTATGATCCCATCTTGTGGAATTTGAAAAGGATGAGCAAGGTAAATCTATTGTTTTAAAGCTGTATTGAAGCATGATAGAATAATTATTTTATCACACAACTAATAGACCAGATTGTATGCTCATTATGTGCCCTTGTGCAAGACTTCAATCTAACTCTAATGAATTATATTTTATTGATAATAAATGAATCATAATCTGAATTTTGATAGAAACAACTGTTTAAGATAATTTGATTAAAACTTAGCTAGCATGTCTTATTGATAGTTATCTTAAGCAAATAGAATCTAAGCTAAATTGATTCTGAAAACAAGAAATTGATTTGACCTTGATGAAGCTTCCTATTGTCTCACATGTTTGTTCTTGAACCATCTTGGTTAATGAAACTATCTCTTTAGTTCAAGTGACATGTGCTTGCTTATATTTAGGCAATCTCTTAAGTAAAGTGACTCAACATTCAATTATTGTCATATCTTATGTTGAGTCATCTAGTTAAGAAATATGTTGTATGAATATTTTGTATCTTGAAGAAACTAATGACTTTCCTTCAAGAAAGAAAAAAAGATTTTGTTAATAATGCATGATCCTTAAGTAAGAAAATGAGAGATTTCAACTTGAAAGACACCTCCACATAAGATACAATAAACATTCATATGTAAACAAGAAAGGGGACCTTCTTCAGCCAAAAGTTTACACATAAGAAATCTAGTAGGTATTTGACTTGAAGAATGCAGAATGAATCGGTAATTTTAGATGCCTCTCTCATAAATTAGCTGAGCAAAGTCAATAACTTAAATCTTATTATGGCATGATTAAAGTCTTTAATTATTAATTTCTTGATATCATGTCTATATATGTATTGATTGACTTATACTTTTAGAAATTGTTTCATAGTTTGCCCAAACTAAAATATATCTTTGCCTATGTCATAACCATGAAATACACAAGTTTATGCTTAAAATTTTGATTTAAAATAACTTGTGAGAAGCTATGAATCCTTGAGCATAATGAAAATGTTGTTTGCATGATATACATCTATATGATACATAAGATTATTTCTTTATTCTGCTCTTTCATATAAATTACTTGAGAATAATAAAAAGAGAGAGAGATAAAGAAAAAAAAAATGAACATTATTCAAGAAAAGTAAAATCTAAGTAAAGGCAAATACTCCAATCTTAAGAAAAAGCAAAACAAGCATAATATATTCAGCACATTTGTGAGACTTGTATGAGCATTCTTTAGAAAGGGATAAAATTCGTAATTAATTACACTTAAATAGGGGGAGTTTGAAGTGAACATTTTAACCTTTCTATATTGCTCATCATAGGGATGGTGCCAATGAGGAGGCTAGTGGTAGTATCCAGCACTATTTGATCTAACTATTCGGTGTAGGGTATATTAGGGGCGGCACAAGAGGGAGGCTAGTGGTAGTACCTCGTGCCCCTTCCAACTCCACTGGATAGAAAGCAAATAGAGTATAGAGCATAAGAAAGTAAAAACGAAAAATAAAATCAAAATGTTCATTAATTGGTTAAGAAAAAAAATTCAAAAAAAAATAAAAAATGAATGACAAAGTAAATGAAAGTATATAAGAAGAATCAAGTCAAGTTTTAATCATTTGAAAACACACCTTAAGGATGAAATCAGTGCAAGATTATATTTAAATAGGGAAAGATTATTTGAAAAGAATTAATTTTGATTCTTGACATGCTTGTTCTTAATATTTTAATGCATGACTTAACACATAATATATTTTGCATGTGGCATGATATTTTGAATTATGGGTTCTCAATATTTTGTAATGCTCCATACTTGGATAATTTGATTGAATGTTTGAAATATTACATAAATTTTTTTTTGGTATTATTAAAGAGAAATTTTGGATTTGTCGTTCACGATCATTTTTGAAATCTAAAAGTTGAATAAATTTGTAAAAAGGAGAAGAGAAGGATATCTCTATTTAGGAAAAATGAATTGATTTTGTTTTATCCTTCAACTTGCCTAACTTTGGTACATAATGTTCTAATTCATACCAAAACTCAACATTAAATACAAAGATTTTGAATATGCTCTAATATGTTTGAAATATGTGTTTTCAATCGTAATGATTTAAGATGAGCTACAATGTGGAAGATACATATCTCAAATTATAACTTTAAAAGCCTTCTTGAAAATCTTTATGAAGTTCAGAATCCGATTTCGTATAAAAGCTTAAACTTAATTTAAAAATGCTTATATCGTAACATCTTTGTAACCTTTGTTATATGCTTCAATAGTCCCAACATTCAAAAGAATAACTCAATATGATTCCTAAATAAAAATCTTAACTTAAGAAAAATAGAATTAATTTTGATGCCTTGGTTGATTGCTCCGATACGCATCTGAAATATATCATTTCTTATCTTTAAAGTGTACTAAAATTAGTTTAAATGATGTATTTTTCAATAATCTTGATTGCAAACAAATGTTTCTAAATATATGACTTTATTTTGATATTAAAAAGATTCATTGTATTTCATATATATATTGCTGTGAATCTATGAGTAAGAAATTAAATTCTATGAATATTCACTTGAATGATCTTCTATATCCCTTTCTGCATGATTGTTGCTTCCATCACTAAAAGAAAAAGCTATTTTTAAAAGAGTGAATGATCTTAAAGCTAGAAACATTTCAGCTCACTCAAATGACTCTTAAAAGAAAGAAAATGTAATTGCTTTTGAAAGAAATTGAGCTTCAAATGAATTATTTTCTGGTTAATATTTCAGAATATTTTCTCAAAGATTAAGAGGAAGCATAACTTGTTCTTGAAAGATTAAAAAGAGTGATTGCTACAAATTTTGAATAATTCTAGATCACTCTACATTCTTGATATCATAGAATTTCAGTTTTATTCACGCTTATCATCAAAATCTGAAATTCAACAAAAAGAAAAGAATGATGAAAGAAGATTACATATTTTGAGGAGGAGCTTTAGATATTTAATCTAAATGCATTATGTATCTTATTCAAAAGTCACTTTCACTTGATGCATTCCTTAAATGTTTTATGGATTGATTTTGATGAACCTCTTTGTGTTGCCATTGCTTGCCTTGAGTTGAGTTCTATAAAGGTTGTTTCAGGAGGAGAGATCATATGGAACTTAATCGCATAAATCCATAACTAAAGAAGAGAGAAAGAATACTAAATGAGAAGTGTTCCTAATACTTTCCATTATATAAATATCTGAAATTTAAATATGAAAATCTCTGTAATACATCTTGAGGCTTACTATTTGATTAATATATTTTATGCATCAATCATGAACCAAATTGCAATTCAATCAGTTGATCTTAAGAGCCTGTAGCTTAATGAAAAAGGGAGAGAATAATATGTTGAATTTCCTTGAGTATCTCTTGTGAACACAAATTTAAAAGTAGCTCTACATATGATAGATCTATAGATTTTAAAATGCACCTAATTGGCAAATCAGTTGTTCTGAAAATTATTTGAATACGAATTCTATCTGTCTTTATTAGAAAAACTATTTTGGAATTCACTAATGAGTTCTTATTGGCTTGCTCTTTAGAACTTCAATTTTGTGCCAATTCATTTTTATATGTATCAAAATGTGCTTCTTTTTAAAGGAATAAAAGAAAGTCTTTAAAAGAGCTCTAAAGGAACTTTCAAAGCTTTGAATTTTATGTATGCTCTAAGATATATCATAAATTGCATGAATTCATGTTTTGGTATTTGTGCCCGAATGCTTTTATTATCATACAAGAACTTTGAAGCCATTAAGAATTAATGATCCAACATGATGTTATTTTTTTTTTAGTTTTGATCTTATACTCTGAAAATTAATGAAATTGCTCTCATGTTGCTAAATACTTAATATATTAGGCAAAAGATCTTAAATGAACAAGCTTTCATACTTGTTATTAAAGATCTTTCAAAAAAAAAGGGTTAGATTTCCATTCGTGCCTTCTTTGAATATCAGTCTTGATACTTCTTGAATTAACTTGAAAAAGGTTCCACCTATACTTGATTTGAAAACTATCTTTGAAATTACATTCGATGTACTCTCATTATAATTTGCTCTGAAATCATCTTAATTGGCTCTGATCTATGCTCATTAAACTTATTCTGACATTATTGCCTTGAGTTATATAATTCATTTTTGCAATAATTCGACATGCATTGACTGAAAATCAGAGTACAATAAGGAAAAGGAATATTTGAGTATCATTTGCTGCTTTGTGCTTAATGTTTCATTATCTTGCAACCTTTTTGATGTTGTCAAAAAGGGGGCGAAATATCTGAGTATATGCTCATAATGTTTTATGTGTTGATTATGTTAAGTTGATTAAATCTAAAACATTATCATGAAGTATGTTTTAAATATGCATGTTTTCTACTTCATGCAACTTAGCTATGCATTAGTTCTAAAACACAATCTATTTTATATTGCATGTACTTCAAGTTTTGCCATCATCAAAAAGGGAGAGATTGCTGACCCAAAGATTAATTTTGATGATCATAAAATCTTGAAGTATAATTACTAATGTTTGTGTTGCAAGAAGAAAGATAATTTGTTTTGCAAGGAACATAGCAAGTTGAAAAAATACAAGAAGGTCTCAAAAGCTCTCAAAAAAAGTTGGAAGAAAGCCACACTTCGTTGGCCCAAGTTTCAAGTTCAAAGGATTCAAGTTGGAGTAGCAAATTCAAAAAAAAATTCAAAAGAACAGTCCTCAAGTCGACTCTGGCACTCTGGAGTTTCAAGGAACAGTGCTCGAGTCGACTCCTACTGTTCACGAGCCGACTCCCGCAGAAAAAGATAGAGAGTTGATTTTCAGTGCTACAGTGCTCGAGTCGACTCCAACTACAGTCGAGTCGACTCCCAGCTACAGTGCCGGCAGACTCCTATTCACGAGTCGACTCCTGCTTCAGCCGAGTTGACTCGAGCACGCTGGGAGGCATAACGGCTAGTTTTTTCTCAACTCCAACGGCTCTATTTTTATCTCTAACGGCTAGATCTTTGTTCCCACGCCATCCAAAGCTATAAAATCAAAAAAAGAGCTATGAAAGAAGTTAAGGAAGTGGGAGAGAACACATAGGGAAGAGATTTCAAGAGAAACCTCCCAAAAGCACAAAAGGATCATTCAAAGCAAAAGAGAGAGAAGAAGAGCATTTGAGTGAATCCCAAGGCTTTCTCTCCAACTGTGTGCTGCCTCAGTGATCCTCTACCTCGTGCGAAATCAGAAGAGGGTCAAGTAAAAAATAAGCCGAGTTTCTTCATTTACAAAACTTGTTTGAGGGCTTCTTCTCTTTACTCTATTTGTTTACATTGTTATATCTGCTTGTTTAAGAAGCTTGTATTTGTTTTAAACTCTTGTTCTAATATCTTGTAACTTGATTCAATCAAGGGATTGAATCAAGGAGTTAAGGTTTGTTGGTGAGCCAAAGGAAAAACCAACGGTGTAAGGTTGTGGTTGGTGAACCGGAAAAAACCAACCGGGTTTGATTGTGAATCCGGAAAAACAATCGAGTGGTTCTAGTTGGTGAGCCTGTGAAAACCGACCGACTTCGTTGTGATCTCGAGAAAACAACAAGTTAGGTTGTGAGCTTTTAAATAACCGGCTGTAATCTGAGGGATTATAGTGAAATTTCTAAGAGGTCTTGGGAAGTGGATGTAGGTGCTGGGGTGCACTGAACCACTATACGTTTGTTGTGTTTGTGATGCTTTCTTTTATTGTTTAATTTTCTCACTTACTTACTTAGATAAATATCTAATTGAATTGCTTGCTTAACTCTTATCCGCGCATCCTTTAGTTGCAAGTATATTCAAATTGTTTAATCAAGTTTCATTTAATAAAACTGCATTAAGATTCATTGTATTGAAATGCTTGCTTGGGGAAATCTAGACTAATTGTTTATTAGTCCGCTGTTTAATAGTTTTAATCTTGATCAGATTAGAATCAAACTGTTGCTAAGTTTAAATTCCACTGTGCATCTATACAACTTAGCTTAATTAATTGAAAAGTTTAGAAGTAGTTGAAAAGTTTAGAACTAGTTGAAAAGTTTAGAACTAGTTGAAAAGCTTTAAAAGACCCAATTCACCCCCCCTCTTGGGTTGTATCTACTGGGCAACAGATAGTTTTCAACAATAAGACCCTGATGGCCCGACACAACGAGATGGTTGCATCGGATGAAGCTCGGTCTGAGGAGGGGTCGAAGAACCTCATCAACGACATGACGAAGGGCTTTGATAAGTGCTAAATAATGGATGAATTAATATCTTACTCATAGCACTTATCATTATTTTTATGCATATATTTTAAATTTAAACATAAAAAAATTCATTCCCCTTCATCATTGCATTTTAATAAATTATTATAAATAATTCAAGTTTGATTATTTTTATTGATCGAGTCTAATGTATGCAGGTCAAGTCAAATTCATTAATTTCTGAACCCAAATTGCACGCACCCTGCAAATTAGATCCTCTCAGATTTTGATTCAGCCATTCATCCCAATTTCCCTGCATTACATCTCAGCCATTCGCATTCAATTTTTTCACGCATTCAACCATTAAAACAAGTCCCTTTCTTCCATGTGTGCATGGATCTTGTCCTAGCCCCCTGCTTCAAAACAGAGCCAAACTGCATCCTCTTCTTTTGGCTTGATCCCAGTTGTCCACGTATGAAGTCTCACACGACATTCCGCTCTCCCGAAAATTTTTTTCATCCCGTTTACATACTCCTCTTCACCCGGATTCTTCCCAGATTTCCTCCCATCCACATGTCTTCTCTCTTCTGAACCAAGCCATCCTTTTTCCGGATTTCTCCCAATCTTTACGTGATTCCTCCCATTTGAAATCAAGTCCTAGAGTTCAAACTTCCCAGCATCTTCATCTTCTTCCGCTAGCTTATCCTCTTCTCCGGATCACGTCCACAAACTAAATCCCCTGCATCCCGACTCGGCCGCACCCTCCACATCTTCCTTTGTTTCGGAACCAAGTATTAAGATCCTAGTTTTTTTCGTGATCCAGCTTCATCCCCTCCGCATCCGAGGATCCCGTTGCCAGCAGCTCCCAGCTTCCCTGTTTCCAGCGGAATAGAACCATCCCAAGCTTCATCCCGAGCTCCACGGTTCCACCAAACCAACTGAGATCCTCCTTATCCCACGGATAAGCCCAAGCCAACGGCAGCATCTTCTTCTGTGATCCCAACTCCATCATCTCGGATAAATCCCTGCTTCAAAACAGAGTCCGGATAAGCTCAAACTCAGCGTCTGGATTAGCTTCATCCCATTGTGATCTTCTCTTCTCCCGTTCGGATCAAGCAGCCAATATCCATCCATCTCCCAGCAAATTTCGAAATCCCAACTGTCAACCAAATCCAAACTTCCTCCTATTCGGATTAATTGACCACGGAAGAATCCCCTGTTTCAACTTCCATGTCTCCGTATTCATCTTCATCCTCCCGAATCATCTGCAATTGAGCTTCATCTCCCTGTTATCAGCCGAGATCCCAACATCCCAGCTCCCATCCAGCCATTTCATTCCTCCGAGGTCCTCTCAACGACTTCCCTCATCTCAGCTATGAGCAACATCCCTTGCATCCGAGAATCAAGCCGACTCTTTCAACGCGACCAGCTCCCAGCTTATCATCTTCCCAACGTCCAAATACATCTTCCTCTGCTTCGAAACAGAGCTCCAATCTCCACGTCACCTTCGAGATCTTCTCCGCATCACCTACTCCCAGCTCGTTCCAGCCGTCCGCAAGATACCCATAGCGTGTTCATCCTTATCCTGCACTCGGAAGGAGGAGCTAGGGGGAGTTGGCAGCCGTTGATCCATCTTTATCTCAACTTGGACAGAGGAGCTAGAGGGAGTTGCAGCCTATAAAAGGCCCAGCGTGAATCGAGAAGGTAATTCCTCCTCTTCCCCACCAGGGTGGATCTCTTCGCTGGAGAAGCCGAGTCCCACAAAGTTCAGGAAGGAGAGATAACAGTTTGAGCATTTCAGGAATAAATTCCCATATAAAAAATGAAGTGCTGAGAGGGAGTTTTCCATGGGAGTCGCCGGAGGAAGAAAGAAAAAAGAGCTGGTCGCGATGGAAGCCTTCTCCACTACTGCGGCTGTGCAATTCTCCATGGAAGGCTGATTTCCTCTCTAGGGCTGGATGCAGCCCTAACAAAGGGCCAATGGTTTTATATTTTAATTTTCTATTTCTGGAGTTGTATAAACTTTATTTTGCTCCTAATAAATATTTTATTTCATCTCATATTTAATTTCTGTGATTTTAAGTATGACGTTTATACAACTGTTCTTCATGGTCATTGAAGTAAAAATAAGATAGTTCATGCTTAAGGAAGATGCGATGTGCTGCCACCTTAGATTAGGGTAGACATTTCATGCTAACTAAAGATGGATTATGCCTAAATTACTTTTGTGAAATTTTATTCGAATACTTATTAGGCTTGTAGCCAATTTACATAATGATTCAAGAATGAAATACATAACAAATAACCCTTGTTCCGATGTTAGTGGTGAATTCCTTGCCCTAGGTTTCCTCAAACTGATACAATTTTAATTGCATTTTTTTATTAAATTTCTTAGTTTAATTTTCTTCACAAACTCTTTCTTTTAAATATTTTTATTTTTAAAAAAACAACTGTATCCCAATCCCTGTGGATCGATACCCGTAATCACTATCCTATTAGATACGTGCTATTGTGTGGTCTTTAAAATTGACTATCAGGCTTCCGCTACAGGATGCACTTCGTCTATGTCTACGGATGCCAGGGAGAACGAAATCCGAGAGGAACAGGCTCGCAAAGTCAGGAGAGTTATCGGAGGGGGTGACAATCTAGGACGCATTGCTGCGGCCGAGTTGGTAGCTTATCCAAGCTGATGATTCTTTTCTCTTTTTGCTTTTGCTAAATAGGCCATTTAGGCCTTTTTGTATTTAGCCCGACCTTAGGGTTGGGCAGATTTGCCGCTTCCGCCTCTCTAGGCTTCACACTCCCCTTGTAATCGGCCTTTGGCCTTGCAGTAAAAATGAAGTGAATTTTCTTTTCCACCTTGAAATCTGGCACAATGTATTAAACTTGCCTCGTCTGAGTCTTTGTGTTTAACTAGCAAGACTTGCATTGTGTAGCTTAGGGATTACCTCGATTTCTATGTTGCCATGCAACTCCTACGGAGCCGGCGAAGACTTTGTAGATGAGCCTTGCAATTGTGGGGCCCTTCGGCTTTCAGTCGAAACCGCAGGGCGTCCTGAGCCGAGCTCAAGGGACAACTTTGTAGATAGATCCCTCCGTCACCGAACTTTTCGATCCGAGCTCGGATGAGACATCCCTTAATGTGGCAACAGCTGGGGGAGATTCTTTTGGCTTGTGACTGATATAACGTCGGGCGCTCTGATCTTAGCTTAAGAGGCGTTGTCGTAGATACCTACGATCGTGGAAGCTTTTCGGTTTACGATCGATAGAATGCAGGGCGTCTTGAGCCGAGCTCGAGGAAATCATGGCGTACTAATAGAATACTGCAAACTTGTAGAATACTGGGGACGGGGTGGCTCTTCAACGGCTCCCCGTTAACACCATGGGGTGCTCCCACTTAGAACGAGGGCGCACTTATAGAATACTGCAGACAGATGCAGAAGTCGTTGATGCTGCAGGGCGCCCTCCACTCATATCAGAGGCGCACATGTAGAATACTATGGATGGGGGTGCTCTTCAACAGCTTTCCATTGACGCCGCAGGGCGCCCCCCACTCAGATCGAGGGAGCACTTGTAGAGTACTGCAGACAGAGGTGCTCTTCAATGGCTTTTCATTGACGCCGCATGGTGCTCCCCATTCAGATCGGGGGCGCTCTTGTAGGTAAATCCTACGGTCATGAGACCTTTTGGCTCTCGATTGATGTTGCCGTGCGTCTCGAGCCAATTTCGAGGGACGACTTTATCGATAGATCCTACAGTCACGAGGCCCTTTGGCTCTCGATCGATGCTATAGGGCGTCCCAAGTCGAGCTTGAGGGATGACTTTGTCGATAGATCCTGCAGTCGCGAAGCCCTTTGGCTCTCGACCGATACTGCATGGCATCTCGAGCCGAGCTCGAGGGACGACTTTATAGATTTGTCAATATATAACTCGTGCTGCGAGGGCAACCAGAATGCGTTGAGCCCATTAGGGAGTTTCGGAGATGCTTTGGAGAAATTCCAGAGGGTAACTTTATTAATTGATACATTCTGGGATTTAAAAATTCTGACCTGAGGGGCTAAGGTCCCGTCCGAGGGTTATAGCTTACATCCCAGGTCGTCGAACCTAGACTGATGGGGGTGCAGCCTCGTTCCTGCCCTCGAAGTCAGGATGCCACCAGCGTGCAAGATGCGGAGGGGCAGTATTGATGGTGTCCGCACTGGGGTAATTGTCATCGAGCTCGTTGGACGGCTCCAGGCTTTGTCTGTCGAGCTCCATTCTATTGGCTTGACCACGGACAAACCGACTCAACAGGCCTTGGCGGACAATCACTTCAATCTTATCATGGAGCTAGTAACAGTCTTTTGTGTCATATCCGTGGTCTTTGTGGAAGCGGTAGTATTTGTCTGATTGCTTCCGCGACCCTGACGGTCGCATTTTCAGTGGAGGTCGGAGGTAGCCACGACTCTCAGTTTCTATGAGGATCTCTATCCGGAAGGAAGTAAGGGGAGTGTACTTCGCAAAACTGAGGGAAGTATATTTATCGGACCTCTGGGGAGATCTGCTCCTCGATCGGTGACGCCCCTTGCAGCGCTCTGCAACTTGATCTCAAAGCATCTGGACTTGTCGCCCTACTTCCTCGACTTTTCTGTCGAGCTTGATGAGCGATGAGGCTCCTACCGACTGAAGGCTTTGAACAGATAAAACTGCTCTGGCTAGACCTAAGGGATCTGGTCCACTGGTGCGGGCACTGTCGGGGGTGGACTTTGAAGGGAGTGGCCGAGCACTAGTACCTGGTTGCTCAATGCATTCGGAGTTCCGTGACTCCTTAACCTCATGATCACAACTCAGCCCCTTACTCTAGCACCAAATGTTGTGGTTCAAATCTGGCCCGAGGGTGACCACGCCGGAGGAGTCGGGGGAGCCACCGAAATGTGGAGGAAGAGGATGAGAGCCACCTCCCGCAGTTGGCGGAATACCTGCACAAAGCCTCACCGGTATTTTCGGTGAAGGCTCTCCGACGATCAAGTTACTATGAAACTCAGTTGATCCTGCCAAAAGTCTCTTAGGTGTTACCTGACGGGGCTATTTATAGTTTCTTTGGAGAGGCCCAGGTGGCATAGGTATTGTTTATCCTCATCATAAGAGGGGATGGCTCTAAGTTGGATGGTGCATAGCTAGAGCTTGCTGGCGGCATGTGATGCCGTCCGTTCTTGGAAACGGTAAGGTATTGACAGCCGTAGCAGGGTATGGTCGGAGTAGCACGGTGATGTCCTTGGCTATCATAGGTCAGCAAGCAAAGCATGGCATGGTAGCGTTGCTATGTACAACCACGTAGGAAGGCGTAGGCATGCACATAGGTGCAGCCGTTGGTAGGGCCGAGTTCGTCGAGAGGTCGCATCATGCATTTGGTGAGTACAACCTGATGGGTGTTAAGGTTGGCCTAGCATCTCGAATTCCTAGGTGTGCTTGGTGGAACACCCCGAGCTCAAAGATTGGGGCGTACCATTGGAGAGGGCGCCCCAAGCTTGGTCAGGACGAGTCGAAGAATACAGGAGGCGCCCCGAGCATGGTCGAGGCGAGTCAATGAATACAGGAGGTGCCCCGAGCTTGGTCGGGGCGAGTCGGTGAATATAGGAGGCGCCCCGAACTTGATTGGGTGAGTCGGCGAATATCCGAGGTCGAAGGAGCTTTCGAAGGAATCTGAGGTCCGGCTGATTCTGGGTCGGACCGAAGTTTCATCTGGCTGGCATTGGTGTCTATTGGGCCACAATTAGGTGGCCCTTTTGTTGTGGGCAGGATGATCTATTATGCCCCCGATCAACCAGATACAAACTTTAATAATAAATTACCCAAATATTTACAAAATAATCAATCCTTCATTAACCTTTCTGGTAACAATTACATCTTATTACGTGGCTTCTTTTATATTCTTAGCTTTTTTTCTTCAAGTTAGTAAAAGTTTTTCCAAATGGACTAATAACTGGTTCCTTCATTGCCTCATTTCCTGGTCTGGTTATAAGGTTGACTTCTACTAAGTTGAATGCAGTTTATTCCTTAAAAATTGGTGAGCTCGATTTTGATAAAAAAATTGGTGCCTATGATACGATAAGGCACAAGTTATTCATTCAACTCAAAGAAGAGCATGCATTAGCCATATTATCTCACTGTGTATATGACATGTCATCTAAGGAATTGATCTTTCGGCAAAGCGCAACTAGAGCACTGCTCTCATTTATACAGTTTGCTGGATCAATAGTAAATAGGGAAACAAGTGATTGCCAAGAATTGTTGTTTCATGATGGAGCACAAGATGATGTAACAAATCAGACTGTGAAAAAAAAATTACTAGTTCTACTTGGACGAATGCATGTATGAAAAAACTCTACTGCAGAATATGGGTGAAGCTATGAGCAAAGATATTTCCATTTAGAAAGTATGTGTTATGGAGACTTTCCTTGGCCCTATATTCTCCATTTGATAATCATGGTCTCTTCTACTGTTATTTTCAATCCTAGTGCTGATACAACATCATCGTTCTTTCTCCACCACTCAGATAACCTAAGCATGGTCCTGTCTCTCAAGTCCACACTGGCAATAATTATTGTAATAACCCAGGACCTCACCCAAAATGGTTAACCGGAAGGTATTATTTGGGTTCCTTGATCCTGTATAAGTACCCAAGATCTACCCAGCGAATAACCGATGTGGAACTAAATACACGCCGCACGGATCCTCACATACTCCTCCCATTCAGGCCCTGACTTTCTCGTTAGGCTAAGGGTTCAAATCTATTCAAATCTAATCACAAACACTATAATTGGCCCATGGGCAGTCCCAATGGATCCGTGCTGCAGTGTCCCCTAGTCCACATAGGTTATGGGCCGAGTCTGCTCTGATACCATTTGTAATAACCCAAGACCTCACCCAAAATGGCTAGCCGGAAGTTATTATTTGGGTTCCTTGATCCTGTATAAATACCCAAGATCTACCCAGCGAATAACCAATGTGGGACTAAATACACGCCTGCACGGGTTCTCACAATTATCCTCTATAGAGGTATGTCATGAAGACTGTTCTTTTAGCTAAGAATAAAATTGGCTTTATTGATAGCTCGCTTGAGAAGCTTGATAAAAGTTCAGCAATACTTGATGCATGGCAACGTTGCAATGCAATGGTGCTTTTCTAAATATGGAACGTGGTCCAAAAAGATCTTGTGAGTAGCATAGTCTATTTTGAAACTACAAAAGAGGCATAAGAAGATCTAGAATAGCATTTTTTTTCATGGTAAGGCTGCTGAAATTTATCATATCAAGTGATATATCTCAATGCATATTCAAGATCTATTTTTTGTTGCTTCTTATTTTACCACACTCAAAGCATGTTAGGATGAACTTGATGATCGTGCAATGAAAGAGTTGAACCGGATCTCTCAAGATGAAAAAGTTTTTCAATTTCTTATGGGGCTCAATGACTCCTTTTCAACTGTTTGGAGCCAAATATTCACCATGGAGCTACTACCTACAATAAGTAAAACTTGTTCTCTGATTTTGCAAGAGAAAAAATAGAAGACACTGCAAATCAAACCGATGAAGTCTCTTGAAGGTGCTGCCATGATTACTTTAAGTTTTAACAAGCATGATTCTAGTCTGTTGCCCAGATAGACAACCCAAGAGGGAGGGTGAATTGGGTTTTAAAATAATTATTGCAATTAAAAGACTTTATGAGTAACTAATTAAAACTTTTGCGAGTGGATTAATTAGTTGCTATATGCAGTGGATGAAGGGAAAGGAAGAGACAATGAAACAGTCACAAACACAAGCAATTTTATAGTGGTTCGGAGCTAACCCTTGCTCCTACATCCACTCCCCAAGCCTTACTTGGGAGTTCACTATAATCCCTCGGATTACAGCCGGTTGTTTTACAAGTTCACAACCCAACTTGTTGTTTTACGAGATCACAACGAACTCGGTCGGTTTTCACAGGCTCATCGACTAGAACCACCCGTTGTTTTTTCGAGATCACAATCAAACCCTTACACCGTTGGTTTTAACCTTGGCTCACCAACAAACCTTAACACCCTTGATTCAATCCCCTGATTGAATCAAGTAAGTAACAAATAGTTTGACACAAACAAAAAGAAAGCTTCTCAAAAGCGTATTTAAACAATTTAAGCAAGGAAGAGTAAGAAGCCCTCAAACTGATTTTGGAGATGGAGGAAGGGGCTTTTCAAACTCTTTGACTCCTCTTGAATTTGATGTAGACTTGCTGTCAGGAGGAGAGCCTTGAATGTGAGGAAGACAGTTGGAGAGTCGACTTCAATGCACTTCTTCCTTCTTTTTCGTGTAATCACTCTAGGGAGCTTTTGGTTGGTGGAAATCCCTTTAGCTTTGAATGGAGTCTCTCTTTCTTACTCTATTACTGTTCACTCAGGCTATTTAAACCATTTCCAAAGAAAAATAGCCGTTAGACACAGATTCAAGGCCGTTCTGCACATTCTGCAACTCCTGACAAAATGCCCGTTGGGATCGGAGTCGACTCGCTCGATCAGGAGTCGACTCGAGTGTTGTTGGAGTCGACTCATGCTTTACTGGAGACGACTCGGCCACTGTTCAAAATTTGAAATCGAGTGCCGTCCCGTTCTGGAGTCGACTCGGCTGAACCTGGAGTCGACTCGCCAATTGTCCGGAGATGTCTTTTCCTTCTGGAGACGACTCGATCTTCAGGGCTTCAAAACTCATCCTCTCGATTTTACTTCCTCGAGTCGACTCGGATTTCCTTGGAGTCGACTCGGCTCTCAGAGCCGGAAAGACAGGTCTTCTGTCTTTGAACTTGAACTGTCTCGGAGTCGACTCGGACTTTGCGGGAGTCGATTCGGCTCTCAGACATGAAATACCGATCTTCTGTCTTTGGAGTTGAACTGCCTCGGAGTCGACTCGGACTTTGCGGGAGTCGACTCGGCTCTCAGACACCGAAGTATCGGTCTTCTGTCTTTGGAGTTGAACTGCCTTGGAGTCGACTCGGACTTTGCGGGAGTCGACTCGGCTCTCAGACATCGAAGTTGGCTCTCTGACTTTTAGCCTTGCATTTCTCTGGGAGTCGACTCTTGCTTCCTTAGGAGTCGACCTGCCAACCGTCGGAGTCGACTCGAGTTCTTCGGAAGTCGACTCGGCTCTCAGAGTCCAAAATGGCTTCTCTGTCTTTCTGTCTGTTACTCCATGGAGTCGACTCGTACTTTGCTGGAGTCGACTCGGCAAGCATCGGAGTCGACTCGAATTCTTCAGGAGTTGACTCGTTGACAGGTTCTGAGATGAATCTTTCTGTCCGGCTGTCTGTTCTCAGTCGGAGTCGACTCGTAATGTGCAGGAGTCGACTCGAGATTCAGACTTTGATTCAAATTGATTTCCATACTTATCCAAAGTGTATTGAACCAAAGCTTGAGACACTTAAACATAAATTCACAAATATTTGACTGAAATATTAGATTGAATTCATTAGTATAACATAAGATATACTCAAATGCTTTGAGCTCATCAAAATCAAATAGGGTTATAATCAATCACTCCACAATCTTCCCCTTTTTGATGATGACAAAATATTGAGTATTTGTAAAATGAATTGCTCAACCAAAAAGGAGATTTATAGTAAAGTTTTAAAATGAATTCAAGTGTCTAGTCATTTAATTTATCCAAAACTGAAAGGTGTGAAACAGTAAATTCTGAAGTTAAAGCTCCCCCTTTCATTTGAAATTATATAAGCCTTCATGTCATGCAAATAATTGTTTGGCTTATATATATTTAATGAGTTTACTTTCTTAAGATTTCAGATTCTCCCCCTCAACACATGCATTCAACTTTGTTTAGATTCTCTGAATTTTTTTTTAGTGTATTGAAGCTTTTGAACTTAAATTTTTGGTTTTAGAGGAAAAATCTGCCAATTTGTTCTTGAGTATGATTCAACTAATCTCCGAATATCCCTTGAATAGATCTGGAGATTACTCCTTTAGGAGCCCCAACAAAGAGATAATGAGCCTCGAGGTATCGAATCCACTTAGAACAAATTATTTTGTGCTTTAAAAGTTTTCTTTTTATTGATTCCCTTTACATGTCTATTCAATATATTTTCTCTTCCTTTTTGTCATCATAGCAAAAAGGCAGAAAGCACAGTAAGATGCAAAAACTCAAGAATGCACAATTTTTGAAAAGAAGTTCTACTCATTGTATTTATCCAAAATTAAGTACAAGTGTGATTACATATCAAGTGAGTCCTCAAGGGACTGTACATCATAAAGTAAAAAGAACAAAAGATACTAGGGTTTCTTTGTGGTGGAGGATGTGGCTCCCTTGCTCAGTCTAGTGTGTTGGATGACCATGCTTAACCCCTCATTGATGTTCCTCAGTTGTTCGAGTATCTCCGAGGTGGTTCTAGACTGAGTCCTCGATATGTTGTTCACACTTTCTTGGAGGGTGTCGAGCTTGAAGATCAGTGCGTTGGCTAGTCTCTTAGCACCCTGACTCTGGTTGCCTAGTTCCTTTTTGATGCTATCTCGCATCTCCCTTGTGTCGTCCTTGACGTCACTTATGTTCCAATATTGTCCTTGAACTAGGCTTCGGATGTTGAATATCTTCTCCCTCAGATTTGCAACCATCTCTGTCACGGCTGCTAAGGAGGGTACTAGCTGGGTGGAGGGAGCACTCTGAGGGCCTCGGATCTCCCTCAGTAGATCATCTCGGAGATCCCTCACGATCTCCTGCCGCAACTCCCGGAGCTGCTCAGGAGATATCTGGACCTCCAGTGGCTGAGAAGGTGGTGCAGTGGAGGGTCCGGCTGAAGTAGATGGTGCTGAAGTGGAGGGATAGGTGGGAAAATCTGAGTCATGATCAGGGCTGGGGGAGTGTCGAGTAGTAGGGACAGAAGGTGTGGAAGTGGATGGTCTCCGTACCCAGACTCCCTCGACTCTATGGAACCCCATCCTATGGAGAGTCTCCTCACCCATTCGGTCAGTGTGACACAGTGAGCGAGAGGGTTCCCCCTCAGGAATGGAGACCTCTAACTCCCTAAAGATCAAGGTATACAGCATGCCATAGGGAAGACTGAGCCTAGGTTTGTCTAGAGGCTCACATAGGTATTTGTAGATGAGTTTTGGGAAGTTGATTGGAGTATCTTGAAGTATGTAGAACATCAGGGCTAGGTCCCTCTTAGACACAAAGTCAAAATGGCCTATCTTGGGGAAGAGGGTCCTAGATATGATACTTAAGAGGAGCCGCATTTCAGCTGATAGCTGATTTGCAAACACCTCTTCTAGGGGGGACTGAGGTGGACTCTCTAGTATGGCCGTAAGGGCCTCAGTCCTATCCGCGGGGTGAGAGGGAGACACCCCTACTTGGGGAAGATGGAGGACTTGAGCAATGAAGTCCTCCGAAATAAATATAGGGACATCCGCTACGGTTCCCTGAATACCACCATTATCCCTAGCTACAGTATCGTAAAATTTCCTAGCTAACCCCGGGTAAGTAGGGAGATCTAGGGAACAAAACCTTTCTAACCCTTGAGCCCTTAACCGATGCCCTAGGGTAAAGCCTTCCCGGGAGAGGAAGTCAAAGTTGACTTTTCTCCCGGTGGAGACCGCCTTCCCGGCGCACGGACGCGAGGGAACCGGCCTCGGCGGGGAAGGAATCGGAGGTTGTGGCCTTGCGGGTTCATTCCGAGCCTTTGACCGTCGCTCGGTGTCGCTCGCAGAATGGGGCCTTTTCCGGCTCGGAACAATGGCTTTGCGAGGCATCCTAGACCTAAGGAGGGGGAAAGGACACGAGGGACGGAGGGAAAAAAAGAAATATTGTCCGTCCAGAATAAACCTGCGGTTGTTTTTTCATCCTCAATATCTCTTTTGTTTAGTTCTATATCCCTATCGTGAAATAACAAATTGAGTTCGTATAGGCATTTTGCACGCAGCTATTGAAACCTCGACGGAAATGGCCCAACAAGGGTCGGAGACGAGGTCGGAGACGACTCTAGGGTTTTTGAAACAGTGACGGCGGTGAATAGAAGTGTCGATTGAACATTTCGATTAGGGTTAAAACATCGGATTTTCGACCTCGAGTCGACTCCAGTAAGTCGTGAGTCGACTCAACCTCGAGTCGACTCCAAAATATGCGCGAGTCGACTCCCCTCATGATGCCATCGACTTCGAGTCGACTCCGAAATATACGCGAGTCGACTCCCTCATGAGCCGACTCTAAAATGTATCCGAGTCGACTCGAACTCTGGCACGCACCCAAAAATCATATTATTTTTGTGCCACTAGAGATAGTTATAGACTTATCCATGATTTAGGAGCTGAATTGATGATCATAGATAAGAAGTCCTATGTTTACCTTAGACTAATCCTCAAAATCTATGAATTAGAGGAGAGTATCACGAGAATGGATTAATCACTCCTAACCCTCTTCTAAGTATGCAAAATCGATCCTCACACAGAGATTTTGTGAAAATATCAGCAAGTTGATCATCAGTACACACAAATTGAAGTGTCACATCACCATTCAGTACATGATCTCTTATGAAGTGATGTCTTATCTCAATATGTTTAGTTCTTGAGTGCTGAATTGGATTCTTAGTTAGATTAATGGCACTTGTATTATCACAGTTAATGAAAATTTTATCTTGTTTAATGCCATAATCTTCAAGTTGTTGTTTAATCCACAAGATTTGAGCACAACAACTCCCGGCAGCAACATATTCGGCTTCAGCTGTAGATAATGCAACCGAGTTTTGTTTCTTGCTAAACCAAGAGATTAAATTTTCTCCTAAGAATTGACATGATCCGCTGGTGCTTTTTCTATCAAGTTTACAACCAGCGAAGTCTGAATCAGTGTACCCAATTAAATTTATGCTTGAATCTTTAGAGTACCATAGACCTATGGTTTTTGTTCCTATTAGGTATTTAAAGATTCTCTTAACAGCTATTAAATGTGATTCCTTAGGATTAGATTGATATCTAGCACACATGCATACACTAAACATGATATCAGGTCTACTTGCAGTAAGATACAATAAAGATCCTATCATACCTCTATACATCTTTTGATCTACTGACTTACCTGATTCATCTTTATCAAGTTTGCATGACGTACCCATGGGTGTGCTGATTGGCTTGTTTCCTTCCATATCAAACTTCTTGAGCATCTCTTTGATGTATTTCGCTTGACAGATGAAGATGCCCTCCTTAGATTGTTTGATTTGTAGCTCGAGGAAATAGTTCAGCTCTCCCATCATGCTCATTTCAAATTCACTCTGCATCAAGTCAGCAAATTCTTCGCAGAGGCGATTGTTAGTAGCACCGAAAATAATATCATCAACATAAATCTGCACTACTAACATTTCTTTGTTTTTCTTCTTTAAAAATAGTGTTGTATCTACATTTCCTCAAGAGAACTCATGGTCTAGTAAAAATTTGCTAAGTCTTTCATACCAAGCTCTAGGAGCTTGTTTTAGACCATAAAGTGCTTTATTTAGTTTGTAAACATGATTGGGGTATTGATGATTTTCAAAACCAGGAGGATGTTCTACATACACCTCCTCATTAATATACCCATTCAAAAATGCACTTTTTACATCCATTTGAAATAATTTGAAGTCTTTAGAGCATGCAAATGCTAGTAACAATCTAATTGCCTCAAGTCTAGCTACAGGAGCAAAGGTTTCATCAAAGTCTATATCTTCTTCTTGATTATAGCCCTTTGCTACTAGTCTAGCCTTGTTCCTAATCACAATTCCATTTTCATCAAGTTTATTTTTATATATCCATTTGGTACCTATTATTGAATATTCAGAGGGTCGTTCAACTAGATTCCATACCTTGTTTCTAGTAAATTGGTTTAATTCTTCTTGCATTGCATTTATCCAATTTACATCCTTTTCAGCTTCTTCTATGTGTTTAGGTTCAAAGTGTGAGACAAATGCTAGATGATTATTTAAGTTCCTAAGAGATGCTCTAGTCCTAACAGGTTGAGATGGATCATCTAAAATTAATTTCTTAGGATGCCCATAAGCATACCTCCAAGCCTTAGTCAGCCCATGATCCACAATTGCCTCTTGGCTTGTTGATGCATTTTCAATTAGTTTTTGTTCATCTTCTTGTAATGTCATCTCATCAATCTTTTCTTCAAGAATTTCTGCATCATCATCAGGAACAACTCTCTTGCTAGAAGAGATATCACTAGTATCATCAAAAATAACATGTATAGACTCTTCAATAACAAGATTTCTTTTGTTAAATACTCTATATGCTTTACTTGATGTAGAATATCCCAAAAAGATACCTTCATCAGATTTAGAATCAAATTTACCTAAGTTATCCTTCCCATTATTATGAATGAAACACCTACATCCAAAAACATGAAAATAGTTTACTTTGGGCTTTCTATTTTTCCAAAGTTCATAAGGTGTTTTTTTTATAATGGGTCTCAATAAAACTCTATTTAATATATGACATGATGTATTAATGGCTTCTCCCCAAAAATACTTAGGGAGGTTACTTTCACATAGCATGGTTCTAGCCATTTTCTCGAGGGTTCTATTCTTCCTTTCTACAACTCCATTTTGTTGTGGTGTCCTAGGTGCAGAAAAATTATGAGTTATCCCCTTTTTACTACAAAATTCATCAAATAGATGATTTTCAAATTCCGTTCCATGGTCACTTCTAATAGCTATGACTGAAGCATCTCTAGCATTAGTTACTTCCTTATGAAATTTCTTAAATACTGAAAATGCTTGATCTTTATGAGCTAAAAACATGACCCAAGTATATCTAGAAAAATCATCTACAATAACAAGACCATATTTGTTTCCACCTAGACTTGTGGTTCTAGTTGGTCCAAATAGATCCATGTGTAGTAGTTCAAGAGGTCTAGAAGTAGAGACACAATTTATGGATTTAAAGGAGTTCCTTGATTGTTTGCCATATTGACACGCTTCACAGATTTTATTTTTCTCAAATTTTAGTTTTGGCAAACCTATTACAGAATCTCTTTTAACTAACTTAGATATTGTATCCATACTTGCATGTCCTAATTTACGGTGCCATAACCAACTTGCATCATTCTCCTTAGTATCACTAGCAACTAAGCAATGACTGTTTTTAGCAATATCATCTAGATCTACTACATAGGCATTTCCACGTCTTATTCCTTTGAATACTAAGCTATTATCAATTGAGTTGGTTATGATGCATAAGGATTGTTTAAACAAAACATCAAAACCCTTATCACATAATTGACTTATGCTAAGTAAGTTATGTTTAAGACCATCTACTAATCGTACATTATCAACAAAGGTTGAGGAGGTGATTTGTACTTTACCTATACCAACGATGTGACCTTGGTTATTGTCTCCAAATGTCACTACACCTCCCTTCTTAGGCTCAAGGGTGAAGAATTGGTCTTTGTCACCCGTCATGTGTCTTGAGCAGCCACTATCCAAGTACCAATAGTTTTTGTCGACCTTGGCTGCAAGACACTCCTACACAAGAAAATCATACAATTTTAGGTACCCAAGTTTTCTTGGATCCTTCATGGTTAGTAATGTTGGTTCCTTTTGGAACCCAAACCCTTTTAATTTTTTCTTTAGCTTTTCCTTTTCTATGATCACACACATTAGCTTTATGTCCTATTGTTCCACAGCAAAAACAGGTTATTTTCTTAGTTTTGCTTTCCCCTACTTTTACAAAGAAATTACTAAGGAGCTTTTGCTTATTTTTAGGTTTATACCCTAAACTATTGAACACAGCTCGTTGACTATTAAGTATCATTTTCAATTTTTCAGAACTATATGTAAACTTTTCTACAAAAGGTTTGTACTTTTCAAGTTCTAGTGCCAACTTTTGTTTTTCTGTTTTTAGTGCATTTAAGTCTTTTGTGAAATTATCTCTAATAGTTTGTTTATCCTTTTTAAGTTCAGAAATTTTCTTGGTTAGTTTTTCGTTATCTTTAATTAAGGTATTAGTTTTTTGAATTAACATTTGCTTGCTTGTTTTAAGTTCTAAATTTTCTTTAATGATAAACTCCTTATCCTTAACTAATTTATCGTATTTATGGAGGTGAGATTGATTGGTTAGTTTTAGCTCTTTATTCTTAAGATTTATTGTCATATATTCATCCATTAATTCATTAAACGCATCATACAATTCATCAAAGGTAAAATCTAAATGCGTTTCAGATGTTACCTCATTTTCGTTTGCCATAAAACATAGGTTGGCCTTTTCTTCTTGTTCCTCATCCGATGATGATGATGATGAATCGGAGTCCGATAGGGTGGAGACGAGGACATTCTTTTTTTTGTACTTGCTGGCCTTCTTGAGCAAAGGACAGTCCGCTCTGAAGTATCCCGGCTTCTTACATTCGTAGCATCCGATTCCCTCATTTTTCCTTTCCTTACCTTTATCCTTGTAATAGGAACTTGAGGGACCTCTCCTTTGATGAAAGGACTTCTTTCGGTTGATGAATTTTCTGAACTTACGTACGAGAAGAGCCTCATCATCATCTCCCTCATGATCTTCTTCTTCACTGCTGCTACTGCAAGATAAATCCTTGTTAGAAGAAGTAGATTTGAGAGCTATTACCTTTTTCTCATGAGAGGATTCTTCTTCGCTGTGTTGTTTCATTGTGAGCTCGTGCGTCATTAGGGATCCAAGAAGCTCCTCAAGTGGAAGCTTGTTCAAGTCCTTGGCTTCTTGGATTGCCGTCACCTTAGCCTCCCATGACCTTGGCAAACAACGAAGAATCTTCCTGATAAGGTCACTGTTAGTATAATTTTTGCCAAGGCTTTTTAGGCCATTGACAATGTCAGTAAATCTAGTAAACATGCAAGTGATAGTTTCATTGGAATCCATCTTAAATAATTCATACTTATGAACTAATATATTTATTTTAGATTCTTTTACTTGATTTGTGCCCTCGTGGGTCACTTCAAGTCTATCCCAAATCTCTTTTGCAGAATTGCAAGTAGAGACTCTATTGAATTCATTTCGGTCTAAAGCACAATAAAGCACATTCATTGCTTTGGCATTTAGTTGTGCCTTTCTTATATCATTGTCATCCCAATCCTTTTCAAGTTTGGGTATTGTAACACCCTCTACAAAAATTGATGAGATATATGGTCCATTAAGTATGGTGGTCCACATCTCATAGTCTTGTGCTTGAATAAATATTCTCATCCTAGCCTTCCAATATGAGTAGTCGGATCCATTGAAGAATGGTGGTCTATGGGTGGACTGGCCCTCAATATGAGAAGATCCAAATGGGATTGTCATTTTGATCTTTTACTCTTTTGGTAAAAGAGTTCCGGCTCTGATACCACTTGTTGCCCAGATAGACAACCCAAGAGGGGGGGTGAATTGGGTTTTAAAATAATTATTGCAATTAAAAGACTTTGTGAGTAACTAATTAAAACTTTTGCGAGGATTAATTAGTTGCTATATGCAGTGGATGAAGGAAAAGGAAGAGACAATGAAACAATCACAAACACAAGCAATTTTACAGTGGTTCAGAGCTAACCCTTGCTCCTACGTCCACTCCCCAAGCCTCACTTGGGAGTTCACTATAATTCCTCGGATTACAGCCGGTTGTTTTACAAGTTCACAACCCAATTTGTTGTTTTACGAGATCACAACGAACTCGGTCGGTTTTCACAGGCTCACCGACTAGAACCACCCGATTGTTTTTCCGGGATCACAATCAAACCCTTACACCGTTAGTTTTAACCTTGGCTCACCAACAAACCTTAACACCCTTGATTCAATCCCCTGATTGAATCAAGTATGTAACAAATAGTTTGACACAAACAAAAAGGAAGCTTCTCAAAAGCGTATTTAAACAATTTAAGTAAGGAAGAGTAAGAAGCCCTCAAACTGATTTTGGAGATGGAGGAAGGGGCTTTTCAAACTCTTTGACTCCTCTTGAATTTGATGTAGACTTGCTGTCAGGAGGAGAGCCTTGAATGTGAGGAAGACAGTTGGAGAGTCGACTTCAATGCACTTCTTCCTTCTTTTTCGTGTAATCACTCTAGAGAGCTTTTGGTTGGTGGAAATCCCTTTAGCTTTGAATGGAGTCTCTCTTTCTTACTCTATTACTGTTCACTCAGGCTATTTAAACCATTTCCAAAGAAAAATAGCCATTAGACACAGATCCAAGGCCGTTCTGCACATTCTGCAACTCCTGACAAAATGCCCGTTGGGATCGGAGTCGACTCGCTCGATCAGGAGTTGACTCGAGTGTTACTAGAGTCGACTCATGCTTTACTGGAGACGACTCGGCCACTGTTCAAAATTTGAAATCGAGTGCTGTCCCGTTCTGGAGTCGACTCGGCTGAACCTGGAGTCGACTCGCCAATTGTCCAGAGATGACTTTCCCTTCTGGAGACGACTCGATCTTCAGGGCTTCAAAACTCAACCTCTCAATTTTACTTCCTCGAGTCGACTCGGATTTCCTTGGAGTCGACTCGGCTCTCAGAGCCGGAAAGACAGGTCTTCTGTCTTTGAACTTGAACTGTCTCGGAGTCGACTCGGACTTCGCGGGAGTCGACTCGGCTCTCAGACACGAAATATCGATCTTCTGTCTTTGGAGTTGAACTGCTTCGGAGTCGACTCGGACTTTGTGGGAGTCGACTCGGCTCTCAAACACCGAAGTATCAGTCTTCTGTCTTTGGAGTTGAACTGCCTTAGAGTCGACTCGGACTTTGCGGGAGTCGACTCGGCTCTTAGACATCGAAGTTGGCTCTCTGGCTTTTAGCCTTGCATTTCTCTGGGAGTCGACTCTTGCTTCCTTAGGAGTCGACCTGCCAACCGTCGGAGTCGACTCAAGTTCTTCGGGAGTCGACTCGGCTCTCAAAGTCCAAAATGGCTTCTCTGTCTTTCTGTCTGTTACTCCATGGAGTCGACTCGTACTTTGCTGGAGTCGACTCGGCAAGCATCGGAGTCGACTCGAATTCTTCAGGAGTCGACTCGTTGACAGGTTCTGAGATGAATCTTTCTGTCCGGCTGTCTGTTCTCAGTCGGAGTCGACTCGTAATGTGCAGGAGTCGACTCGAGCTTGTGCCAGTGCTTCTGATACGCTTGGAGTCGACTCGTAATCTTCCGAAGTCGACTTGAGATTCAGACTTTGATTCAAATTGATTTCCATACTTATCCAAAGTGTATTGAACCAAAGCTTGAGACACTTAAACATAAATTCACAAATATTTGACTGAAACATTAGATTGAATTCATTAGTATAACATAAGATATACTCAAATGCTTTGAGCTCATCAAAATCAAATAGGATTATAATCAATCACTCCACATAGTCACTCGGGTAACCAACAAGGAGGATGTAGTCGTATAGGTCATGGCAGTCGAGGACGACCGTGCTGTAATTACTGCAATTATTTAGTCACACATGTGACATTTGTTACAAATTCCATGGTTGCCCAAACCACCGTGGAGGAACCAAAACTCCTACTCCTGCTGCAAATCATATTGCTAATAGTGAAAATCCTCTTGGCTTATCTATTGTGCCCCAGCTCATGCTAGAGCAATATGTACAATTGCTATCCATATTAAACATTGACAAAACTACCACTTCCATCAATATGATAGGTATTCCTTCCAACTCACAACCTGTGACATGGATAATTGACACAGATGCTTCTAAGGTTACCAACTCTAATAATTTTTTTTATCACTTGAACCTTTTCCAACTCGTCAATCCATTAAACTATCTACTGGAGATACGGTTCAAATAACCCAAAAAGGAATCATTAAAATGTCCCATTCTCTTAAGTTAAAAAATCTTCTTTGCCCACCCACTTTTAATTTAAATTTATTATCCATTAGAAAGTTTACTAAAAATACATAATCGTATTGCTAATTTTTTTCTAACTTTTGTGTGCTTCAGAACTTGTCAACGAGGAAGCCGATTGGTTCGGATAAAGAAAAGGATGGTCTTTACTACTACAAGGGTCCAGTTTCTTCTACTTCTATAGCTTATTGTACCCAGTTAAGTTTTAGGCATAATCATTTGGGTCATCCGTCGACTCCAAGATTAAAGATTTTAGCCCAAGATATTTCTATTCCTCTTTCTACTTTTCAAAATAAAATAAATTTTTGTACTGTTTGTCCTCTAGCCAAAAAAACTAGAATTTCTTTTTATACAAATACTTTTGTTATTTGCTTCATTTTTGAACTTATTCATATTGATATTCGGGGAGGTTATTCTATTCTATCTCATACTAGGGCACGTTATTTTTTAACAATTATAGATGACTTTTCACATTGCACATAAACTTTTCTCATGTGATTCAAACATGAAACTTTTTTATTTGCTTAAAAAATTTATTGCGCTTGTAGACAACCAATTTTTTTGTAAAATTAAAATAGTTAGAAGTGATAATGGGATGGAATTTATGGATCATCAATTGCAAACCTATCTTGATTTATTAGAAATTATTCATCAAACATCTTATGTTGGCACGCCACAATAAAATAGTATAGTAGAGCGCAGATATAGACATCTCTTTGAAGTAGCCTGAGCATTACATTTTGAAACCAACCTGCTAATCCAATTTTGGTGTGAGTGTATTTTAACTGTTGCTTATCTTATTAACCGACTTCCTTCTCCTATTTTAGGTGTTAATTCTCCTCAAGAAATACTTTTTGATAAAAAAAACTCTCTTACCACCATTTACGTACCTTCGGATGTCTTTGGTTTGCTCATATCCAAGCCAAAAATAAATTTGGACCTCGTGTACATAAGTGCATTTTAATTTTTAGGATATCTCTATGTCCAAAAAGGCTACCACATGTATGATCTACTTGAGAAAAAAATATTCACTAGTAGGGATGTTGTTTATCATGAATCAATTTTTTCATTTGCCAACACATCTCTCATTTTTCTTTCTTTCCAATCACCAATTCTTCCTCACATTACTGATAATGGTGATGAACCCATTCTCTCCACTTCTAATCAAAATTCCATCAAACCAGTTGATCTTTCTGAAACATCCGTCGATCTACCTCCAAGGCGCTCTACAAGGATCCGACATCCTCCTCAATTACTTTAAAATTTTTAGTGCTCTTAGGTTTCATCCTTTTTTGCCCATACCAAAACAATCTTGTGGCAGGTACTAAGTATCCACTCCAAAATTATCTTTTCTTTGATAAATTCTCAAACTCTCACTATTCTTTTCTAGCTTTTATTTTCTCTTCTTTGGAGCTCAAGTTCTTTTCCTCGGCAATGAAAAATGCTCACTAGCGTGATGCTACGGCCAATGAAATTAAGGCCTTAGAGTTTAATGACACTTGGACCATGATGCTACTTCTACCAAGCAAACATGTTATCGGTTGCAAATGGGTATATAAGATCAAATATAAGAGTGATGGTAGTATTGAACGGTATAAAGCAAGGCTTGTTGTTAAAGGTTACACTCAAGTTAAAGGCCTAAATTACTATGAAACATTCGCTCCTGTCGCCAAATTGGTCTTGGTTCATTGTCTTATTGTAATTGCAGCCACCAAACAATGACATCTGTACTGGTTTGATGTTAATAATGCCTTCCTCCACTACAAGAAACTTGGACATTAGCGACGTTTTTTTTGGCTTTTAGCGACGCTTTTAAGCATCGGTAGAAACACTCCCGACGCTTTCCAAAGCGTCGGTAAAGCGTCGCCTATGCTACAGTGGAAAAAATATTTTCCGACGCTTTTAAAAGCGTCGCTAATTCCTCTTTTCCGACGCTTTAAAGCGTCACGAATTACGATTTACTAAGAAAATTACCATTTGCGGTCTGCATCTTCTCCTCCATTCAGAAATACAAACAACCTCTCCGATCGGTACCTTCATTCCATCCGTGCGGAGTGGTTGGGTTTGGCTATATAAACAGTTTTTTTTTCAGATCGGCCGATGTGGGACTAAAATGAGGTGATTTTTTGGCTTCCGACGACGCTTTTAAGCGTCATTATTTAACAACGCTAAAAAGCGTCCTTAAAAGTGTCATCAATTACATATTAACTTCGACGACGCTTTTAAGCATCGTCATTAGCCGACGCTTTTAAAAAGCGTCGGCAAATGTTGACGGGGAAAAATTTTTGCCGATGCTTGGAATAAGCGTCGGCAAATAAGAGTCGGTAATTTTCTTTTTTTGTGTAGTGCTCTATGATAATTTACATTAAGAGGTTTACATGCAACTATCACCAGATTTTTTTCGAAAGGGAAAGAAAGAAGAAGAATTAGTATGTCGCCCCAACAAATTCTTATATAGTTTTAAATAAGCCTTTTGTAACTAATATTCCAAATTCTCTACTGCACTACTTCAGGCTAGTTTCACTCAATCAATTGCCAATTATTCACTCTTTACCCTCAAATCCAAGGGCAACATCACCATTGTGTTTGTTTATGCTGATGATGTACTCATTATGGCAGTGAACCTTCTTCTATCGCTTCTACTAAATCATTCCTCCAAGATCAATTTCAAATTAAAGATCTTGACAAACTTAAATACTTCCTAGGCATTGAAGTTGCACGCTCCAGTAAAAATATTTTTCTCTCTAAATAAAAATATATCTTAGATATTCTTGAAGAAGCAGTTGTTCTAGGTGCTAAACCAGCACACACTCTGATAGAGCAAAATTTAAAGTTATTACCTAATGTTGACGAACATTTGCTTGATCCTAGATTATACAGACACTTGGTAGATCGTTTGATCTACCTCACAATCACTCGTCCAAACATTACCTTTGTTGTCAATATCTTCTTAGTCACAATTACCACCTTTAACCTACGTCTCTCTATTGTGAACACTTAAAATTGCTGCAAACCTTGTATTTTATGAGCAGACAAAACATATCAAAATAGATTGTCGTGTCATTCGGAAAAAATTACAAGCAGGCGCAATCCAAACCAAGTTCCTTCGATGTAACAACCAACATACTGATATTTTTACTAAGGCTTTGGTTCGTGGTCAGTTTTTTTATCTGTTATGCAAGTTGGGTGTTACGGATCCACACACACTAACTTGAGAGAGGGTATTACAACTTAGAATTATGCACAAGCTTACCTATTATAGTATATACGATATTGGATACTACAACTGCCATATATTGCATGCATAATTTTGATATGACATCACAGTTGCTATATATTGAATGCATAATCTTGGTATGATATCTCAGATCAATCTCCAAAAATCATAGAATATAATTATTGATATTCAAAATTAGTATTTGTATCGAATTATAGAATTTTACTATTGTATTATACTATATTTGATCTCTAGTATTTTTCTCATAAACGTGAAATTTTGTTATTGTATTCTAGTACATCTGGAGGCTCAACTTATATATAAAGTACATCAGTATTATAAACAAAGCAATTCAAATCATATATTCAACATAAATTTTTTATAGTCCACGCACGTACGCTGGTACTCTCTCATCTTCTCCCTCTCGTCAAATTTTTGCTGCCGCTGGCATTGCTGCTTGGAGAGCCCGAGCTCTGGGTCTCTTTTCTCATAAGAAAGGACAATGGTGGTGGAGATCGAGAAGGGAGTGACAGAAGAGGAGGATAAGTTAGAGGGTGTGTGGTTCCGTCGTTTGGATTTTTTAAACGGTGTACATACAGTGGGTAGCTAATGGAAAGGGGCCGAGATGTTGGTTCGCCGCAACTATCCATAGTAGAGAGAGAAAAGGTGGCTACGCGGCAACCATGCAGGCTGAAACGTTGCCTCCGACGTCCTTTCACTTGTCCTGCTATCAGTTCCCTACCTTGGTGGGATGTGGCAACTAGATAGTGCTACAACGTACGTGCGACAAGCTAGAGGCAAAAGCTCACACGCGTGTAGGCGTAGGACACCATGCAACGACACACGTGTACGTAGAGACCTTTTGCTGGACTCGGTGAAACGGATCGTTTGGGACGTAACGGACTGATGCGGCCCACCGAAGCCACAACCCACCCTACGTCCGCTACAGTAACACGTGGACGTCTCGGCGTACAGCTCGTCGGAGAAGAGAGCTCCACGCGTACAAGCCTCCTGCTCCGACTTCGCTTAGCAAATCATCGATGAGCTCGTGATCAAACGTCCGGACGTGGTGATCCGTTTTGTCCACCACCGGATCCTGCATCCACGTAGCCATGCAGGCGTGGCCCAGCTGCCACGTTACTCCACTCCCTCAAGACCCACCACCTTTTCTCTCTATAAATGGAGACCCCCAGCTCCACCACTCCTCATCGTCCCAATTACGCTTTCCCCTCTGAGTGAGTAACTAGGAATAGCCAGCCATGACGACCAAACCAAGAGTTTTCATTCCTTTGCTTCTTGTTCTTTCCATCCTTCTCGTCTCTGCCACCTTGGCTCTCTCCACTACCGAGGATCCCGAGCGGCAGATTGAGCGGTGCAAGCAGGAGTGCCGGGAGAGTCGACAAGGTGAGCAACAAGAGAGACAATGCGTGCGCCAGTGCGAGGAGCAAGAAGAGAAGAGGCGGCAAGGCGAGGAGACAGGCAAAGAAGGACGTAAAGGAGAGGATCCCGAGAAGCGGCTAGAGGAATGCCGGAGGGAGTGCCGGGAGCAAGCAGAGGGGAGGGAGCAGAGAGAGTGCGAGAAGCGGTGCGAGGAGGAGTGTAAGGAGCATCGTGGAGAAAACAAGGAGGAAGAAAAGAGGGAGGAAGAAAAGGGGGAGAAGAGGAGAGGGAGCGATCCTTTCTTCTTCGATGAGGAGAGCTTCCTGCATCAGGTCAGGACCGAGCACGGCCATGTTAGGGTCCTCAGAAACTTCTTGGAGAGATCCAAGCTTTTGCTCGGGGTCGCCAACTATCGTGTTGCCATCCTCGAGGCCAATCCAAACACATTTGTTCTCCCCAGCCACTGGGACGCAGAGGCCCTTCTCTTCGTTGCCAGGGGTATAGCAGTCTAGCATTCGCTCTTGTATCTATTTAAGTTTATTGTTTTATTTTTTCTCCTCCCACCACTCGAAATAGGCTACTGATATGTATTTATATGTGATGATCTGTAGGAAATGGACTTATGACTCGCCAGTGTCAAGATAATAAGGAGACGCAAGAGCTTCGCCGGGGACATATCATAAGGGTGCGTGCAGGAACAATCGTGTCTTTCGTGAACAAAGACAGGAACGAGAAGCTCGTTATAGTCATGCTCTTCCAAACCGTCGCGACTCCTGGCATGCTTGAGGTCCCTCGCATACACCTATAGCTCACACCTCTTAGTCATTTGTCTTCTAATTTACTCATTTCTCTATTGTTACCGACCATCGACCTTTGTGACCGTGCAGGCGTTCGTTGGTGCCGGTGGACGAAACCCCGAGTCATTTTACCGGAGCTTCAGCAAGCCAGTCTTAAGAGCTGCCTTTAATGTATAATAGAATGTTTCCCTTTCTCTCATTCTGTTCTTATACATGTAGTCGTCTGCTTAATTATCCATGTTCTTAACGTCTGAGTGAATCATTCTCGGTCCATGTATCAGACAGGAGTAGACAAGCTGGAGAGGCTCTTCGGAAGGCAGAAGAAGGGAGCCATGATAGAGGCAAGCCAGGAGCAGATCAGGGAGCTGAGCCGCCGCGCTGGCTCCGAGGGTCTGCCTCGGCCCTTCGGTGAATCGAGGAGGCCGTTCAATCTGCTTGACAAGCGCCCTTCCCACTCAAACCGCCATGGAGAGCTAAGGGAGGCCGATGGCGACGACTACCCGGAGCTCAGGGACCTCAACATCCAAGTCTCCCACGCTAGTATCAACAAAGTACTTAGGCTTTCCTTCTCCCTCCCTCTTCTCACCATCTCTTGTTCTTATGAGGTTATCAAGATAAAATTTAAATGGTGTCTGTTTGGCAGGGATCCATGATGTCACCTAACTATAACACGGAGGCAACCACGATTTCCATTGTGGTAGGAGGCAACGGCCAGGTCCAGATAGTGCGCCCACGTGTTTCTGGACAACAGGAGGAAGGACGAGGCCGCGAGGAAGAGGAAGGACGAGGCCGCGAGGAAGAGGAAGGACGAGGTCAGCAGGAAGGCAAGGAGGAGGAGGAGCAACGACAGCGAGGTCAGCGCTACCAAAGAGTCGAATCCGAGGTATCACGTGGCACGACCTACATCGTTCCTGCGGGCCACCCATCCGTCGCCGTCTCTTCGCGCAACGAGCGTCTTGAGGTCCTTTGCTTCGAAATCAACGCCATGAACAACCGGAGGACCTGGCTTGCAGGTATCTTCCATAGACTTTTAGTTTAACTTAAACTACTGAAATGGCTTGTTGCTAGCCCATTACAACTTGTAATTAAGTGTTTTTCTTGTTTATTTGAGCAAATATGCAACTAGCCTTCTATATGATTTCTTATGGTGGATTGCAGGGAGCAACAACATATTGAAGCAGATGGATAGGATGACCAAGGAGCTAGCCTTCGATCAGCCGGCGAGGGAGGTGGACGAGGTCTTGAATGCCTCAAGGGAGGAGGTTTTCATGGCGGGCCCACAGGAACGCGAGCGGGAGAGCGAGGGAGGGGAAGGCCGCGATGGTCCACTGGAATCTATCCTGGAATTTGCCGGCTTCTGAGATGGAACAAAGGGAAAGTTAAAAGAGTTGTGGAGACCAGAGACCAGAGTGAGGGAATATATATGCATGTATGAGAGTTCTACGGGTAGTACGTAGTAGGACTGTAGGAGTGATGTAAATCCTGCGGAATAAGCACTTTTAAGGTGCCCTGGAATAAAAGACTTCCCTTTTAGCATTTATTTTGGCGTTCAACTTAAGAACGACTTCTATTTGGTAGCTAATTAATGCACTGCTTTGCCATTAAAGTTAGTAGCAATTCATCATGCATGTGATGTTCCAAGGAGCACAATTGCAAGAACATGATCGATGGTCAACTAATAACAATTACTTCCCATAGGCTGCAGAAACTCCTTTTGGGGCAAGAGGCCTCAGCTCTCCGAATCGAAGCTTTGATGGGACAGAGCCATGCAACTAATGCATTGGAGAAGATGGGGCCTCAATTGCACCCACCTTGAGACTTCACATGTAGGGCTGTTAATGAGCCGAGCTGCTCGGGCTCGGCTCGGTAAAAGCCCGGCTCGGGCTCGGCTTGTTAGTCAAACGAGCCCGAGCCCGAGTCCAATATGAGGCTCGTTTACATCCGAGCCCGAGCCCGAGCTCGAGCCCGAGCAGCTCACGAGCCCAAACAAGCTTGGACCTTTCGCTATTTGCTGAATGCTAATTGCTAAACAAGTAAACAACTCTCATTCTCTCATGACCCACGGCCCACGGGCCCACCCAGCCAGCCCCCTTTCGAGTTGTGACTCCTGAGCCCGCCCCCGATGCCGTCGCTTACCCAAATCCCAGCCCCCTTTCGATCACAGAAACTTGATTCAAAGAACCCAGTCGCTTACCCAAATCCCATTTTCCCCAGCCCCCACCGTCGACCTAAATGTTCATGCCCTAATCTTCCGGCCTTCCCCGACTTCCTGAAGCCCCAGCTCCGCCGCGCTCCGCCTTCCTTCGCCCGCACGCCGCGCCGCCGGCCGTGAAGCCCGGCTCCACAGACAGCAGTCACAGCACCACCGAAACCTCCCCTCCAAACCCTTCAAGGCTTCAAACCCCCCTTCACCCTTGCCTCCCTCCAAACCCCTCTCACCCTCCAAAGCCCTCCAACTCCAAACCACTCTCGGTTTCTTCTCCGTTCTCATCGCCGGCTCGCCCCCAAGCCCGAAGCCGATGCCCCCTCCCCTCCGACGACGATGACAACGCCGTACACTCGATCCCAGCTCTCCGAGAAGCTTCATCGCAACCTCCTCTCCCTTCTCCGCCCCCGATGCCGTCGCCCCCGGCGAGGAAGGCAACAAGCGTGAAGCGCCGCCGCCCCATCCGGCGTTCCTACGTCGAGGTCCCCCCAACCCCCTTCCTTTCATAGTGAAAGTTTCACTCCCTCCTCCGCGGCCGAGCCTCCGGCGCCCGCAGCGCCTGCGGTCGACCCGCGGCCGGTCGACCCGCGGCTGACGTCCGTGCCGGTGGTGCTCGCGCACTACAGGAAAAAGAGGTTTTACCGACGCTTTTTTGCCGACGCTTTTCAGAAGCGTCGGCAATTTTTGGTCTAGCGTCAAACTTTGCCGACGCTTGTAAGTTGTAGTCGCCAGCCTAAGACGACGCTAAAAAGCGTCGTCGGAAGCCAACATTTCCCCAACTTCCTAAATCCCAACAAGCCCTCTCTCTCTTTCCGTTTTCCCGGCCGCCGCCGTCCACCCTCAACCCATTCCAGAGATCGAAGAGAAAACGGAACCCCCTCCCCATTCCTCGTCCATTCCTCCCTAATCCCCTCCAGATTCAAGAAGCAGAAGGGCTCCGGCGATGATGTCTTCGCCCGCCTCTTCGCCGCCTCCTTGGATCCCGACTTCGTTCCCCTCTCCCTCGAACCACGGATCCTCAAGTCCCACCTCATCGCCGGCGAGACCCTCTGCGGCCTCTTCCTCCTGCGCTCCTCCCCGACCCTCGCCGGCTACGACTACGTGGTCGTCGACATGGAGCACGACCCTAAAGAGATCTCGCTTGTTACTTGCCCTCCAGACCTTTAAATTCATGAATTCCTGAAGAAATCTATAGTAGATCAACTGATTTCGAGATCTCTAATTCATCAGGCTTCGGACGAGAAGACCGATGGGAGGATCGTGCCGAGGCAGTTCTTGGACCTTGGTCCGGCAGGTGATGGTACCGGCTTCTTCTCTCATATTGTTCTTCTGTTTTTTTCTTCACCTTCCCCTTTTTCCTGGATTCTTGATTTATTGTTCTCCTTCACACTGTTGACCCCGATTTCTTTATTTTATTTTATTTTATTTTTTCTGTTGGTAATCCAACCTCTTTGTCTTTCTCCGATTTCGATTAGGGTTGTGAAGCAATTATCTTTTCTAAACCCCTTTTGGTACGACATATTGTTGGTCTGAGGAACATGATAGATATGCTTCATTAGCCCTGATATTTTGCGTTGTCTTTGGCTTCAGACCTTCTTGAATTAAAGGAAGTTGCATTTCTGTCTGTTCTGTTTTGTCATGAAAATAAGAAACTATAGATGAACTTTATGTGTTTTCAAATTCAATGTTACGCAAGCTGGTGTTTTCCTCCCTTCAAATAAGAAAAGACACTTTTCCTGCTTCATCTTTACCATCTAATTCTGTATTAAAGATCATATTTATCTCAATCTTTGCAGTTGGGGGTTCTGTTCTTGCCATCCACCATTCAGGACCGTGGTTCTGAATTCTCATGCACAGAGAACCTGATGTTAAATCAGGTATTGCCAACAGAGCTGGTGTGCCATGCTTCCAGATTACTCTGGAAATGTTGTCATGCTCCTTTGTTAACTCTCTGTGAACACCACCATTTTCTTGTTCATTCAGGGAGAATGCAAGTCATTTAGCGACACTGAGGTGTGCAAAACAAAGCTGGTGACTCTCTGCCGGAAAGGAAATAATGGAATAGACTCGTCTTCGGAGGTGATCCGACTGCCTGTGCCATATCAGCTCCCGCCGCAACCATACACCTCTGAAGGTTGGGCAATGACAAGCAGCAGCTAATCTCTGCTTTTTAGTGTTACGTAGCTATATTTCTGTGGTACAGAAAAGTAACTTTTCGTTGTGTTTACTGTTGCATCTATCCAGATATCCCCTGGTCCTGGGATAGGCAATATTTTGAGAAAGATGTGTATGGTCAAGTTTGGCCACATCATGTTGAGCTGTATGCAAATGAAGATGCTTGACCCCTGCATTTTTTTCCCGCTAAAGATGCACATTTATGATCGTAGTCTTGGTTCATGTGGAAATGACAAGCAGGTTCAGAAGCTAACCTTCTTTTGTAGTAAAATGAGCAGGTCATAAGTTGAATTGGTTTTATTTTTGACAATATATTGTTGCAAGTCTCTGTTTACTGAAATAAGTTTTTTTATTAAATTCAGATGCTCATCTTTCCCCCGTTTTCTTTTGTTACACTAGGGAGGAATGATACCAAAGGACAACTCTCCTACCCCAATTCCTAGGAGTCATGAATGCGGAGCAAGTGATGGTAACACTTCTTCAGCTTCAGCCATCGAAGGCAACTATGACTCAGGATTTGTAGGTTGGGATGGTAAACAAATTTGTTTTCTCGTCATACCATATTCATAGAACTGGGTGATGAAACGACATGTAACAACTAATGAGGCAAAGGGCTATTGCAATGTCCATTGTCAAGGTTAAAGATCAGCTATCATATGCATTCATCAGTAGCTCACTATGAAGTTTCTTGATAAATAATGATGGTGTGCATAGAGCGTCAGGGTCCCATATTGTTTCCACAACATGGTTACAGTGATCATTTTCTGTGCTTGCAAAACAAAGTGAAACCTAATTGCCATCTTTGTGCAGATAATCTGCTGCCTATGATTAGTGGCTATTTAGATTTGTGGATGTCTCTATGTTTAGAGGTTATTTTAATGCATGGTAATGTAAAAAGCTTTGGCTGTTAACTGGATGCCAATTCATGCTCAGACCATGCCGATTTGTTCTAAGCTTGTCACATCTCAGATGCAATAAAACTTTTCCATGTCCACTAATATTTTCTGAATTACCTAACTCTTCCTTGTGATAAAACAGAAGATGGAATTCAATATCATCCAGAAGGTTGTGTCTTCAATACATTATCCCCAGTTGCACATTTTCTCGAAAGTTGATTGTAGAGCTTATTGGTTTATTATAGGATAGTAACTTTTATTACTAGTTCACTTTAAAAGTAAACTAAAATATTACCTTTCGCTTATGTTAATGCTGAAGTAAACTAAAAAAACTAAACTTTTTTGACCTTTATAATTTACATTCGTATGCAAACCACTGAACTCTACTTCTAAGTTCACTCTGTGTGCGCTAATAGAAGGTGCACATGATGTGCCATCCAGCAAAGCTGTGCCCATAGTGCTACAGGGCATGTCATATGGTTAGAGTTTACTCCAAGCATTGATGGTTAGAGCCTCCTTATTATTTCTCAGTTAGGGTTTATCATTTCTTAGTGGGTAAGGGTTATAATGTAATCAGAATTGGATTTCATTGGTGGTGGAGTAACAAAAAGATCAAGCAGTATATAACAAAGCAGAAATGATTTTTGAGGCTCAGTTGACCATACCTAAGTGAGCAGTATCCAAAGATGTCTTCATTGGTCATGATACTCGTTGCATTTTTGGACTTAATTGCCTGTGATGTTCATCTGAATATGGATCCAAAATATATTTGGTAATTTCAGTAGAGGTTGCCTGAGTAAATGTTTCTAATCAAAACTTTTCCCTTATCTGCTACGGGCAGTGCTCAAAGCACAGCACGGATTGAAGAACTTCTCCAAGAGGACCAAAATGTCAAACGTAAGCGAGAACGGTTCCAAAGGCAGTCATCTCTCCTCTCTAAACTTACTCGCCAGCTTAGCATCCATGACAACCGTGCAGCTGCTGCTAGCTGGTCCGATGGTGGCACTGGAGCAGGTAAGCTGATTTTAAAGTTCTTCGTATTTGTCATTGGTGTAGCCCATGGGGACTGCGTCTTACCTGGACCATATGATGTTTGCTTAGCAAAAAACAAAACACATCGTTGGGGCGACTCCGTGTCTTCAGGACTTTCAAAATGGTGTTTGATTTTTATAATTATTATGTAAATATACCAAGTCTTCTGGCTTCTATATTGTTGTTCAACAACTAACTAGTAGCATTTTTCTTTTTTACCTGATCTATTTGATTGCGGATTATAGTTCCATATAAACAATTAAATCCAAATATGAAATGAGTCATGTGAACCTTATTCAGTTTTGGCATGCTATTTGTCTATATATACTCCCTTGGACCATGCTGTCTAATCATTGATTGATTGTGACTGAAATATTTCGCAGAGAGCAGCCCAAGAACCCCTAGTCGCCCGGGTGATGAATAGAGGTCTGCATTCGATGCTGCAGCAAATAGGTCGTTCAGTGAGTCGAGGTCCAACAGCATCAATGGTCACAGCCGGCATTAATGTGATTTTTCATTTGTGGTGAATGCAGCCCCAAGAGCACCACAGTGATGCAAGTTTCATCAGTTGCACAAACAAAAGATGATCTGGGATAGACAGCAGGTTCCCCAGTACAAAATCATGTACAGGGATTGTTCTTCCCCTGAGGTTTGAATGGTCAAGAAGAGACTAGAAATAAGTGATATTGCTGTAACCATTATACCCTTTTCACTTGAGAAGAGGAAAAAAAAATAAATAAATGTATACGGAATAGCTTGTTTTGCGATGATGAGTAAGATCAACATACATATGTCTTGTTAATATATCTCATTTCTATTGCTTATAAGCGTGTATCATGTTTGTGTTCAGTTTTGATGGGAGAGGCCTCTCAGTCTCCAGTTAAAGTAGATTACTAACATGGATTATGTAAGCGATCCGAAGCAGGGATTGTCTCTGTTAGTCAAAATTCGGAACTTGATTTTCGGGACTTGGCAAAAGGAATGAAAATCAGCTTTCAGATCAGTGAGCTCAAACATGTCATCTCATAATTCTCTGTTTCTATAAACTATAATTATACATATCCAGGAGTTTTATGTTGATGATTTATGCAGACCATGAGCACACAAGCAGTATCCTAATCGCCTTCAGAAACCAAAGCTCCATATCGACGTGTAGGGAGGTGTTGAAACTTGGCACCTGTCCATTGGGTGCCATTTATTTTTCTTTAGTTTCTTTTTCAGCATGAGTTTTTGTCATTAATGCAGTGAATAAAAGGGAAGCGGTTAGGGATACAGTACGTTGGGTTTTTGTCATTGTTTGGCTTTATCGACGCTTTAAAGCGTCGGGAAAGCCGTTTTTGCCAGCAACGAGTAAACGACTTCGGGGGGGCTTTATCGACGCTTTAAAGCGTCGGTAAAGCCGTTTTAGCGTCGGCGAAAATTTATCGACGCTTTAAAGCGTCGGGAAAGCCGTTTTTGCCGACGCTTTCATTAGCGTCGGCAAATCCCTGTTTTTGCCGACGCTTTCTCTTAGCGTCGGCAAAAACCGGACCCACGCCCACCTGTCCGACGTCTGACCCACGCTTTGGGGTGCGTGGGCTGGAAATTCGCCGACGCTTAAAAGCGTCGGTAGAGACCAAAAAAACCGCCGGGAAATATCCTTTCTTTTGTAGTGGCGGCCGCCCCCTTCTTTCTTTTTTTCTTTATTTCCTTCGTTCTTCTCTCCTCCCGTCCTCCGACGAATGATAGGGATGGGGCGCCGGCCGCTGGGGCAGGCTCGGGCTCGGGCAAACGAGCCTCACGAGCTCGAGCCCGAGCCGGAGCTGTGCCAGGCGAGCCGAGCCCGAGCCCAGTACAGGGCTCGGTACCGAGCCCGACCCCGAGCCCGAGCTTAGACTTTTATGGAACGAGCCGAGCCGAGCCTACTGTGGCTCGGGCTCGGCTCGGCTCGTTGACAGCCCTATTCACATATGAAGCTTTTTTGGTTATCTAGAGGCTTTATAACCACGGGAAGATGGCCCTTTCTAATGCTTTCCACTCTATCGGTCATGTAGCTCTTTGACTTCAGTCAGCCATTTCTTTTGGCGGATAATCAGGTAATGGGCACTGAGGAGGGCAACGAGACGCTACAGAAAAATCAAGTATTGCTGAATACTTTCTAAAGTATTGCAGAAGCATTTATGCTACCGTTGAAAACCAACTTCGATATTTATGCTTGTGACGGAGATAAGTTAAATTTCAAAAGACCTTGCATGTCAGCCATTTTTTTTCTAAGAAGATTTTTCTTTTCTTGGGAGAGATTGAACTATGAGATATGAAACCATGAGATTGGTGTGTAAGAACAATTAAAATGTTTGATCAATAATTTCCAATAAACTGACAAAAAGTTCAGGATAAAATTGCTATTAGTAGGGGTAATCACTCACATACACAGGATCGATGATCTAATAACCATGCAAAATCACAAGTTATAGATAAGAGAATGTACCTTGTATCATGGATCCGACGCCGGCTAATTCTTCTTAATTTGTGCTGTCCCACTCTTGTACCAGAGTTGAAGCTGAAGCATGGCCTACCAGAGACCGTGTGATCGATGTATAGGTGTTCTCTCTTTCACTCTTGGACTTGAATAAGGAGATTGACGAGCATCCATTTAGTGTCTACTTTTCATGAATAGAGACGGACCGGGGTCCTGTACCTCCATATGTTACTGGACCTCCCATTATAATCTAAGTACTAACACTATTCCATCTCCTTGCATATGTAACTAGGAATAATGTCTTATCATGATTGGAAAACCTTTTTTTTAAAAAAAAAACAAAGTTCTATGAAGATCCTAGTTATGATAATTTAGATCATATTGGAAAGTAAGTCTAACAAAAGTTCCACCCATTACCTTGTAGAGAAATATAGAAGGTTTGATTTTTTTCTCTCTCTATTAAATTGTTCTGTTGCAGACCTGCCTTCCTGGTCTGGGTTTTTACGCAAACAATTTATTCATTGTTCTTTCCTCAATTTTCAGCATAATCTTGTGCATGATTTTCTAAAGCATAGACATGATCAGCAGTTGAACTTCCCAATGCTCCATTGGCTTCAGATTAGAAAAGTGAAAAATATCCTGTACTCTAAATCTTTCCTAGATTTCAACAGTCTCTTTGAACCTTAATTTGTAGTTACAGTTGGGACCAAAAATTTCTGCAAAAGATGGAGGGAGAGAGAGGGAGAGAGAGAGAGAGAGGAGAAGATGGCATGAGGGAGAAGATGGTGGGAAGGGAGGGGGGAGAGAGAAGAGAGCCAGCATTGAGATGGGCAGATTGGATAGGGGAACAGGGTAAATAGCTGCAAAATCTAGCCGAAAGCAAATGGAGGGGTAAACACAATCAATGGAATCAGGCGTAGATATGGAAGATAGTATCTTTAAGAAAGAAACCTGGTGAGCCGGAGGGTAGATACGAAAGAATCTAGGGTTGGTTTTGGCACTACCGGTACCAGCCCGGGAGGAGTCTGACAGGTTAGTATGGATACCATCAGGCTGGAGGCGGGTATGAGCTAGGGATATTCATGCTTTGTACAGTAGAAAGTCAGTTCGGCAGATTGAGGGAGGATGGATTTGGAGGATGCGGGTTCACCCGCGTGTGACACTCGTCATCTGAAAGGTGGCATGTGGGTGCCTACCAACTAGAAGTTTGCTAGCTCAACGAGAAGCGTAGGTCATCCAGTTTTGTGAGGTGTGTGCGGAGATTGAGGAGACTATTGATCATGTTTTTTTGCAATGCCCAAGATGAGAGAAATATGGAGTAGATCACTTGCACCCTTGCCCCAGACAATGGAGTCGGCATAGGATTTGATCCATTTGCTGAGAGTTTCTATGCGGAGTTCCAGATTCTGGAAGGGTGGGATCTTTAGAGCATACTTGGCTTATCATATTTGGCTGATCAGAAATGCCGGCATATTTGAGGGATAGGAGGTCGTCTCTGAGGCTGGTAGTGGATAGAGCTATATTACAGGCAGGGAAGGTTACCGCAGCTACCGTGTTGTTCTCTACTGAGATGGCCAAGGACATCTGAGGCACTCTTTCTGCTGTCGTTGTGCCTAGGTTCGCCCTTATTTTTTGGGTGCCCCCACCTCTTGGTCATCTCAAAGTGAACTTCGATAGTAGTATGTCGGTAGATGGTGTATCTGAAGGTGTCGGATTTGTGATCAGAGATTCTTTTGGCAGGCTGGTAGCAACCGGGGGTCGGCACATGCCTGGGCTCACTGTTGTACGGGCAGAGCTTCGGGCTGTATGGGAGGAATTGTCATATGCGAGGAGGTTCCTTGGAGCTGAGTGAGTATATCTCGAGGGAGATTATTCTATGGTGATTGACTGGATCTGAGATGTGGATAGGTATGGTGATGGCTATCCTCTCATTAGAGAGATCCGAAGGCTGGTTCAGAAGATGGGCGGCTTGCAGGCAGTACATGTGTTTCGAAAGGCGAACAGGGCAACAGACTAGGTCGCCTTCTTCATCGCCCAGTATTCCGGAGATTTTCTCTAGACATTTACAGGAGACATTCCCTCTTTCTTTTACTCTTTACTTTTTCGTGATTTAGCAGGATGTACTTACGTTAGAGCTATATAAATTGCCGCTTTTACCAAAAAAAAAAAAGAATCCAGGCGATCCGTTCTCATATGATATGGCTGGTAGGGATAAAAATAGAACAGATAATATTTATCTAAGTTTATTTTCATATCCTAATTTATACTAATATAAATAAAAATTTGAACGTCCAATTAATATCCATATATATATATATATATATTCATAAAAAATAGATATAGATATGAATAGACAAATATTCCATCCAAATCCGAATATTTAATTCTATTTAATTTTATAACAATTATAAAATTTTGAAAAATAAATAATTATATTAATTTGATTTACCATGCACTTAGTAATTTCTTTGATTTTATGGTTATAAATTTTAATTATTTGACTTATATCTATATTTATAACCATATTTCTGGTATTTGATTTGCATATGTATCCATTTTAAACAAATATATAAGTATAATTTTTTGTTTCTAACTAATATTTATATCTATATTTGTATTCGCCAAATAAAATAAATACATATATAGATATATTGACATAGTGATATTTGATCCGTATTCAATTTAATTTCAGCCCTAGTGGCCGTGATACATGGGACAGCTTAAACTTGAATAAAAAGATGAGGACTTCTTTTAGGATCCAAAACAAAAAATAGGTAGCTAATAATAGGATTAATGCAAGTGAAGACAACTCTGGTTTTGCTCTCCAACGTGATCTCAATATCTAGGATCTAACATCAGATCCAAAGATTGATGCGGCCAAATATCAAATAACCAGATACAAACTTTGATAATAAATTACCAAAATATTTACAAAATTTTCATGGAACTTCTTCATTAAAAGAACAACTCTAAAATATAGCTGGGTCAATATTTACTATTAGGTGAAAATCAATTAAAATGTTTAAAATAAATAATATTATGAATATGCATATTATAAAAAAATGTAGTAGATATGCTTTATCTATTTTGATCGTCTTGTATTATAATCAGTATTTAGATGAATCCACATGCGCGTATTTCTTAGTGTAAATAAGTTGATGAAAAAAAAAATCATGGAATCGGCAGCAAATAACGGTAGCAACCCAAGGGGGCCCACCAAGGCCCACATGGTATGCGTCCCGTTAGGTTGGGCCGCCGGGCCGCTGGATTCGCTTGTTCTCGTTCCTCAAGTGGATTCGAAGGGTCCCTGGGTGCCCTCGTCTTTCTTCCCTGCAAATCTCTCCGCACACCGCTCGGCTTGCGGCGATGGAGTGCGTGTTCGGGCTCGTCGGCGACGGCTTCGCCTTGATCGCGGCGGACACATCCGCCGTCCACTCGATCCTGGTCCACAAATCCAACGAGGACAAGGTCATGATCCTCGACTCCCACAAGCTCCTCGGCGCCTCCGGCGAGGGCGGCGACCGGTTCGTTCGTTCGTTCCTTCCTTCCTTCCTCCCCTGACATGTTTGACTTGATCTTGTCCGTTCATTCCTCAATCGATGGCTCTGATGGTGGATGGCAGGGTGCAGTTCACGGAGTACATCCAGAAGAACGTCCACCTCTACCAGTTCCGGAACGGCATCCCACTCACGACCGCCGCCACCGCCAACTTCACCCGTGGCGAGCTCGCCATCGCCCTCCGGAAGGTAGGCCACTCGCTCTCTTTCCCCTTTCTATAGGGTTTCTTTCTTTTGTAATCTGTCGAACATTTGGGGTTTTGGGTCCTTCTCTTGATGGGAGTCGGTTATCTGGGACTTTAGTGTAGTCGTATGTAGTTAAGCTCGAATTCTAGGGTTTGATTTCGGTAGACGTGGTAGTGTTATTACTTAAATTATTTGGGAGGAATATCTGACAAAGTTATGAATTTAAGCTTGCTTCTCTTTTGTGCAGTCTACTTGTTGTTAAACAAAAATGATTATATTTTGGGAAGCAATTATCTGACGCATAATTAATTGAACATTAGCGTGGTTAATTTCATGTATTTTATGATTGAAAAGGAGAAATTGATGTTGTTAGATATCAAAATGCTTGTTTTTGCTGTTGATGTGCATTTAGGATCTCAACTTTTGAGATACATAGTTGGGTTTTTTTTTCTGAAAGTAAGTGTTTACTAGCAGACTGAAAATACTAAAGACAAACTCTGGTGACTTGTTAATGGGATGAAGTGAGATAATGAAAATTGAATGGATGCCTGTCTAACTCCTGTTGATGGAATCGGATAGTTAGAAAGAGTTTGCTAGAGAAAAGTTGTGATCTAGACTCTCTATTTTTTTAATCATGGTTTCTGGGCCATATTGTGGAGATTTTTGGTTTTGATTCATCAAATGTTTCTTAGCTTGTGCATGTTCTTATTTCCTTGTGACTGTGCACCGTGTAGTGGTGATGCAATGAGATGACATATAGAAAACATCATGGTTCATGTATCGCAGCTTAACAATTGGATTGGAAAGTAACTTCTATTTCTTCACAATATCTTTATGGCTAATAGAAAAACTTTGATCATTTTTCAAGGCATGATATTGTGAAATATAGAAAAGGTTAATCATTTTGGCATAATTATTTTGTTCATAGTCACAAGTGATGAGGTTTTGCTATGACTAAGGGCTCGTTTGGTTTGCGGAAAGTATTTTTTCCTAAGAATATGATTCCTGAAAAGTAGATTCTTGGAAAGAGGATGCCTGGAAAAGTACTTTTGGCATGTTTGGTTGACAATGGGAAAGTGACAGATTTCCAGAGCGCTTATATTTGGTTGACCATCCACTTTCTTGGAAAAGTTATGTGTAATTCCTATTATACCCTTAATAAAAATTAGGTCTTTAATGCCTCTTTAATGTTGAAGGACTTTTTTAGGAAAAAATAAAAATGCGATACTCTAGTCCCTTGACAAGTAGCTTTGCTAACATCAAATTTGGATCTAGCACGAGTTATGATTGGTAATTACAACAAAATTGCCTACCTGAAATCCTCAAGTCTCACTCTAGCGAAAACTATTTGCTACCAATGAAGTTTAAAATGCGATGCATCTCGCCGTTCTCTTTCTCTTGAAGAAAAAGGAAGAACTATATGCTATCCTCACCATTTGTTGATATTTCTGTGAACAAAGTATAACTTATCCTTTATTACATACTAGTCTGTTGAATGATTTCTGAAAACTGAGGTTCTGGTCATCTCAACATGGTCACATGAATACTCATATGCTGGATGAAGCATCTTCACACTTCATGTTAGAAGCCACCATAGTTAAATCTTTGGCCTGACAGCCATTCTTAATGTGTTAAGAATGTCAACTATGGTTCGCTGCATCATTGAAGGTAGCAAGTCATTATAAGTCAAATATGTTGCTGGCTGCAAGCACATATATTCTCCCCAAAACGTCCATTGACCTACCCAAATCATGATGATAGTGATCAATAATAATTCATGAAGAGAAGGATATTAATAACCATTGTTATCCATTAAACTAACCATCCAAATTCATACAAGTAAGCACCTAGCAATATACGAAACAAGAAACAACATACAGAAAGTGCAAAACATAAACTTGTAGTTGATCCAAAAGCAGTGTTTGCATCCATTGTTATCAATAAGGCCTATACCAAAAAGCTACCCAATACATAATATCCCTAAAAGATACACAAACCCTACCCAACTTAGCTACATCCCACTTTGAAACTCTTAGCAAAGAGTTAAAACATATGCCCTTCTATAGTCATCTGGAAGACTGAAAAAGTAATCAGTCTCCAGTGGGTCCATTGCAATTTTTCTGCCCACCTTAAGAATCTCAGATTGAGAAAGACCCTGCACCTTCATCACCTCAGAGACCACTGTCATTTTTCTATCTGCAATCTCAGACTCGTGCTTAAAACATTGAGCCAATTTCTCAATATGATCTCCAGCAGCTGCCATCATGCCTACTACCTTAGTCATCTCAGATGTAAGATCTCTCACAACCTCAAGGGCCTCATGCCTAGCTTTCTTAGCTCTGGTTGGCCTACTTGGACCTGCAACTTCAGTATTAGTAGCTGTCTAGGGAGTATTCATATTAACATTCTGACCAACAAAATTGCTATTTGCTTCTTGGCTCTCATTGATAGCTGGTGATGTGTACGGATACTGTTGCTCCTCCATCTCTATTTCTTCAACAGCATCTACAGGTGCTTCAGCTCCCATTCCGGTAGCACGATCCCTTCCAAAGATATTAGTCAAGTCGTCAAAATGAGGAAAAGGCTTGTTCGTCATACCTTAAGCATTTGGGTAACTCTGCATTAAAAAAAAACGAAAAAAAGTAACACAACATGTATGAAAGGTATTCATAGAAAAAATAAACAAATTTATAATGCCAATTTACCTTAACCCATTCCTTGAAAGTATCCTTCTCACAGGTCACACACTTGTTGATGTCATCCCACCCAAATCCACTGCAGTTAGGTTCCAACATCTCTGCAATAGCATTGTATTGTTTCTTCAAGAGCTTGACCTGAGACTCGATATGTGGTGTTGCTTTCAGTCCACACCCAGGAAGCTTCTCTTCTATTAGTCCACAACCAATTGCTGCAAATACCCACTCCTAAAAGTCCCATTATCGCCCCTCCAACCTCCTCGGGTTACCAACTCAACCAATGCCTCAACAAGCTTTGCATCCTCCACATAACTCCATTTTCTGTTGCACTTTGTTCTCTTGTTTCCTGTTGATGCTTCTCTAGCTATTGAGGTGCTCATATCTACATTCACAATCTCATATATTATAGATATACATTCACAATCTACAATGTATAATAGTTATACATTCACAATCTCACGATATGATCTTACTTTTGCATTATCTAAATGAATGGATACAAGGGAACTATTAAGTAAGAATTTGACATAACACAAGATTATAACATAGCAAGGAAAATATTAAACAAGGATTACAGCATAACACATAATGTTCATACAAATGTTAAGAGCCCCAAATATTAAACACAACAAAGATCACAATTTTTTCTCAAATTCTATTATGCTGCCACTCTTCAAACATTTCGGCAGCAAGATTAGCCCTGAATGCATTCCAAGATGCAGATGACTCAATATACTCAATATAAGCACCCTGCTCCTGTGGAAAATTGCCATGAGAGCACTCCTCATTGTACAAAGCCTCAATAGGATCTACAGACATCTCTTTTCTAATGTAGTTGTGCAGCAAACAACATACATAAATGATCCTACACATTGTCTTAATAGGGTACCAAGTATTGCTCCTAAGGATTGCCCATCGCATCTTTAATAGGCCAAAACATCTCTCAATTATATTCCTAGCTTTTGAGTGCCTCATGTTATAGAGCTCCTCTGGTGTAGTGGGTTGATGACCATGTCTCCACTCATTGAGGTGATATCTTTGACCTCTAAATGGAGTTAAGAAACCTTCAGAATTTGTGTACCCAGCATCGCATAGGTAGTAATAGCCTACTCATTCAAAAACATACAAAAAAAGTGAAATCTGAAAAAAAATAGCTATCCTACTCATGTAAGTAAAAAATAGCTGTAATATTAGACTTAAAATTACCTTGCGGAATTTTTAATCCATTTCTACGAGAAATGGCATCCCTAAGGACTCTATTATCATGTGCTGACCCCTCCCATCCAGGTAGCACGTAAATAAACTGCATATCTTGTGAGCAAACGCCAAGTACATTTGTAGAAATCTCATTCTTTCTCGACTGATATCTAGGTTTGTCCTTCTCCGAGACTGGCACTTTAATATGGGTACCATCCAATGCACTAGACAATTCTACAATGCAAGTATGAATATAATAATCAGTACTTTTAACAATTTAATAGGCCAAAATATGGTCTTTAAAAATGTGAAATGTAATATTAACTCACCGGAAACCACATCCATTTCTCATCTATTGATCTTTCTGTGACAGGCTCAGGATTCTTTAGCAAGTGTCTATGTAGCCTCAAGATAGCATTCAAGACAACATTAAAATGCCTACTTACTGTCTCACCCGATCTACGAAAGTACAATTGCATAACTTTATTTTTTGAGTAATGGCCTAGGGTGTGAAGGAATATTGCAACCATCTCTTCCACTTGAACATTTCTATTCCCCTCCAATTTGCTAATCGATTTAAGCATTTCACAAAGCTTCCAAAATGCCCTCCTATCCATTCTAAGTTGATCAATACAAATTTGATCACTCTCCATTATCATAAGCCTAAGATTAGCTATTCTATTCATCACCCTCTCATCAAGTGTTATATCAAAAACCTACACCATTTCCCTAGGAATCCTAACATTTACTCGTGCTAAAGTTTCAAGAATCTTGGCCATCATTGACATCATCATCAACATCATCTCTGTGTATATTACCAAAATGGTACTTGCCATCTTCTTCTTTTTAGAAACAAATAAACGAGCCATAACTACCATAAGCAAGCAAAAAGTATTACAACAAATAATTAAATCATCTATAAATATGTTGGTTTTGACCGATCAAAATAAAGGAATGCATAGACCAAAAAAGTTTCCTTTACGCTAAAGGAAGGGCCAATGATACTGATTAAATAACTGAGATAGTAGTACTGTTTACAATGTCAAGCAAGAGCAGAATAGGAAAAGGTAATCCCATGGCACTTTATGGCCAAGGTAAAGGAAAGAATTTGTTCAGAAAGGGACCTCTCTATAATAAAAAGAATTTGTCCCATCCCACCATCCCCTTCAAGTGAGTACCCAAGCGGCAACTGCAACATCACAGCACAGCAGCCATTCAATCTCCAAACTCCCTCCTTTTCTCTCTCTACCAGCCAGGAGGGGAGAAGAGACCGAGAGGAGAAAATTAAAAGAATCTCCACCCTCCAAGAAGTCCATCTCCAATCCCCTTATCTTTCTTCCTGATGGCCCAGCTGGATCAGGAGTAAGGTGAGGGAAGGAAAACCAAGACCAGAACCAAAAAAGAGAAGGGATGAAAGATAAGAGTGGCTTCAGACGTGTATCAAGCCAACCAAAGGACTCCTCTCTCTTTCTCTCCACCCTAGATAGAACTACTGTCCCCAACTTCCCAAGGACTCTAATAAGGCCAGGAAACTCTCCACGTCCCTTCCATCAAGAGGGAAGACTCGTATCCAGCTCCCGTTCCCTTTTTATATGGGGCCTTTGCTTCCTTTTGGTCATGGTTAGACAAAAAACAGGGCAAGAAACCCTCCCGGCCTTTGCTTCCTTTTGTCACGGTTAGACAAAAAACAAGGCAGGGCAAGAAACCCTCCCAGCCTTTGCTTCATTTTGGTCACAGTTAGACAAAAAACAGGGCAAGAAATCCTCCCGGCCTTTGCTTCCTTTTGGTCACGGTTAGACAAAAAACAGAGCAAGAAACCCTCCCAGAACCTTCCAAAACGAGAAAGAAAATCCCTACGACCATAAACCAGGAATTCCACAAAACAAAAAAGTGGGGAAATCTTTATCAACCTACGACCATAAATCTGTAGAATACTCCGAAATCGGGAGGAAAACATCGAATCGGAGAGATGAAACCCAACTATCATGAAAAATAGATTGCATGAAAAAAAAGTTGAAAGGAAATTATGCTTACCTCTTTGGATTCGAGAGGAGACTGGTAGAACTCGAATTCTTCCGAAGGTTTTCGTCGGAGCTAACACCCACGAGATCGAGAGAGCGAAGTGGGAAAGAGGAAGATGAGCAGGCTTTTACGATGGAGGAGGGTTTGAGGAGAGGGATCGCGATGGTCGGTCATAGCTTAGGGGCTTTTTGGAGAAAAAAAAATATTTTGATTCTTGCCTCATGGGAAAGTAGCTTTCCCATGTTCCTCATGGGAAAGACTTTCTCATAAAACGTGGGAATTAGACTTTCCCATGTTCCTCATGGGAAAGACTTTCCCATAAAACGTGGGAATTACGTTCCCCCGGGAAAAGAACTTTTCCATCTCTCTCCTTTGAAAACTCCAACCAAACAAGAGGCATTTTATTACTTTTCCGTTGACCACATTTTCCCCCCTTCTTTTTCCGCGAACCAAACGAGCCCTAATAGATTTGGGATTTTGGAGCCCCCTCCCACTCATTTTTTAGGTAGTCCTTTTGATAGTGGTATTCAATTTGTTGAGTTGATGGTTTGGGAGCGATTTTGGGCTCCTTAATTATGGAGAGTTTTGATGTTATAGACATGGATGGAATGATAATATGCACTTGAGATGGTCAAGCTCTCTAGTTTTTGTTTCTTTCTGGGGTTGGGTTTTAAAATTGTTCTTCAATAAGTTTTCAGACGTAACATTATATATAGGTGTGTGAATAAGTCAAACACAAGCAAGCTGAAGCTAGTTTGAGCTTAGCTCCAAAATATATATGTTTAGCTCAAGCTTTTCTTGATCTTGAGTTGACAAGGCCAGGCTCAGTCTCAGTGCATTTAATTTTGATCTGACTTGTGCTTCGCTTAATTAGGCTCAGTTATAAGCTTTGTTCAGAAAAGTTTCATCATGAGATTCTATTTCCTTGGGGTTCCAAAGAGGAGGAAGGAGAACTGGATGGATGAAAAACAGGTCGAATAGGGTCAAGATGGAGTAAGCATTCGAGAAAAGGAGATAAGGATAGAGTAGAGAATAGAAAATGGGGTGCTTCCATTCTCATCTTCAAGAGAGAGCCATGCTGCTTATCATAAGCTCTTTAAGGGGATTGTGACTGAGTGCAACAAGAGCCATTGAAGACTTTTGCTTATCAAAATTTGAGAAATAAAAATGAGCAGTAGATGACTTTCAAACAGAACAAAGAAGCTATATCATCGAATCTCATATTGAATCTGAGAGGCCATACATGGAGATAGATTTAGACTACTGGAGAAGGTCATGAGTATAGGGGCTATGGGCTCGAGCTTTCTCTTGAGCACCATCGTTTCTTGTCCTTGAACATTCTTAGGTAGCAGAGAAATGGAGAATGAGAAACATGACAGACAGAGGATTGGCAGCTCCAGGTTTCTTACCTTTCTTCTGTCCCACCCCACACTATCCCATTAATCCTGCTTTCAAGGGCTATAACGTTGACTAGTGAATAAACTTTAAAACCATTAGATCATAGATCTAATGGCTGAGCTGCATCTTATTTTATAATCTTTGATAATTTTCATTGATCTAATCTTTTCTAAATGCTTTAATATTTTTAGCCAAAATTATTTTATATAGGTCTATGTTACATTGTATTGAACTCTTTTGATTGTTTTCCTCATTGGTGGTAACATTCTTGTACACTTGTAGAAATGCTCACACCCTTATATTTGGGAGAAATGGATTCCAGTCACCTCTCTCCTTTATGCTTATCTTGTACCTCCAACACCTTCCTATTCTTACTAGAGACCGCTTGTTCCCCTAATTACATGAATGTAATATTTGTAAACTGCTTGAACTCATTTTCCTTCAATGGTTATCACACTAATTACTTTCACTCCAGCACTTACTCATCAAGTCTAGTAGTAGCAGTAATGTAAACAACCAGACCATTGCTCAATGAAAATGGTAGCATCACTTGTTTGTCATATTCGCTTCCTAAGCAAGGAAGCCATTTAGGTTGCAATATATTGCGATTGTGATAACCATGTCCTCCGCACATAAAGCAACACTTGTGCAGCTTTCAGATTGGGAAAAAATGAAAATCAGCTTCATGGTCCAATCGAGATGAGATTTCTAAACCTGCGAAGGACCATATCTTAATCCCTTAGTGCTACAGTTCATTTTTCTAATCTTCTCTTCACTATTCTTTGTTTTCGTTGACCTTGAAAAAGAGCCAAAAACAAAAATCATGTAAAGTCTCAAATTCACCTAGTAGGAAGTTGAAAGCGGCTAAATACAAGATCTATGAAGTCCCAAAACATAAATTAAGAAAAGCTTATAAGAAATCAATAGAATGAAGGCTCTTGTAACATCACTGGGAGATCATAACCAGAAGAGCAGTTTGGTGTAGTCAACAGCCTATTCCTTGTTTATTCAAGTGCCTCAAATTAGTGAATTCAGATTCAATGCATCAGATAGCAGTTAACTTCAAGGACATAATCCTAGACAAGGAGGTTAGGAGTCTAGACTCAATGTAGATGGCACCACAAATCTCAAAATGAAAACAACCTTGCGGTTCTGGTTTTTCTTTTTCTTCCTTTGGAGCACTTCCTTTGCACAAAGAAAGGCTGAGGAGATGCTGATGAGGAAGAAGAGGATGAAGAAAAGGGGTTCTAGGTGGGGGTAGATGAAGAAAACATTGAAGCAGGGGAGGTGTTGGAATGCAAGGACACAACCAAGTGGGTGGGATCAAGGTCGTGATGACGGTGATGAGGAGAAGCTAAGGAAGAGGAGCATTGGGAAAGGGAGATGGAAGAGACAAATGAACAGGGGAGGGAGAGTTTAGAATGGCTTTTCCTTTATTTTAGAAAAACTATTCTTTAGATTCGGAAGAATCCTGTTCCAATTGGGTTGAGATTTTCTCTCTCTCTCTTCTTGTGTGAAAACAAGGTGGTGTTAGATTATGACAGGGGGAAGTAGTTATTGCTGCTTCTCTTAAGCAATGGAGAAAATATTATTTATTGGATGATATGGAAACAAAAGATTCTTGACAAGGAAGTAGTGGAGTTATTATGTTGTTTTCTTGGATGTTGATTGTTAGAAGTATGTCCTAGAAGCCAATGTTGCTGACGCATATTTGTAATCTGGGGGCATAAATTTGTAATTTGACACTTATTAATAAATAAGATTGGGCAATTTATTTTTGATTCATGTTTGTATGTGTTCATAAATCATCCAAGAAATTGATAGATGATAACACATATGCTCAAGAAGTTGAGAATTTGAGGTATGTGTCATTAGATATTAATTTTCAAATGCTTCTGATCGATGGATCCATCACGAGGGACGATGATCGATCCGATGAGATTAATGCACAGATCACTTAGTCAGATGGATGAGTCTTGAGTCCATAGTGTAGAGACACTGGAGTGATTATGCAAGTACTTATTAGAGAACAAGATATTGAGCGTAACCAAAGAAAATAGTCACATGGATGTCTATCCACTCGTCAGTTGTATGACTGGTCCTTTGACCTGCGATGCCTCAGCTATTCACTGTGGGGTTGCTGTAGTTTGACGAGCATGTGAACTTAGGCCCTAGCCATTCGGATCCTTGTAGTGCGGATTGGCTGCAGTAGGTTCATTTTGGAATAGGGTTGCATCTAGATGGGATCTATCGACCTTGATAGATTAGGAGTGATCTTATGTGATTTATGAGACTGAGTTCGATAAATTTCTGGCCAAGTATTTTGAAAAAAAAGTTTTTCATATCTCGAACCGGAAGTCGAATAAATTAGGCATAAGACAGACGATGGGGTTTGACGAGTTATCCATAACCTTCGTCATGTCGGAATCCATGATAGAGGGACTGTATCATACGCTAACTGCACCGAGAGGTTTAGATTTTCCATTCTACTTGGTTGCCATCACATACTGCTAGGTGTCACTAGTGGATTGTGAGACTCGAAGGCATTCACTTGGTGATCAATGAACCCTAAGAGTAGAACTGAAATTGTTTCACTCCACTGAAAGGAGTTTCAGTGATATTGAGATGGAGATCTCAATATGTCTCACTACCAGTCAGAATAGAACCTACGGGATCACACACATAGAGGATTTAATTAGTCAGACTATCATAATTGTGATTTGGAATCACAATAGAAGTCAATCATCAATATGATTGGTGATTGAATTAACCCATTAAGTGTTAGTGAGTTAATGGAAGAAGAATTAAGTAAAATTGATTGCAATTGGATTGTAAGTGGGTTGATTTAATGAGCCAAATCAAATTGGGTTCGATCCAAATTGATTTGGATTCATGATTGGGTCAACCTTGATTAGATCAAGGATTAAATTAAATGCCATAAGTCATATGCGGATTTTAAAGTCCACATGTCAACGTAGGATGAATATGATTTAAGTCGTGTTCACACTATGCGGATTTTAAAGTCCATATGGCGTCGTAGGATGCATGGCACCCCAATTAATTCTCCTAATGTGATTAGGAGTTAGCTTAAGTCCTAATGTGATTAGGAATTGGGGATTAATCAAGTCCTAATGTGATTAAGAATTGGAGATTAATCAAGTCCTAATGTGATTAGAAATTGGAAAATCCTAGGGCCCTCATCTATAAATAGGAGGCGTGTGAGAGCCTTCTTTATGAAATTCCTCCCCACACCTCCACCCTCTTCCTCTCCTCCACGGCAGCAAGAGGAGACCTTCTCCTCTCTCATGGCAGCAAGGTGAAGGCCCTTCTTCTTCCTCCAAGGCGTTGGAAAGAAAAGAAGAAGAAGCAAGGGAAGAGCACTCCACACGGCAGCAAGGAAGAAGGAGTTCTTCCTCACGCCAAGCCCCCTTCTTCCTTCTTCCCACGACAGTAAGAGGGTCCTCTGCATCCTCTTCTTCCACGGCATCAAATCAAGGAAGATCCACGATTAAAGCTACCTCCATCTCTCCCTTAATTGCGAGCAAGGTTGAAGAAGAAAGCGTTCTTCTTCAAAGAGGTATGCAGCAGATTTTTATCTTCCAATATTATGATAGTCATGAGAGGTCTTTGCAAGGAGCTAGCACTCCGGTAAGATCCTATCTCAGATGATTAGATCCTCGTGTGGATACCTATAGAGGCCGGACACATGTGCGGCTTAACCAGGAACCTAGAAAGATCATCACGCTGCGGTGTTCTACACCTGCAGAATTTTTGAAGATAAGATGTTCAAATCTATAACTTCTGATTTTTGTTTCAGTTTTATAAATCTTAATCAACCCTCTTCGGATCCTAATCTTTCCTCCCTAATGAGTTCAAAGATTTTCTGGATTTGGATCCAGAAAAATTTTTGTATTCTACGATCTGAGGTGCGTTCATGCGATGAACGACGTTCCGTGCGAATTCTGCTGCGAATGTCGAATCGCACGGGGCGTATCACAGCATTGATGTCCAATGCGGTAAATGCAAGCTGGCATTTAAGAAGATGTAGTTTCTAGAGTTGCTTGCTTACTACAGATGAATATAAATTTTCCCATTTTTTTATCCCTCGACTATAACTGAGATCTTTTGCAAAAAAATCCAAAGGGAAATTTAATTTTTGCCTGTGAACTTAATTTAATTGACTGATATGAATGATATTCCTTTAGATGGATTGTGAGAGTTCAATAAGAAGAATATGATGCAAATCCTTGTTGTGGTAGTTCTCTAGTTACTTAAATTTACTGTGAATGCAAGTCTGGTCGTCAAAGTTTATATCAGAAAAATAAGAGTCAGCATGCATGATTCACTTGCAATTTCATTTAAACACTAATATCTCAAATAGAATTGTAGATTTTTCCAATCAGTTCAAACTATTCATTAGTAAAAATGTGGCCTTTAAAGTTGGAATTCCTGATAAACTCCTTTTGTTTTTCTTACTAAGCCCGCTATTAATTAAAACAACAATCCAGAATGTTTGATTGAAGGATCACTTGTGGATACTGCATGTTCAAATAATGCAACTGAACAATTTCATTGAAAATAATTTTCAAGTTCATCATGAAACCATTACAACTAACATAAAACTGATTCGCTTTCAACCTAGTACTACCATTATAATTTTGATATAAATATTATATTCAAAGTTAGTGGAACTTGCTAAGACCTTGGAAGGGTGTTTAGTTTTCTTTTCTTGCATGCATTCCCTTTGACCTCGATGTAGTAGAGACATTGACTGGATGGGTTATAGATTCCTTGCCTGTGTCTTGGGAGACCCTTGTCTATGCATCAAGTCATTCCATAATCAAAACATTAGATTGTTCCTTTAAACACTATTGATTTGGTTGACTTGATGCATAGGCAAGGAGCCTTCAATACATATAATTTTTTGTTTATAGGCACCTTAGGCCTTGTAGATTGTATCCAATGGTCTAAATTTTTATATCATGACCTTTGCCGTTGAATTTGGCCATGGGTGTAAAGTCATCTCTTTCTGCTCCATATGCATTCTTGCCATCCCCCATATGCAAATGATGCCATTCTAGATACCACAGATGATAAAGTAGATGAAGCTTTGCTGCATTAGTTGCATCACCTTCTTTGTGAATTTGCTTCTCTTATATGAAATGGAAAATCCGTGTAGCTTAAGCCATGCCGATTAAGGCTTGCATCTCTTTGTATTAAGAGAAAGTCCTTTCAGACCATGTGTCATGAAGTATTATGGTTATAACTAATTTTCATAAATTCTTCTATTTCTCATACATATTTTTGTGGTTGAGCCTATCATCCTCATCGTGTAATACGATTACCAAACAAGACTCTCTCTCCTTAGTACATAAAGATCATGAAAAAAAAAAGTTATGTTTTTTAAGGCACTTGATGCTGTTTAAGAACCAAAAATACTCTCAATTAGCTGCTCACTGCGTGAGCGCAAGCTGTTGTAAGTTACTTCCTGTACTTCCATCTAATCCATTTTAAGTCCTTTCTTTCTTCTCTCTTTTCTTTTCTTTTCTTTTTTGTGCACAACATACTTCTTTTTTTAGTTATGCTTGTACATTTTTGTTTGACTTAACACAAAAGATGCATGACAACATTTGTGGCTATGAACTAATATCAGCACATGCCTTGTATCATTTTATAGGAAAAAGGGGTCTGGTTAGGGTCTTATCTATAGTTGCGATTAAGTTTTAATTTTTATTACCCCAGTGGCATAAACTGTGAGTATCTTGTTACTGGACCATTAACTGTTTTACATGTAGTAAATTTGATTTGGATAATATTAAGTTCATAATATGTGTCAACCAGTTCAGTCTTCATATAAGGAAGTCTCCATATCGGTTGTGTTGGTTGATACCGATGGAATGAGATTTGTGACACATAAAATTGTTCCATGCTCTTTCCTCACTCATATACTTACATGCGCACTGCATGAAAGGCTTACAATACTTTGCACATGTGAGAGTTCATGGAATCAGTAGAATATTGGTAGTAGGAATGAAGCCTTCCAGATGTTTTATGATATGCCTGTCACATACATAGTGATGTCTGCCAAAGAATATCCCCTAAAACAGGTGACTGTACTGTGATGGAAGGATGCATCTATCATCTTTCATCTCCAATGCTGCAATGCCATGAATCTTCGCTCTGTGTGTCTAAAGTCAGAATATAGCATGAAAGCTAAAATACCAAATATATCATGAGTTCAACGATTGTGTTGGCATCTCGTTTTCATTTTTCAGTTCTATTGAACTTGCGTTCATTCTTGTTCCAGATTTTCCTGGTTGGAAAACTTGTTTCATGTGAGGCTATGCTCCTAAAGATGAGTATTTATTCTGCAGAGTTGGGTCTAAGCATTTGCCCTGAGTATGATTCCTGATTATAAATCTGTAATTAAGAGAAGAGCAGAGAAAATAACCTAACATTTCTTTTATTAGAAATATGACAACAGAAGATTTGTTGGCATAATTCTTAAGTCTGAGCATCATGTCATGTGCTGTAAATAATTTGCTGAAAAGAAGAATGAGTTCTTTGTTGGTATTAAGGAATCAGCCTTCGTATGTCCAGTAGTTTTGGTGCTAGTGTTTGTTTGCTTTGACTATTATATATATATATATAGTTTGAAAAGTTAATGCGAGTAAAAGCATTCTAAAGATATAAGTACAACCCATGACTGTCAAACCTTGTCTCAGTTGTCTTGGTCAAGGAGTAAAAGCATTCTGAGAAAAAAAGGGCATAAGTTCAATGGTATCTTATCAATAATGGGTACATAAAAACTCAAGGTGACATTTGACACCGAAGAATTTGAAAGTTCCTATGAGATGGACCATGGTATCTTTAAGATACAAAGAAATTCATGCATGGTCTCTGAATCTGTTGCTCACATAGCTTATGTGCTTCTATGGCATTGCACAAAAATAAAAATGAAGTCCTGACTGATTTAATAACGTGGATGAAAGATGATATGTTTGAGGTGCTGTTTAAATGGCGGATCCTGTGTCTATCTACAAAACTTTATGTTTGTCTGGATCCATTAGAAGATCCAGCCAAGTGACTTGTATTGATTTGGTTTAAAAATACAGTTTTGTTCAAAGTCATGAGTCATGAGTTTCTAGAGTATGAGTTGTGAGGTAACTTACGACATTTGTGTTATTATACACATCTTGATGGTGCATGCATCATGATCAGGATGTTTTTCTTCTGTCCTTTTGCTGAAGTAGCTTGCCTTTTATATTGTTTCATTGTATGCAAAGTTGGGTGTCTTTTCACTTTCCAACCACTGCGTCAATGCTTCTTGGTTGGCATGGGTAGATCGGATAAGATAGGTATGCTGAATGCAGCAACAAATAGGTTTTTAATAAAAATGAAATTTATGTAAGAAAACTATCGATGGTAATTTATGCAGATCTGAACTACCTTGCATTTATCCTTGGAGCTTTGATCTCTCTCATGATGGTACCCTACCTGTTGTCATATGCTAATGGTTTCACAACTTCTAGGTATTTGTGACACCATGGAACCCTTCAAAGACTTTTCTTCTCTTATAGATTAGCAGTTTGAGTTTATACTCACTACTCACTATCAAAGCCTTTTCTGCAAAGGCATTCAGCTTAGTGTTATTATTTGTGTTACCACTACTTGGATTTAGTATGGTGTGGTTTCTATGGCATAGTTGCTTGATATGAGGTAACATGGGAAATTAGTAACTTTTCCATTGTCGGTGCCATTATTGTTATTTTTTATCGGCATCAGATTAGTTTCAATGTGTTATCATATTTGTTAGCTTTAGTTGTGATAAAGCATCACCATTAGCACTAGTTATGCCACTTACATTAGCATCAACAATTCAACATACTAAAAGTATGATATTGGTACCGATATTTGTACTTGTTTATTAGAAACGTCATCTTTTTCTCCTGTTTGGTCTGGTATCAGTATTATAATACCATTCTTAGTATGAAACTTTGTCATAATATTTTGTCACCACTGGTGTAAATCATGGTATCAGTATCAGTTGTTTATGGCATTTTATAAATGTTAACCAACATGAATTCGATCCACCTATTTGATAGAAAAAGGGCAAGAGTTGGTAACAGGACAAATGCTACAGCCCAGATCACATTAGGCATGCAGTTGCTGGTATCTTTGTTTTGATATATGACAGCTGAAGGCCTGGTTGTCCAGTCTGCACAAGTCTCTCAATACCCAATCAGGAACCCTGGGAGTAGCTGGCCACTAACGGGGTGACAGCCCAGGACCATTAACGTGGTCTAACAAAGTTCTGTTTGAGTGAAGCAAAAAAAAGATCCTGTATGCCTAAATTGGTTGATATAAAGTAACTTTTATTTTTAAGCTATTATATGAGCATGCCAATGTGGTAAACCTTTTGCATTTTTGGTTTCCCAGAATCCATATTTTGTGAACATTCTACTGGCTGGTTATGACAAGGATATTGGGCCATCTCTTTACTACATCGACTACATTGCAACTCTGCACAAAATTGAAAAGGGTGCATTTGGTTATGGATCCTACTTTTCCTTATCAATGATGGACCGACACTATCGCAGCGGGATGTCATTAGAAGAAGCAATTGATTTGGTAGACAAGTGCATAATGGAAATCCGATCTAGACTGGTTGTTGCCCCACCAAACTTTGTGATCAAGATTGTTGACAAGGATGGAGCAAGGGAGTATGGGTGGCGTGAATCTATTAAAGATGCTGGAGTTGCTGCAGCTTAAAGTTGTATGTTTCTTTTTCCTCTCGAAAGAGCCTCATGGATTGATTCTGTGATGAACTGAGCCTCTTAGATTGATTCTGTGATGAACTGTGGTTGGAATATGATTTAGATGCACTTTATTATGACAATATGTTCCTTCACTAGTGATCTTTCACTTTTCTTTACTGAATTTCCTTTGTCAAACAAATTTTCCTGATTTTGCAACATGTTTGTCTTGATCAAAGATATTTGGCATTGAAGCATCTTCAGGTTCTGTTTCCAGAGTTGCCCTGATGTTGAACCATTATCGCTTTTAGCTTTAATTAACCTCCACTTGCGAGCCTATACACAAGCTTCTAAAGAAAAATGACCCAGGAAAATGGGATGAAGCCCGCCAGAAAGCTTTTGACAAAATAAAGGAATACCTTTAGAGTCCACTAGTTAAGCTGAGCTAGATATGAACTCCATAAAATATGAACATGTTATAGTCCTTGAGGTCATGAATTTAAGTTAACGGCTATGGTTGGTTATCCTACAAAAGTTAAGATGAATGTATAGAAATCATAAATTATTTGTGTAAACCTTGTTACTTTGAAAAGTAAACTGTTTTATTCATTGTGGCAGCCACAAGTTTCTGTTACGTTTCAGATCAGTCTTGCATTAGTGCCTGCACCAAGCACTAGTGTGGCTTTGTGCCGTGTACTGATGTTGGTTTCAACAGTCAATCCTAACTCACCATTTTCCATCTAAAGCCAAATTATCTGACTAGTTTTAACAAATCCTTGCTGGTTAATTGGTGCCTTGTCAACTGGATCTTTGTTTCTCATCCTTCATTGGTTTACATTTATGTTTTACTTTTAAATCAGGAGTTAAAAGGCATATCCAAAGTGAACCTTACTTGCAAGATGAGCAAAAGATAGCTGACAGAACTATTGCACTTCACTTTAGTCATATATGGCGACCATGGTTAACATGTATGTGTTTGAATACTTTGGCAACACGAGTCTTCAGACGATGCTTCACCGAACTAATTAGAAGAGAGGCTAACCTAGATTACAGGCCATACCGAACTAAAAATGCATGGAATCAGTTAATGAGGATTTTCTTCAGGTTGATGAAGTTTTGTAAAGAATTTGAACTAAAGTAAATGGTGAAATATGGTCTTGACGTGTTGGGATCCGTGCATGCTTTTTTTTTTTTTAATGTATTTGTAGGTCCATAACAGGACCTGCAATGTTCTAAGGTTCATTATGCTGGATGATAGAGATCGAGCACATAAAATTCCTATGATCAACTTAAAAAACAAAATGATGGAATACTTCAGAAATATCTTGAGCAAGTGCAAGGAAGATCCAAAGAAGCTTTTTGAGAGGAGGAATTTACATTTACATTTTTAGGATCAAGAAGAAGGCGGGGACCTCTATAGCAACAGAGTCCGAGACTAAACGTTTTGGGAAATCAATGGGGATAGCAGCTGAAGCCCATCTTAATAAGAAGACAGGCTTATTGGCTAAGAGCCTAGGATTATTGCCATAGTCCATTGCAGACAAAATCTGAAGGGAACATGAATGTATGCCAAGTAACCATCTCTTCTAGATGTCAAAAATATCATTCATTTTTTTCCTTTTGTTTTATTTTTAGGCTCCTTGACAGTCATCTTTCCACTAATGGTAGTTAAACCATTAGAAGTCAAAACTATTCATCTGTTTGTGTTACATTATGCTGTTTCTGTTAAATGCTCCAACTCTGCACTTTTCCTTGTCTATATTATACCAATTGCTATACTCCATACTGTACTGATTTGATATCGGTATTTAGTATAGATGGCGTATCGATATTCGGTATGCTGAAAAGACTTCGTACCATACCGTTTCGATATAGTGCTAGTGTGGCATCGATATGGGTCTATTATGGAGACAATGAATCTTGGTTAAAACAGGAAAGAATACTGACATATCGCTTTTTATTATGTAGTGCAAACTTAAATATTCTTAAATAGGGTACATACCAATCACAAAAACAGAACCAAAGAATAGAATATCAAGTATGCATCATATACCATCCATGGTGTATTATACTGGTTCAATATCGATATCCGGTATAGATAGCATATTAATATTTGATACGCCAAAAAGATTTTGTACTATATCATTTCGATACGGTGCTGGTGTGGCATCGGTATGGGTTCATTACCGAGATAGAGGATCTCGGTTAAAAAAAATAAATAAATACAAAGATATCTCTTTTTATTATGCAGTGCAAACTCAAATATTCTCAAATAGGGTACACATCAATCACAAAAACAGAACCAAAGAATAGAGTATCAACCATACATCATGTACCATCCATGCTTATAATCTATTGGAAAAACAGAGCTCCCTATTCTAGAGACTAACAGAACGTCTTAGAAATTGGTGTAAGATGCGGAAAGGTATGCCGCAGCGAAGAGAAGCGAGAGCATGCTAGACACTGGTATTTTGACAGCAGCCCCATCTGAAAAATCAGTGCCTGTTGCTGGAACATCCTTGGATCCACCACCTGCATCCATTTAAAACACTCCAATCAGACTCAGAACCACTGAATGGCAAGCTTGGTAATGGAAGTACTTCAGTATAAACAACCAGTAATTGTTGCCAGTTCTACTTCAGAGAAGGTTTAAAATACTCCTATTAGTTTAACCATGAAACGTCTGCATCTTTGATCCCAACTTTGGACATTCTTGAGCTCATTACCTGAAGGAACGGTTGGCACCGACGGTGAAGTTGGGGAGCCAGCCGGTCCGCCAATAGCTGCCATCACAATGTTTCGACATGAAAACAATTAGTAGGAGTCTTGATGCATTCATGCGTATGGTGGAGGACTAGGTTTGGCGATGCTCACCATTGCACCGGCTAACTGGTGGAGTTTGAACGTTGCAGGCACCAGGAAGGGCTAGAGCCTGCGTCTGGTTGATGGCGATCCCAAGCGACGAGGCTCCCCCATTGAGGACCGTGCACAGGCACTGTGGTTCCGACTGGACTACGGAGGCAAGCTGCGAGCAGCAGGAGCTTGATGGCGTTGACTCATTGCCGGTTATGTAGTTCAGGCAGGGAGACAAGTTAACGAGGGCGGACGTGCAGCTGCTCGATTGAGCCGAGGCGCCCATCCATAGCATGGCCATGAGGATGGCTGCAAAGCTGACGCAGAACCCTCCTGTCGCCATTTGATATGTGGGAGGTGAGGGAGATGGTGAGGAGTTTTAAGGCAGAGAGTTCTTATGTTTTGGAGTTGAAGGGAGAAAGAAAGGGGGGATGGGTTTATATAGGAGATGCAGAGGAGGAGACAACTGGGCGTGGGAGTTTTGTGGGTGAACGGTTTCTCCTACTTTCCAACGAACTATTTGACGGCTACAGTGATTCAACGGAAGCTCTAAATATTCAAATCTTATTAGGTATCTTGGGTAACAGGCCTACCTAATCGTTTTCAAATATGCTTCAAGGAAGTAACGAGGAAAGAAAGAAACGTATGTTTCCACCTAACTGATTTGTTTAGAACATAGACGCTGATTTGTCCAAATTAATTTATAGATTGGCAGGAAGTTATAGTTTTAATTTTCTTTTTCTCGGTAGCAATGGTGAATATCGAGGTTCCCTTTATGTTCAATTCTGGCTTACTGGCTCCATTTAACTATTATAGACGAGAACTCGTTAGCTCCAACTAACTACGAGTTTGCGCCCCTTTAATTAGTAGTTGAATGCCCTGTCTCCGGAAATGTTGCGGCTTTTGTCCAGCAATTTGGATTGTCAGCAGAGCCAACCATGGGAACAAATATAATATATATATATATATATATATATATATATATATATATATATATATATATATAAATAGAAGGTTAGTTGGTGCATAGTTTTTTATTCATCATGCATGGGAGGCCCAGCCTCATTGGGCCGACCTGTTGGCCCGGCTAGCATCTGAATAAGGCCCGTCCGAACTAGAATCAGGGCAAAGCCTTGGTTGAGCACGGCAAAAGAGGATGAGTCCTCCTCCTCCTCGGACTCTACCGAAGATTAAAAAATTCTAGTCTCCACTCTATATAAGTTCCTCCCCATCCTCTTTATCCTCCATTGGTCCAACCTCGATTAGAGCTCTTTGTCAGAGTTTTCGTCATCTTTACTCTTCAAACATAGATTGTCGTTCGCACTGCCGCCGCATCTAAATGCCGCTGGAAACTAGGTAAGGGCTCGGCCATCTTCGATTTACTTATCTCCTTCTTTTGGACTGTTTGGTCTTTGATTCCAACCAATGATCGCCGAAATTTGGCTGAGAAGGGCAACAAACTGTTTTCCTCTATTTTGGTAGATCAACACATGTCTTTCTTGAATTTGGCTATTTCGGCCACTGGTGCTCGCTGTCGGACTCTTCCTCCAATCCCCTGCAGTGGCATGAGACTATGGCTAGAACTCCGGCTGTTAGGATGGTTAATTTCCGTGATTAAAGGGGTCGGAACCTCTGTTTTGAGTGGATTTGGTGTTGCCGGCCGCCAATCGCCACCGGCCACTTTTTGGCCGGCCATGGGTCCCTGAACTCGAGCACCACCTGTAGCCACCCTCTTTCTTGGTTAAAGAGAGAAGCTTGTTCTCTTTTTTCTCTCTTCTTTTCTCTCTCTTCCCCACCCGATTTTTAGATCGACCTAAGTGAAGGGTCATGATTTAGGGATCATCAGGCGGCGTGTCAGCCCCCATCCTTGTTCTTGCCAAATACTGTTGGATTTGATCACCCTCGATCTCTGTTGAACAATCTGTGCTTTAGTATGAGCATAATTTGATGAAATCATCTTGATCGGACCGACCGAGATGTCAGGCACTCCTACTTGGTCGGTCTTGTGAGGGTGTCGGAATTTAGAGTTTTTACTTTTTAAATAATTATGAAGAAATTCTAATGACAAGTAAAATTTTGGACTATTAGGCTCTGATTTTCGAGATTAATTGGATCTATTAGTTGGATTACCTTTGCAAGATAAGTAATGTAACTCTTTTTTCTAGATCTATTGGCAAATTATAGATATTTGCTTAAACGAATCATACTTGATTTATGAAGTTAATGCATAGTATTTTATTATTATATATGCCTCTTTGTAGAATATTGTATGATTCTTAATTGAACGTATTGATTTTGATATGGATTGTGCTCGATTAATTTCAATGTCGTGTGAATTCATGTATCTTATGATTTAGAATACTAAATATGAGTAAACGAGTTATTGCTTCGAAATAGATTTGAACTCACAGCCAGACTATATCGATACCCTACTAGTAGAGGTTATTCGTTGGTATATTGATACCCTGCTAGTGGAGGGTTATTCACTGGTATATTGATACCCTGCTAGTAGAGTTTATTCGCTGGTATATCGACATTTTGCCAGTAAGAGTTATACATTGGTATATCGACATCCTGCTAGTAGGGGTTATACATTGCCATATTGACACCCTGCCAATAAAAATTATACGCTGGCATATCAATACTCTGTCAGTGGGGGTTATACATTAGCACTTTGATGAGTTCTTCTTCTGGCCCAGCCACAGGATATAAATGTGGTCATAGCTTATGGCTGTCGAGATGAATTTGATAATTTGAAAGATAATTGACTTGTGAAACAAGATTTAAAATTTGAAGTGACTAGATAGCGTATTGTTTTGGCTTTAAATTGATATATTTTGTGTGCTAAATTTCAGTATATTATGATTATTATATTGCTTGATTTATCTAGCTAAAATGTTTGTTGCTTACTAAGCTGTTTAACGCATTATACGATTTTTTACTATTTTTATAGATCCAAAGACTTAGCTCTTCTTGGGGATTTATCATGGAAGAGCGATTAGAGACAATATTTTGACATCTTTATTTAAACTAAAATTTGTTTTAGAGTTGATGCAAGGTTTTGAAAAATTATTGATTTTGTAAGACTTTTAATTTTGTTATTTAATTAGAATATGAACAGTATTATTTAAATTATTTTCATTGCCTGATTATGATATCATGATGAGATGCCTTGCATACTTGAGGAAAAAGTTTTTTATGAGTTTGTGGTGGTTGCCGCGATCTGCGGTTCATGATCTTAGGTTGGGAGCATGATAATTAAAATAATATCAGAGCATGCATGAATAAATAAATTCTAAGACAAAAAATCTGACATAGGATAAGTGTAGGCAGGTAGACACTAGGGGTATTAGAGGTGAATCATTGTTGATAGCATTATAAGCTACTGTAAAGATTTTTTATTAAGCTTTTGTTATTATGTATGAAAAGGTTACCAAGGAATTATGATAAAATTTATTTATAAGGTTTGATACATGATGGAAGGTTGGGCAATCTATGAATCAAGTTACAATTAGTTTAATTTGGATCTAAATTAAGTGCAAAAGGATTAACCATGGAATATTGTCATGCATTGTGATTATTTGTTATTTAAATAAACTTGGAAACTCAAAAATCAATATGAAGGTATATATATTCTGATGTTGCTTAATTTTGAAATTAATTTTTTAGTGGCAAGTGATGAGAGCACAAAAGTGCGATCTATACATCCCTTAAATTAGTATTATTGCTAACAAAAACATGATAAAAATGCTGCATTAATATTATATTTTTGTAGGGTGCAGGTGATCGTAAATCAAAGTTAAATTTCGCATCGGGTCCAAAAATATGCATCACCATAGGTGACCAGCCAACCACATGGGGTCAGTCCCAGTTGCACACTAGAAGGAGCATTAGCTGACTAGGTGTAGCCACATCCAGCGTGCAACCCATCCTCCCACGAGTGATCAACGGCATCCGTGAGCCAGTCCATTCCGCATCGGTTTGTGAATCTCCCGAGCCCCAGCATCCCGTGAAGCTTCTGAGTCCGCCTCTCCCGCGAGCCCATCCACGCGTCCGTAGCGATTCCACCGCGTCCGTCTTCTCCGCATGCAAATCTCCAGTGAAGCTTCCCAGCGCCCGCATCCCAGGATCCATGATCTAATCGTCCGCATCCCGACTCCTCTCGAATCTCCAACGATCCAGCTTCTTCCGGCCACATCATCTCCCAGCATCACAACATCGCCAGCGTCCACACGAGCAAAGGCCAGCCGTCCGTGAAGCCTTCCCGCATCCACTGCTTCCGGATTCGTGACCCCAAGGCACCGTTTCCATCTTCTCCGCTTGTGATCTCAGTGTCCGCATCCCAGCTCCATCTCAAGCTCCATCCGTTCGCTGCCCAGCCGTCCACGTCCGAGTTCCTCACGAGCGCACGCCATCCCAGCAAAAATCTCAGCGTCCGCGATCCAGCTTCCAAATCTCAGATCCACGCGTCTTCCGGATTCGTTTCCAGATCTTCTCCGCGTCCGTGAGCCAACGTCCGCAACCTCCCGCGAAGCATTCTTCCATGATCCCGTCCGACGAATCATCCCGAATCTCCCGAGATCCCAGCTTCTGTGATCATCTTCCCAGCGTCCGCGTGCATCCCGCGAAGATCGCGATCCATCCACCTCTTCCGGATTAAGCAAGCGAATCAGCCTTCCCCAGATCCCACAGCGTCCGGGATACTCGGCATCTCCACGTATTTCGGGAGATCAGGGACTCATCGCATTTTATAGGAGGTTTCTCTTGGCTGGGGAAGGTGCTCTCATTTGAAAAGAAATTAAAAAAACAGAGGAGGAGGAGAGTCCCATTAAAAAAAAAAAAAATAGGGGAGCCCCTGTTTTCCGAGAAAAAAAAGAAAAAGAAAAAAAAAGGAAAATGAAAGAGGGATTAATGCATGAAATGAGTGGCTGATTTCTTAGGTGAAGGGTGATGGAGGAACCTTTGATGTATTACTTTCTTTGAAGTAAATTCTGAACCTTTGCTCTTATTGATTTATATTTTTGATGTGTTATGGGTTCTTGCATAACTATTTTGTAGATAGATTTTTAATGGTTTATGTTTATTGGTACATGGACTGCTTTAGTATTTGATTTGTCGTTGATGTAATAGGTACGATGAATGCTTAGAAATAGAGTTCATATGTCCATAAAATATATTTCATGTTTTGATCTATTCTACTCTTACATCCTTAATCAAGAATCGCAGGATTTATTCTTGAATGCAATATTATCAAGGGGGATTCCGGATCCCTAACCATTTCTATTTGATTGAATTTTGTTCATTGATCTATTATTCTCTATTTTTAATTTCTGAAAATCAAAACATCATCTTAATCCACAAATTTATTGAATTAATTAATCTAAAATTATATTACATAATCTTAAATATATTTCGTTCCCTGAGGATTCGACCTCGGACTCCCGAGATTTTACTACTTGTACGATTCTCCTGCACTTGGGAGAACAATTTTATTTTTGCATCAGCAAGGTAGGATTTATTTATAAGAAGTTATTTAAGATTTGAGACTATGAAAGATTTTTTTTAGCTCGACTTGGAGATTTATTATGGAAGAAAAATTAAAGACAAGATTTTAACATCTTTATTTAGACTAGATTTTATTTTAAAGTAGCTGTAAGATTTTGGGATATTATTAGTTTTGTAAGACTTTTAATTTTGTTATTTAATTAGAATTTGAACGTTATCATTTAAATTATTTCTGCTGTCTGATTATGATATCATGATGAGGTGCCTGCAAACTCGTAGGAAGAGTTTTCTATAAGTATGCGGTGGTTGTCGCGACTCCTGGCTCGCCATCTCGAGTCGGAGGCGTGGCAATGCTGGCTATCATTAAAATTAATTACTTAATATGTGATAGATATTAATGATATTGGTCTTCAATCATCATTAAAATTTAATTCTTAATATGCAACAGAAATTTGGTTATTTAAGTTTTTTTAATTTTTAAAAACAACCATATATGAAGAAAAAATTATACCTCGTGCACCATGCAGGTTAATATTAATGCTGTAAGTTTCGGTATAAAGGTTCAGCTTATACAGATTTTTTCATTCTCTATGTGGAAGACAGTATTAATAATGAGATTTTTTTGCTCTCCCATTCTAGATTGTGCAAATGGGGAATTATGGTTGGGTTGAAGGCCAACTCAGCACCAATCAGATTAACAAAATGACCTGAACCAATCCTGGATTTTTCATGCCAACGTAGTTGGGTTGCTGTCAGGAAATTTCTGAAGGATAGAACCCTATCCGCCTTCTATTTGTGGGCACTGATTAAGCATGCCGTTTAGTGAGAGATCGAGGTATTAAGCAGCAAGACTGATACTGGTTAATTCAAGACAACAATGCTCTTAAAAGATGTTATTTCGCTTCTATATCATATAATTAAAGCTTCTCGACCTTAAAATATTGAGCAAGCAAGCCTGATCCTGTGCCCACCATCATCATTGCCTGGTTAGATGATGAGGAATTGGAAACCTTTTGCACATTTGGTGTGAGCACCGAGACTCACTGAAGCAGTAATCTCAAGATGCCAAGAATCGCACCTCCATTGACATCTAGAAGACAAACCATGCATGGATGGAACGTTTGATACGATTCCTCGGCGGAAGTGGTAGAAAGCAAGTTATACTGTGTGAAACTGCTGCACTTATTTATGTACTGCTCTGTGAAGTATGAATGTGACAGAGAGTACTGCGATGATAGCAAGTACACCCTGCCTAAAGGGCAACGCTTTGATGAATGCCTGCCAGTATGTATGCCCTAGGTCCTGTTAGGCTGTTACAGAGACGGGAGAACTACTATATTCAGCCTATGCTCCGAGAGAATAGGAGTATCAGTCTTAGCAAAAAAAAGAAAAAAAAAAAAAAAGAGGAGTATCCAGTCATCAACAACTTCACATTCCAGGGAGACTCAGTCTGCTGGTATATCGAGCAAATGTGTACGACAGCTACGGTTACTGCGACAGTTGATCTTTTTTTTCTTCATTCACCCAGATGGGTTCTGAAGGACTAGCAAAGCGCGAAGAAGATGGAGAAGAGGAAGAGCACGGCCTCCGGGAAGAGCTTTCCCCGTCTACAATCGGCGCTGTACTCTGGGATTGGGCTTGGCGGTGGCCCTTCTGGCGCCGGGTTTGGCGGTGGCCTTGCCGCTCCTGAAGCTGGCGGCGGCGGCTCATCAGACCCAGGAGGCAGCGGGACACTCGGTGAGGGATTTGGTTCAGGCTCTACCCGAGGAGGGCTTGGCGTAGGATTCCGCCGTGGTGGGGATGGCGGTGCCCTGGGGGCCCTCTGCCGTCGGCCTGCACACCAAAAGAGACATACATTGTCCCAGATAATCCGAAGCTATTAATAGATTTAATCCAATTAGATAAAGTTTTAGAATGTGTTTGGATGGTTAAACTCAAAATTCTAAAAAATTCAGATCGGCTCTTTTCAATGTTAATCTTAATTATTTATTTATAAATATAGATTTAGTCATTTGTAATTCTATATATATATTTTTATACTGATCCAACACAGATTTTATAAAGTTTTCAACCTAATCATCCAAATAAAATATGCTATGAAATTAAAATTAACCTCTCTCAGTAAAAAAAAAGGTAAATGTAAACTTGGTCACTCGAAAGAGCTTACCGCCGCGGCCACGGCGATCGGGATCCACCGAGCCTGAGTCATCTTCGGAATCGTCCGCGGAAGGGAAGGCAGCTGGAATCGTATTAAAATTATTAAAAATAAAAACATATGGTCATGCAGCCAAAAAAACAAAAAACATACAGTCAATGGTAGACCGGTCATTTTCCATAACGGTCCGTACCTACCTTCCTCTCCGGCTTTGCCCGGGAATCTTTAAAACAGAGAATTAAAGGAAGAAACGTAAATCAGACATGAGCTAATCACGTTATGAAATAATCTGGACCGCCCAAATATTTTGCATTCGCGGTAGATCGACATCGTACGTTCAATTTTCGCAATAAAAAGAAATGCAGACACTCGAAAAAGAGCGAACTAACGGAAAACGGTTGCGATTCTTGTACTATTCTCAACGGAATCCCAAGGGCACCAGGAGTAGACACTCCGGCGCACATTAAGAAAATCAAGAATTTTATTTGAGAAAAGTAAGAATTAAAGAATACAAAGGTGCAAGAAGAATTAAGATCGCGATAGTAGCATTTGGCGTAGGTCAGAAGATTATAAAATCGAACGCTGAGAACTTCCTCGGAAGAAGGTATAGAACTGTAATTACCAAGAAAAAAGGAAGATGCAAGAAAATTCAAGTAAGAAAGAGGACGGCTAAGAAAGCGGAAAACCGACATGATTTTTTTTTTTTTAAAAAAAAAATAAACAAGAAAAGAAAAATCGAAAAGCTTCACGCACTCACGGTCACATAATGGCGCAGGTTAGCAGCAAGAATTCCCTCGAGAATATTTTTGATCAAGATCAAACAAAGAAATGCCATAAAGACGAACTTCATAAAGACGAGAGGATCAAAGGGAAACAAAATATAGAGTCCTTCACTTAGAAGAGAACAAAGAGTTCAAGTATAATACAGTAGTTGAAAGACAGAGGCAAAGGCAAATTCACATTAGAAATGAGATATAAAAAGATGATAACACAGTCGGTTGCTGATGCAAGAATGCGATCTGAGGTTCTGACATCAACTGTACATCATAAAATCGACGAGAAAATAATAAAGAAAGTAAGAGAAATCAAGAAACAAAAGAAATGAAGCCATAGAGAAGCGAATAGAAAGAGCAGGGCGTACGAGAAAGACCAGAAGCTCGCTTAGTTCGCTCAGTGAACAGTAGGACGAGAGGGCGCAACAGAAACCAAGAAAAGATCGAGAAGAAAGAGCCAAGAATTTGAGTCATAACGACAGAAGAACGAGAGGGCGCACGCACACACACACACAGAGAGAGAGAGAGAGAGAGAGAGAGAGAGAGAGAGAGAGAGAGAGAGAGAGAGAGAGAGAGAGATCGGACCTTGGCAGATCTCGGCGAAAGAAGAAGCTTCGACGCCAACGGAGTTCCCGCAGGAGGAGGGGAGGGCGTCAAGGCGGGAGTTTTCGAGCCGGGAGCCGAGAAGGAAAGGCCTCCGTACCAGGTCGCAGAGGCAGCTGGCACCACCTCCGGCACCGTCGATGGCGGCGGCGAAGGCCTGGCAGCAGGCGGCGGAAGGAGTCGATGTGGCGTTTTCTGGTAGCGCCGCCAAGTGAGGGAGGCAGGAGGACATCGCCGCCAGGTTCGCCGCGCACTGAACAGGCAGCGGGGAAGGTGCCTCGGAGGCGGATAGAGCGGCGAGGTGGAGGAGGAGGAGGGCGAGGGAGACAGGGAGGGGGAGGGCGGGCTTCATCTCGCCCTGGAACGGAGGCTTCGTGATTTGACCGTAATGCCACTGAATGGAGTCGGTTCTAGTATTTATAAGCGCCGGCGCCAGAGTTGAAGCGAGGTCAGACTCCAGAGGCGCTGGGATAGATCTTGACCGTCCCGTAGCTGGGCATCGCCTTCCTGATTACCGGTGGACCGCACGGTGACTCGGTGGTTGATGGGACGCAACCTCAGCATCGCGCTGGAATCCTGACTCCTGAGTTGATGGAAGCGCATTTATTGGTCTAGCGTGATTTATTTCACAGGTTTTGGAGGTTATTAAGTAGGTTATACAACCCCATCATGAGGATATCTGTGGGTTCACAATAACTTGCAAACTAAACCATGGCCCGGTTAGTTTGATCACCCTTGCAATGCATATTTGTTGGCAAACCTCCACTGGAAATTCTTAATGAACATCATTTTCTCTCACTTGTTTTCTATGAACCTTTCTTTGGCAACGATGATTATTGGTTTTTACATTACTATTCCTCTCATTTGAGCGCATGTGATATGGTGTAAATGGATATGCAGTAATTGGTGTCGCTAAAGGTGCTACACGTATAAAAATTCACACGACAAATGAGGATGCACATATCAGATTAGATTAGGTTTTTTATATCAGTGATAACATTATATTTGAATCCGGTAAAAGCTTTGAACTGAAGCTTGTTTCTCTTAGACTGGGTTGTGTTTGTGAAATTGTGTCTCAAACATGCATGGGTGCGTGTACATTGCTTACCTACATATAACCCAATCCTGGCTGGTAGTACATTGCTTTTATAAATTCGAGGACAATTGGTTCCAGGGGAATAAATGTTGTTTCAATTAGGGGTTTAAATCTAGTTTCATTGCACCAAGGAAGATAGGCAAAATAAATTAAGTCAATAAAGGCCAGTTGGGCTTGTATTAGTAATTGGTTTGAATCGAAACCAATGTCATTCATATCCAATCCAAAACAATTTATATTTTTGAACCACACAACGCATGACTCCAGCTGTGAATAAAGAGATGAAGAGGGTCTTTTTCAGGTAGATTCTGGCGTACAAACAGCTTACTTTGAAGGATCATGTGCCTAGGTGCATGTAAAATTTCAATTGAAAAGTCTAGAGCTGGAGAGGATTGGAAATCGTTTTTGCATTTATTTTGCTAGGATTTGACCAAGGTGGTAAATTTTTCGCTGCCATCTAACTTCATCTCCACTATAGTTCTAGAACTCAAACCTTACTCCATGATGATTATGCCATCTGTGAAACATCAAATATTAAAAAAAATCTCAAGAAGCTTTTCATCACTGTTTCCGGTTTGGTGTCCAAGCTCATCACATGAAAATTTGTGGAAGGCCATTAAAACCAATTTAGATATTGCTTATGTGATACAAAGATGCTGAGGATTCAGAAAGGGTTCTAATTGTAAGAAAATTCACGTAATAGCAAGCTGAAAGCATCTGCAGCAAGTTATTTATCCACTTTACAGACATAGTTGTATCCACTTTAGTAGAACTTTGCATGGATGCTAACTTCCTCACCTCCACTGAGATGAAAAAGACAAACCATGGAACATTTCTTATGATTCCCCAGAGAAAGTGGTAGAAAACAAAGTAATTTGTGGGAAGCTGCTGCATTCATCTAGGTAGTAATATGTATGTAACAACGATGATCTGACAGTAAAGCACGTCCTGCCTCAAGGTCAAGGCTTCGATGAGTGCCTATTAGTATGTATGCTCTGCAACGAAGAGCATGGAGGACTACTATATAGCCTAAGTTCCAACAGAAGAACAGTAATCGTCAACAACCATTTTCAGAGGGAAATGAAAACCGATACCAACAGCTATCATTGGTGCAGCAGTTCATCTTTCCTTCGCCTAGACGAGCTCGGGTTAAACTAGCAAATTAAGCGTGAGGAGGGAAAGGAGGAAGAGGAGGACCCCATGGAACAGCAGCTCCATCGATCGGCTACTGCCGCTGTCGTCCGGTATGGTCGGCACTATCGCGGGGCTCGGTGGTGGCTTGGCCACCGGCGGCGGCTCCGTTTTCCCTGGCCTTGGCTCTGCGAGGATCGAATTGAAAATTTCAGAAAAGGGATGCCTTATGGTCAACGAGGACATATCGGAACGGTTCGTACCTTCAGTTAGATCGCCAGCTGTCGAGGTGGAGGCGAGGCGTGGCGGGAACTTCACCTCGACCTCTCTGACGGAATCTTTAATAGAATTAAAAATGAAATATAAATCAGATATCAATAAATAACATTAGAAAATTTAAAAAAAGTTAATTGCGTCATGCTTTATGATCTACGCCGTCCAAATAAATAGTAACTCCCGAATGATCAGCATGGTAAGTTTGAATTTTGAAATAAATTGATTTTAAAATTAGAAAAAGCGAATGGCGAGAAATAAATAGGTAAGTAACAGAAAAACTGCTTGTAACTGAATTCGAACGGCAAGGAGAGGCGCACTGTAAGAAAATCTGATTCGAGTAAAGACAAGGAGAAAGAGCGGCAGGCAACCAAAAACAAAAGAAAAAAAAAATACGAGCACTTCACTCAGTTAAGGTTAGTAACAGTTACTTCCACGAAATTCTTTTAAAGAAAGACAGGTGACATGTTCTCGCCAATGAAACAGTTAAAAACTAAAAAGATCGGATAAGAAGATATAGAAATACCAAGAAAACGAACTTTATTAGAGGGCGAAATGTCTAAGAAACCTTTAAAGTTATAGATGAAGTTTATCAGTCGAAGATATAGAGAGTGCCTCAAAGATGGAGCCGAGGCAAATTTAGGTTAGAAGAAGAGATATAAAGAAGGAATAGTACTACCGATGCAAGAATCCGATCGAACGGTATGATATCCAGTATGAAACCTCGCATCGACGGAGAAAGTAATAGAAATCAAGAAAAGAAAGAAATCATGTCCTAACGAAACAAAATAAACGAAAAATGCGTACAAGAAGGATCGCACCGATCAGTTAACAACAGGACTATATGAAGGTGCACGATAGCCGCACAAATTCCCGAGATCAAGAAGGAAAAGAAAAACCACCAAGAATAGAAGCACAACGGGGGGAGGGAGCGGGAGGGTGCCGGAAAAAGAGAGCCACAGCAACTCCCAAGAAAAAAATCAAGAATAACGAAGGACCAAAAATTCGAATCATAACGAAGGGAGATGGAGACGGAGAGAGATCCGACCTTGGCATATCTCCGCGAAAGTAGAGGACGCGACGCCGTCGGATTTCCCGCAGGAGGAGAACAGGGAGGAGATCCGAGAAGCGTTGACTGGAGATCCGAGGAGGGAAGGCTCCCGGACCAGGTGGCAGAGGCAGGCGGCGCCACCTCCGGCACCGTCGAGGACAGCGGAGAAGGCTTGGCAGCAGGCAGCGGAAGGCGTCGCAGAGGCGTTCTCAGGCAGCGCCGCCACGTGATGGAGGCACGAGGACATCGCCTTCAGTCTCTCCGTGCACTGGACAGGCAGCTGGGAAAGCACTTGCCCGGCGGATCCAGCGTCGGCCGCTACAGCCGGAAGGAGGAGGGCGGCGAGGAGGAGGGGGAGGAGGAGAGAGGGGGGGCGGGCTAGGGTGGGTTTCATCTCGTTTTGGAACGCTGAGGTTTCTTGGTCTGGCTTCCAGAGAAACGACGGTTGATACGAGCGCCGGGGAAGACGGTTCTCGTATTTATAGGCGCCGGCGCGAGAGGCTCAAGTAAATGGAGTGGTGCTGGGTTTGATCTTGACCGTCCAGTTGATGGGTATGTACGGCACAGTAGGCTGCCTATCGGCCAGGGCTACAATCGCTGTAAGTGTGAAGCATTACCATTGTATTTGAGTCATCAGATAAAGATTGCAGGCACGCGTTCCTAATTGCAGTACCATGCCTCTACTTACTTTCCTAGGTCCAAACTTTAATAGAATCACAATTCGTTACTGCAGGGAAGCCCAAAAGTTAATAATGTGACTTTTATCAGTGTCGCCCGAAACTATACAGATATTTGTTCTAACCATAACGACTTTGATGGGGCAATTGAGTGTTTCATATAATCGAATGCATCTGTACTCTTGCGCAAATGAGATGATGGCATAATTCTTGCTAATCTTTTGAGCAACCATGCTTCAACTATATATATATATATATATATATATATATATATATATATATATACTTTGATGGGTCGGATTAGGTTCGCTTTTTAGCATCATAATTGAAGTGGGTGATTAAAAGCTTGGGCATAAGATAACAGCCACAAAGAATTTATAGGTGATTAAATTTGAGGATAGTTGGTCGTTGGGAGATCATCATATAATATTATTTTAAGTGTGAAAATACTGCCATGAGCGAAGGGTCGGACGTATGTCAAAACAAAGTCCAGAAACTTCAGGGTGAGTCAGTTGCATATTATTAACAAGTTTGAATCATAAAGCAACGTCTAATTCGTACCCAATCGGTAAGTTATCTTTAAAAATATACATGACAATACTATATTTACAAAGATATACATATCATTTTGGATATTATAAAAGTATGTATACAAAATCAGAAAATAATTATAAGGCTATACGGATAAATATAAAAACTTTGAATGTATATATGCAATTTCTTTACGCATAAAAAGCCATTGTTTTTGTAGAGGCCATATGAAATTGGGAAAGAGTGGCTCAAGTAAGCTTTGTTGGTTTCCCATACTATAGTTCTATAGCATTGGAAGCCATTTCCACTTTTTTTTCTTTTTTTTACTAAAGTTGTCAACTTTCGTGCAACATTAAACTTTGTCCTCAAAATAGATCTAGAACTCAACCCTAAATCTACAGATTATTAGTCATGTGTAGGGAGATGCCATATGATACATCAGAATATCAGAAACTTTTTACAGGATACAAGTCTTGGTGTAATAGTGTTGGAGTTAGATTCCAACATGAAAAATTGCTCACATGAAAATACAAGCACGTAAAAGCAAGCTGAAAGCGTCTATAGGGAGTCGTCAATCCACAAAAATTACACAACGTCTCAGAGGACCCCAAGCAAACAGAGGATGAAAACAGGGAGACGGAAAAGAACGACAGGCCAAGCTAAGAGCAGGCCTTCGCTGCTCCGAACCAGCGCCCGGGTTGACGCCGCGCCCGATATCACCAGCTCCGGTCCTGCATGGTATCTCGGTACAAGCACTGTATACCCAGAGATACAGGAGGAGAAGCGGGTCGGTATTAGGCCGCACAGAAAGTCTAAAAGGATCATTACTCTTTAATTAGGCGATGATTAAGCTTACTCATATCGGAGTCGGGTTTGTGGTCAGGATCCGCAGGGGCAGGGGGCGGCGCACCGGCAACGTCTACGAGGAGAGGAGATGACCGAATAAATGAAGGGATATAAACTAAATTAAACTGGGAACTCGAGGGCACATATGTACTTTTACCTGGCTGTTGGTTCACGGGGTCCGGAGGCGTGGCGTCGCGAAGTGGCGGCAGTGTTGGGGAATCTGCACGAGAAAAAATTAACCCAGAGGCGCACCCTTCGTTATAACTTGCCCCAGTCACAACTTAATTGGGTGAACTGGTCCCCATGAAAAGTAGAGTGCGTCGTGAGTGGTGACCCATTATTTAGACCACAACGGTGACACATGGTTACCCTCAGCGCACGATAGCGTGCTTGGATGACAAATGGCGGGAAAAAAATCACAAAAGTTGCCTTTTTTTTTTTCATGAAAGAAACAACGGCGATCCGGGTTTGGAAACTTACGGCCATAATCCACCGTTGGATCACCCAACGCAGAGATCTCAAAGCGAGCCGTGTATGATCCAACGGTGGATTTGCGCGAAGGATAAAAAAATAAAAAATAGGCAATAAATATAATTAAAATAAAGAAATTTGAGAAAACATAGCCTAGTTTTTTCGCTGGCAAAAGAACGAGAAAAGAACAAAATAAAAAGAAATAAAAACCAAGATAGAGAAATAAAGGTAATTAGAGAAATTCGAAGAAAGGTCGAGAGCGGGAAAGGAACCTTGGCAGATCTCGGCAAAGGAAGAGGCGGCGCCGGCGTCGGAGGCTGCGCAGGTGGAGAAGAGGGAGACGATACGGGAGGCGTTGAGGGGGAATCCGAGGAGGGAGGGCTCCCGGACGAGGTGGCAGAGGCAGGTGGCGCCGCCTCCGGCGCCGTCGAGGGCGGAGAAGAAGGTCGCGCAGCACGCGGCTGAGGGGGCCGGAGTCGGGTTGTTGGGTGGCGCCGCCACATGCGGCAGGCACGTTGACATCGCCACCAGCTCCACCGCGCACCCAATCGTTGGCGGGGACGGTGCCGGGGCGGCGGAGGCAATCGCTGCGGCGACATGGAGGGCGAGAGCGACGGCGGGGAAGGGATTCATTCTTCGTTCGCGACGGGGGCCTTCTTGATCTGACCGTAATGCCCCTGGACTTGAGAAAAAGGACGAGTGGTATGAGCTCTGAGATGGAGTCTTTCTCCTATTTAGAGGTGACAGTGGTGGAATTAAGATTAGTTACCATCGCGTCAATCTGGACCGTCCATGCGGGACTCACGCACTGATGGCCCTTAGAGTTGGGTCGAATGAGGTCTACCGATCAAATGGAGTTCGATTATTCGGTATGTTACTGCACACAAGTTTATTTGAGTGAGTGCAAAACCATGTTACTGGATAATCTCCATAGCGCGTAGCAGCTTAATTAGATTGCAGGAATGTATTCCAAGTTGCAGCACCATGCCCGTATCAACTCTCCTAGCTCCAAAAATTATTATAAACAAATTTATCAAACTGATATGATTTGTTCTGTAGGTTTTTGTGAAACTACAAATATTTAGTATAACCATGATGACTAAGATGTGTCAACTAAGGGTTTTCATGAAACTACGAACATTTAATATAACCATATGGACTATATGAGACAACTAAGGGTTCTTGTCATAGCACGTACCTTTACTTTCGTGCTAAATGAGATGCTGTTGCAATTTGTTGGAGTTTATTGGATAATATATAGCTTGATAGTGTGGCTGTAATTAGTCCCTCCACCCAAAGAAATATAAACAAGTCTCCGTTGAAAGAAAGCTCGATGAACCTTAAACTTTTAAAATGCCCTTCTAGTAACCTACATTTAGTAAATTGTGATTACCATAGCATGGTAGATAATTATTCTCGTCCTTTGGAATATTTTCAATAAAATATAAATCTGAAATATAAAAAAGATTTATTGAGATCTCTTTTTTTCTCCCTATAAAATTTGGGCCAATCTACTCAAAAGCTATTTCTGAATACTAATGAATATAGGCTTAGCTCATCCTATAATTTTATAATCATGCTCGTCGAATCGGCTCAATCCATGAATTTAATAGAATTTTAAACCTAATCATCCAAACAAACCCTATGTTTTTGGATTTCTCGGATTGGGAAAACCCTAAGCTTTGATCCCTATTTTTTTGATTCTCATCCTAATGGATCGATGGCGAGGTAGCTCGGATGACCTCCAACAGCAATTGCTAGAGCCATTCCTTTAGGAAAAAGAGTTCAAGAGACAGGGAAGAGGAGAAGGGCACCTCAACAAATCAATGAAAAGCTCCTCTGCCCTTCATTTATCTGAAATCCTAAGAGAAAGGAAAGGGCAGGTTGGTTGGGGGAGTGGGGACAGCCACCATATCTGAACTCCTAAGCGTATCTAACAAAATATTGTGAGAGATACTCTACATATGGTATAACTTTTGCTCTAAATGGTTGTATGGGGCAAATTCTAGCATACCAGTATATTTCATGTCATCATATTAAATAAGGCAAGACTATTTAACTCCCAATGTGCCCCCACTCTATTGGCCCAGATACAATCTAGCCCAACAAAATAATGGGGTTGTAATTTCATGTTAGTGCACTTTCAAAAATAATCATTGTAGACCTTTAAACAGGAGTTTATACATAATATGTGATATGTTATTCTCAACAAACTAGAACATTGTACATCTTGTTCACAAAAGACTAGAGAAGTCTGGGCATTTGATTCTTAAATATGGGGAGCTCCATGGATAGGACCTACCATTTTTGAAATCCTAAATATATGTGACAAAATATTTTGAGATATACTCTGGATATAGTCTAAATCTTGTCCTATATGGTTTTATGGGGGCATAATTTTGGTATATAGTAAATGTATTTCATGTAATCTTATTACATATTGGCTAGACTATTTAACTCCCATAATGCCCCCTCTCCTCCATGCACCTTCCTCCTTGGCGAATCGTAACCAGCTCATCTCTAGTAAGATCTATTGGAGTTTTAATCTTAAAAAAAAATTAAATTTTCTTATCTTCTAATCTTTAGTTGTTTTAAATGCTTTAAAATATTCTTTTGTAAGATGCCTCTTTCAGAAGAGTTGACTTTTCAAAAAAGAACGTTGGTTTTCGAAAAGATACGGTATTTCTGTAAGATGTCTCTTTGATCTTCCAGATAGAGTTTATAAACAAACTGCTTAGGAATTAATAAAAAAATAATCCAATCTCTCTCTCTCACACACACACATTGGTACGCTGTCTTTTGATTTTTTTTTCCCACAAATAGAGTTCTTTCACTCTTTAACTTTATGCTTTCTATCTTTTCTTCTTTTCTGGGCACCTAAAGGAGTCAGTCGGATCAAGTCTTCATAGCGATTGTGCTCGTTAGAGGAGGATAGGGCTGAGCTGGATTATTGTACCTTAGAGACGAGATCATTGCAAACATGTACATAAGGGATGAATCATATTTTTAGGATAATGTATATCACATGCTTGGATTCAGGCAAACCCTTTTCATCTTCTGATTTTATTTTAGTAGATTATTTTTTTATAATACTTCTATAAAATAAAGATATAGTAATTTTTAGGCAATATTTCCAACAGTCTAAGAACATGATCTTGATTACACCAAAAATTGCTATTTGATCGTTTATCAAATTTAGCTCATTTGCATAGGACTAAATTTGGTTTTAATTATATAGAATTAGAAAGCTATATTTTTTTTATAAAAATAAGTCTTTTTAGAAAGTCATATTGCTTTGAAAAATTGTGTAAACAGACATTTTGCAACTTTAAAAACTATACAGAAATTTGCTACAAATTTAAAATATTTACAGAATTTTTTTGGAACTTTAAAATCTTTGTAGAAATTTTTTGTAGATTAAAAATTTGTGTAGAAAATTACTGCAGCTTTAAAAACCATGCAGATTTTCTATGACATTAAATTCTGTGTAATCTATTTTTTGAAATCTTTAATTACTGTGCAAAATGTTTTACATCTTTAAAATTTATGCAAAAAACGCCTTTTTAAAAGCTGTAGAGAAATTATTGTTGCTTTAAAAACTGTGCATATTATTAGTTGTTCTCAAAATACATACTGCTGCTTTAAAAAATGTCTAAAAATCATAAAGTTAAAATTATCTGTTATACTTCCTAGTGTGGTTATTTAATTTTATTGATATTATTATTCTTTATTGCATTTATTTCAAATCTAGAATTTAACTCAAAACTTTACGAATAAAAGAGTACTAACAAAAAGATGAATCGAGTTATCTAGATTCGTCATAAATTTGTAAGATAACTCAAAAAAGGAATGCTATTGTCTTGGAATTTGTCAAGTATGAGAAAAACTTGGTAGATGAATTAAACAAGAATTTGTCTAGGAGTTGAGTCTTGGAATTATCGGTGGGGATGGGGCTAGCTTAAACCCACTATTTAGTCACCGACAGTGGATACCCAACCTCTGTGATTGAACATTCCATGAAGGAGGTTTAGTATGGTAGAAAGGAAACTATTTGAGTGATCGTGTTAGAGCATATTTTTCAGAGTATATCTCCTCCCATTCCTATGATGAGTGCTTTTATCAGTGATAAAAAAAAATATACTAAAATGGTTGAGTTATGCTTTTATTGAGTCAAAGATAGAAAAACTGTAGAGTATTAGGTCACAAATACCCTTGAAGGACTTACCTATATGAGAATTGTTATATAGACCATGACTAGAGGTTTTGGCTAACCCTTAAAAATTTTCATAAAAAATCATGGTACTAAGTGCAAGACCTTTAAATACCTTTTTGTGAGATGCCTCTTTTAGAAGAGTTATGACTCTTCGAAAGAGAATGTTGGTTTTCGAGAAGATACGATATTGTTGAAACATTACATATCTTTGGAACCATCTTCTCTTTGGTCTTTCAGATAGAGTCTATAAATAGTCTCCTCCAAAATTTATAAAACAACAATTTAATCTCTCTCTCTCTCTCTCACTCATACTCTATCTTTCAAGAGTTTCTTCCATAGACAGAAAGTTTTTTCACTTTTCAACTATTAACTTTCTATCCTTTTTTTTTGGGCATTTGAAGGAGTCGGTCGGATCAAGTCTCCACAACGAGTGTGCTCGTTAGAAAAGGATCGAGCTGAGCTGATTATTGTATCTTAGGGATGAGATTACCGCAAACCTACACATAAGGGGCGAATCACGTTCTTAGGATGGTGTATATTACACACATCGATCCAGACAAGCACTTTTTAATCTTCTGATTTTATTCTAGTAGATAATTCAATTATAATACTTCCATAAAATAAAGATATAGCAATTTCTAGGCAATATTTCTAACAAGATCTCCATGGATAGGGCCTACCATTTTTGAATTTCTGAGCATATCTAACAAAATATTTTGAGGTATACTCTGGATATGGTCTAAATCTTGTCCTAAATGGTTTTAGGGGGCATAATTTTGGTATATAATAAATATATTTCATGTAATATTATTAGATATTGGCAAGACTATTTAACCCTCATCGTGCCCTCTCTCCTCCATGCACCTTTCTTCTTGGTTGATTGTAACAAGCTCATCTCTAGTAAGATCGATCTCCATAAATAGGGCCTACCATTTTTGAATTCCTGAGTACATCTAACAAAATATTTTGAGATATACCCTGGATAAGGTCTAAATCTTGTCTTAAATGGTTTTATGGGGGCATAATTTTAGTATATATATCTTATTAGATATTGACAAGACTATTTAACTCCCATAGTGCCGCCTCTCCTCGATGCACCTTCCTTCTTGGCCGATCGTAACTAGCTCATCTCTAGTAAGATCTCCACAGATAGGGCCTACCATTTTTGAATTCCTAAGCATATCTGACAAAATATTTTAAGATATACTCTAGATATAGTCTAAATCTTGTCTTAAATAGTTTTATGGGGGCATAATTTTAGTATATATAAATGTATTTCATGTAATCTTATTAGATATTGGCAAGACTATTTAACTTACATAGTGCCCCCTCTCTCGATGCACCTTCCTTCTTGGCCGATCGTAACCAGCTCATCTATACTAAGATCTCCATAGATAGGGCCTACCATTTTTGAATTTCCGAGCATATCTGACAAATTATTTTGAGATTTACTCTGGATATGGTCTAAATCTTCTCCAAAATGATTTTATGGCGGCATAATTTTGGTATATAATAAAGGCATTCCATGTAATCTTATTAGGTATTGGCAAAACTATTTAATTCCCATAGTGTCCCCTCTCTTCCATGCGCCTTTCTCCTTGACCGATCGTAACCAGCTCATCTCCAGTAAGATCTCCATGGATCTCCACATTTTCTTCTTGCCTTTCCTCGCCCCAGGTCACATGATTCCTATGATCGACCTTGCCAAGATATTTGCTGACCGCGGCGTCAAGGTCAGCATCGTAACTACAACTGGAAACATACCTCGCATCCAACCCACCATCGATCTTGCCAACAACTCTTGCCACTCCTCTCGCCACCATATCCAACTCATTCCCCTCCACTTCCCCTACTCTGAGTCCGGTGTCCCCAAAGGCCACGAGAACCTCATCAACTTTTCCGATCCCGGTATCAGCCCAGAGTTCATCACTGCCATCAACCTTCTCGAGGCCCCCTTCATGCAGCTCGCCAAAGACCACCGCCCTGACTGCATCATCTCTGATATCTTCTACCCCTGGACGAGCAGCATCGCCCATGAGCTCGGAATACCGAGGCTTGTCTTCCATGGTTCAGGCATGTTTACTTATGCCGTCATGTGTGTCATCAAAGATCTCAAGCCCTATGAGGGCGTCAATAGCGACAGGCAGCCATTCGTCGTGCAGGGGCTTCCCCATAGGATCGAGATGACACGATCACAGCTCCCGGAGTTTGTCACAGAAGCTAGAACCGGCTTCTTCAAAGAGACAGATGATGCTCATGACATGACCTATGGCATGGTAATGAATAGCTTCAACGAGTTGGAATCCGACTACGCCGATCTACTTAAGAAGATGTTGAGCATGAAAGTGTGGCATGTTGGCCCGGTGTCCTTATTTAATCAAGATGTTAATGAAGAAATGGCGAGAGGTGACAAGGTCTCAATAGACTGCAACCATTGCTTGAGTTGGTTGGACACTAAGAAGCCGAGGTCGGTTCTTTACATATGTTTCGGAAGCTTAGGACGATTCACTCATGCTCAGCTTCAAGAGATTGCATTAGGGCTCGAGGCTTCCGAGCACCCATTCATTTGGGTGGTGAGATACAATGATGAATTGTCGGCATGGCTACCGGAGGGGTTTGAGAATAGGGTGATAAGTGAAGGGAGGGGTGTAATCATTAGCGGGTGGGCACCGCAGTTGCTCATATTGAACCATCCAGCGGTCGGGGGATTTATGACGCATTGCGGGTGGAACTCATGTTTGGAAGGGACCGTCGCTGGTTTGCCAATGATAACGTGGCCACTCTTCGCTGAGCAGTTCTTTAGCGAGAGGCTTATTGTGGACGTGCTGAGAATTGGGATAGCAATCGGGGTGAAGGTGTGTAGTGGTAACGAGGAGGAAAGAGAGATGGTGATGGGGGAGGGGATAAAGAAGGTGGTGGATGAGTTGATGGGAAATGGGGAGGAAGCGGATGGGAGAAGGGAGAGAGCAAAAGAGCTTGGAGTGATGGCTAGGAGGGCTGTGGAGGTGGGGGGTTCTTCTTATAATGATATGAGCCATTTGATAGAGGATTTGCTTAGTCTAAGATCTGCTTAGATCCAGACCGGTGAGGACGAAAAATGATTCAACTATGTTTTTCTTTCATTTTTGGGCCTGTCATAGGCAAGACAATTGAAGCACATTTGTATGAAAATAGCTGTTTACCATCCACTCGGATTTGCTAAACGTTTTCGGAACTGTTTCCGATTTGGACTAGAAGCACATTTGTCACCCTCCTGTTTATAACAGAAGGTTATCGTCGTCTTCTTCTTTATGATTTTTCGATGACGGTGATGGATATCCCCTCCGATGATATCATGCTACCCGCAGCGTTCTCTCCATCGCTTTAGTTGTGCCTCCAAACAAATGGCTTTAGGTTGGCATCAGAGGAGTAGTTCTCTCGCCGCGCCTCATCCCCTAGTCTCATCGTCCGCACCGTTCTCAGTCGTCAACCATACGGCTCAAGCTCTAGATCAAACGAGTGCAAGTGCCCCTGATGCAGAAGCATGGCGCATGGATTCAAGGAGTCCTTGTGTGTTTAGGAGTCCTTGCGCCATAAGAAGTCCTTATGTGGGTATGAGTCCTTGTGTGACTAGGAGTCTAGTTAATTTGGGTTTGTAATATGCTGATTTGTGTTTGATGATTGAGTCCATATAATTGAATGCCAAGTGGCAATTAGATGACATGAAGATCAAAGCATGATGTGGAGACTTTGACTTGGCCAAAGTCGAGTTGTCCTAGAAGTCCTAGATTCTCTCTATTGTCAAGTGTTAGGAGTTGTTTTTGGTCCATGTGGCGTTTGGAGAAGAGTCCTAGTTGATTTGGACTCTCTTCCATGCATCATGAGGAGTCCTAGATTATTTGGAGTTTTATTTATTGAGTTCATGTGTCGTTTGAAAGAGGCCTAGCTAATTTGGACTCTTAGTCTATGTGTCTTTAAAGAGTCCTAGTTATTTAGGAGTCTTAGTTGGTTTAGTAGATTTCGTCAGTTGATTTCATCAGTTGATTTCATCAGTTAATTTCTTTAAATGATTAATTTGATTTAAAAGAGTCCATATATTGTTGGAGTCCTAAAATTCTGATTGTAAGAGTCCATATTTTTCCAACGTCTTACTCTATATAAAGGAGAGGTTGAAGAATAAAATTAGAGAATTAATTTAGTTTTCAATTGCTCTTGTGATCTAGAGGCGAGAGGCTTCTTCTTTCTCTATTGGTGAGACTTCAAAGGTTCCTTCCTTCCTTAGTGAGATGCTGGAAAATCCTTGGATTTATGATAGAGGTGAGACTTTCTATTCAGCCTATAGTTATCTTGTTACCATCAAAACCGCACCACCTTCCATTGTTTCTTCTTTCATCTGCCCACCTTCTTCACGCAATAGCCCTAATCCTTTGACGCCCTAATCACCACAAAGTCCATTAAGTTTCAGATCTAAATCGCAGGCCTAATCTCTTCCTCCCACGTCTTAGCCCAAATTAGCTTTGGGTCCAACCAATTTCAGCCATCATCCACCAAAAATTCAGCAGCACCCACCTCCATTCTGCGTCAGCCCCAGATCTTCACCTGAGGTTACCTGGAGGAGACGATGATATCATGATCATCGCCTCGATAACGGCTAGTCTGCATCAAGCAGATATCAATGGAAAGCTACAATATGTCTGCTATTTCTACAATCCCTTCATCGAGGAACACACAGTGATCCCCAAACCCAGCCATTGCTGTCGTAGATTGAACATAGTGATGAGAGCACAAAAGTGCGATCTACACGCTGCTTAAATTAATATTATTATTAACATATAATGATAAATTCACTAGTTTAATATTATATTTTTTTTGGTATAGGTTATTATAAATTAAAGTTTAAATGCGCATTTGGTACAGATGGCGCAGGCCTAATCCTACCATGACTTGGTCAAGCACATTTGCCCCTGAACGACTTTCCATCCAGCCCATGCATATCAGCCCGTCTCCCCAACTTGTCATATCTGATGGATTCCCACCAACCATCCAAGGATCACAGAATCGAGCCTGGTTTGAAGACATAGAGAAGGGGAGCTAACAGTGAAGTCCCACCAACCGTCCACATCCTTCCAAATCAGTCTCCGCGTATTTCATCCCGTGAGATCACGCGTGAGCCCAAGCATCAAGTCACAGCAACCCATGGATCCTGCGTCCATTCTAGAACTCCTCTTCTTCCGCACGCAATCCAGCCTCCCACTGTGCACCCTAGCAATTTTCGCATTCCTCCGCATCCCGGATCAGCCAGCCATCCGTGAAGGAAGCATCCAGCAGCCTGTGATGCATCCCAAGATTCGTCCTCCCAGCTTCTTCCACCTCTTCTTCCGTTTGCGTTCAACGAGCCGTTCCAGCCACAGCCAATATTTCCCGTGATCCCAGCAACCCGGACGATCGCCTCCTCCCAGCGATCCCGCGTTCGTTCCAAAGCCGTGATCCCAGCGTGGTCCAAAGAAGGAAGTCGATGAAGCCTCCACGATCCGCCCAGCCGATCCCGCGACATCCTCCTTTCCGAATCAGCGCCAGCATCCCGGACAACCCCATACTCCGCTCTCCCAGCCTTCCACGAAGCACCATGTCTCCTCTGCAAGCAAATCTCCCTGCATCACGCGGCTGTCCATGCTCACATCGGGAAAAAAGAACTCACATCGGGAAAAAAGAATAGAGCCATGCTCTGTTTTTGAAAGAAAGAAAAAAAAGAAAGAAAAAGGGCATGGGTTCCACCGAGAGGGAGAAGTTCCGTGTTTGATTTTTTTTCCTTTATTTTATTTTATTTTATTTGCAGAAGAAAGGCAGCATCAGGCTACCAATCTTCATTTCTACTTTTGTAATTAATTTTCTTTTTATGAAATCTATCAAATTTCTTTCATGCAATCCATATTCTAGGTTCAGTTTAATTTATGCAATCTATTATTTTTTGTTTTATGCAATCTGCATCTAAGTTTTAATTTAATATTCTATAATTTATTTTATACATTCTGGAATTCTTGTTTTAATTGCAAAAGTTTTCTTTCTTCCCTTTGTTTATTTTTTTTAGAAAAATAGCTCTGCTTGGTTAGAGATTAATCGAATATCCTCAATGAATTGTTTTTTTTTTAAAAAAATAAACCTTAATGGAGTTTCTATTCTCTATTTGTGTACTCCAATTGCCTTCATGTGGATTGACCTCGTACAACCACTATTCATCGAATAGAGGATGGTAAGAGTAAATATAAAACTATTTGTTTGTTGGTTAAGATCTTGACAACGACACCCTTTTTAAGTCATCCTCAGGTCTACAAGAAAGCCAACAACAAATTTTGGCGCCATTAACGGGGAGGCAAGGCGAGTCACAAGGAAGATTCAACGAACGCCACTAAGATCAGGTGTGAAATTTTCACTTCTAGCCTTGATTTATTTTCTTAGATTATTTTAATCTTTCCTTATTTAATTCTTCCTAGATTAAAGTCAAAAAAAATTTAAAAATTAATTAGATTAAAAAAATTTTTGCTAGTAATTGATAGGGTGCAATCCTCCGAGATTATCATACCTCTATTGGGGCTCCTCACGGAGTAATCTCCAAAGCTTATTCAACGGGCATTCGGAGATTGACTGATGCATAAAGATTAGTTTTTAGTTTACATTCAAGTTATTTCTATATAAAAATTTAAATAAACAAAAAAAATATAAAATTAAAAAATTAAAAAAAATAAATATATAAATAAAAAATTGCTTGATCATTTAATTAAAGGAATTTAATGTCATGCCATAAAACTTCTAAAAAAATTTTACGATTGTTGCATGTAGTGTAAAGTATTTGCATAAAAAATTCTAAGAGAAAAACCCACTAAAAAGATAAGGTCGGAATTTCATCACTCGTCCTTAGCCCAAAAAAATCATCACAGTGCATAAATATCCTAAGCCTAATCATATTAAAAATAATTAGACATTGGCATTAGGATTTTTGAGCTCAATAGGCTCTTGGAAAGAAGCGACTGAAGGCCACTCCAGTGAGAACTTTAGTAATTGGTAATGTCTAGGCAAGTTTTATAACAGTGAAAACTGTTACGAAAATTGTGGTACTTAAGTGAGCCTAGTCTACCACCACACACCCTGTGACTTACCTAGTCACTAGTCACTAGATTTTCTTAACTTGTAAGCTTAAGTTTAATCTGGAAGGGAGATTAGGAGTTGTCTAATCTAGGAGAGAATTTTAGAAATTCTTACCTAATAATTCTCCACGCAATTAGATTTAAGAAGCTACTAAACCTCACTTGATTCTAAGACTAATAAAGTCAAATTGTTGTGTGGTGTTGGTTGTGGTCATCTGTGTCTAGCCCTTCTTTTCTCTTAGGATCTCGTTCATTTTAGAAGTCAAATCTAATGAATTATTGATAGTGTATGCATGGTAGAAGGTCATTAAGGGGTAAGTTAACACCATTTGATCCTGAGATTGATAGAAATTTTTATCACAACCAGCGATCTATATGCCAACCGTCAATCTCTACAATAGGTGAACATATTAAAACTTTGAATGAGTTGTTCGCACCCGCATCCGCTAGTCCCCCTACTTGCATAGTGTTACCAATTAATAATGCAGCCCAGTTCGAGATTCGAGCTGCAACAATAAACATGTTACCCAAATTTCATGGGTTTGAGAGTGAACAACCGTATATTCATCTAATTTTTTTTTTGACAATTTGTCAAACGTTTAGAAATCAAAACTTAGATGAAGAGGGTATTAAATTAAGGTTGTTTTCCATGACTTTAGAGGATCGTGCTGCGGCATGACTATATTCTCTTGCTTCAAATTCCATCACATCATGGGAACAACTATCTAGGAAGTCATGGCTAAGTTCTATCCCATGGTAAAGACTGAAAAAATTAAGGATGCCATCAGAACTTTTAGAGCAAAATCTGAGGAGGAATTTTTCCAACTTTGGAAAAGATTCCACGATCTTTTGGTCAAGTGCCCGCACCATGGGCTTGACAATGCTGATTTAGTACATTTCTTTTACAAAGGACTACCACCAGCACACAGGAACATGATTGAATCGATGCATAAGGGTAGGTTCATAAACCAAACCCCTGATCAAGCCTATGAGTTCCTTGTGGACTTAGCTGAAAATGCCCAAAATTGGAGTAGCTACGGTCAGGAGATAGATAGAGATGATTATGGATCTAGAGAACCAAGTACCTACGGAATAAAAATAGACCCAGAACTCAAAAATGTCATGTCCAATCTGGTGAATGGGGTGAATAATCTAAGCAAAAAGTTGAATGCTTTCACGATTTCCACTAACTCGAACTCACACAAAGAGTCAAATCCTATCATGAAAGTGGAACACGAGCCACAAGGCTTATGTATCTTGTGTAACAGTTCTGAGCATCTAGTGGAGTACTGTCCTAGTTTACCCAACATTAAGGCCGAGAGGCAAATGCTCTAAATTCATATAATGTCTTTAAGAAACCCACTCCCAACTCATTTAGCCCAATTTATCACCCTGATAATAGGTTTCACCTGAACTTCTCATACAGGCAGACTGAACCTATTTAGCATCAAGGTGGTCCACCAGATTTTCAGAAGAACTTTCCTAGGATAGGTCCACCACAGATGAACCAATCATTAGCTCTACCTATCCCTCCTTATAGTGCCCTTATCCCTCAGCAATCTACATCGTTGGAAAGCCATGATGGCTAACATGATGAAGCAACAACAAGACTTTATCCAACAACAACAATAAACTAATATGGCTCAAACCCAGACTAACCAATTCCATGCACAAACAATTGCAAAACTTGAGGTTAGTCTAAGCCAAATAGCTAACTCTCTAGGGGATAGGAAGAGAGGTGAATTACCCAGACAGCCAGTGCCTAACCCTAGTAGGCAACAAAATCAAGGGCCGAGAGGCCAGTTTTAGATTGACTCAAATGAAAATTCAACCCATGAAGTCCAGGCAATTACCACTTTACAGTCTGTCAAGCAAGTGGACAACAAGATCCAACTTTCTGTACAAGAAAAAGAAGAAAAGCATGAACCGAACCCCACTCAGAAAAAAGGACAAGAATAAGAAACACAAGGAATAGAGAAAAAATCAAAAGAGACATACACACCCATGGCTCCCTTTCCTAGTAGACTACAAGATTCCAAGAAAAAATCTTAGTATGATGAAATCATGGAGATTTTAAAAATGTCTAAATAAATTTATCCTTCCTAAATGTCATCAGCCAGATCCCCTTCTATGCAAAATTTTTAAAAGACCTCACTACAGTGAAAAGAAAAACCAGTATTTCTAAGCAAACTGTGATAGCGGCACAAGCATCTTCTCTCATTCAACAATAGATTGCCCCAAAATACAAGGATCTTAGTTGCCCCACTGTTGAAATTAAAATAGGAGAAACCATCATTCGAAGAGCCCTCCTAGATTTAGGAGCTAGTGTAAACTTGTTATCCTATTCTGTGTACACATAGTTGGGTTTAAGAAAATTAAAACCCACAAACATCACTCTTTCGTTAGCAGTTAGAACTATAAAGTACCCCAAAGAAATTGTGGAGGATGTGATTGTAAAAGTTAATGAGTTCTACTACCCTGTGGATTTTGTAGTCCTTGAAACTGAACCAGTAAAAAATCCAGAAAGTCACATCCTGGTGATCCTAGGTAGACTATTTTTGGCCACTTCAAATGCTGTGATTAGTTGCCGAAATAGAATAATGACTCTAGCCTTTGGAAACATGACTGTCTAGCTCAATATTTTTCACAGTAGTAGTCAGTCAACTGAGATGGATAATTTGGAAGAAATTCATGTGATCGAGAACATAATTAGCAGTTCTTTTGAAGAGTTAAGTTATTCTAATCCATTAGAAAGATGTTTGGCTAATTTCGGTCAAAATTGTGAATCAATTCAAGAGGTGAATGCATTATTAGATTTCATTCTTGTGATGGATACTAGCAGATGGGCCACCAAATTTGAATCATTGCCTATTTCAGAATCTCAGCTAGTGCCATCTAATGTCAAACCTCCCCAGCTAGAACTTAAAGACTTTCTCGAAAACTTGAAGTATGCATTTCTTGGAGACAACAAGACCTTACATGTTATAATTGCATCGAATCTGACTAAAGAACAGGAAGAGAAGTTGTTAAGTATCCTTCGGAAGAATCAGGAAGCTATCGGTTGGTCTATAGCTGATATCAAGGGAATTAGTCATTCTGTGGTCCAACATAAGATCCATCTAGAAGAGGATGCAAAAATCTTTAGAGAACCACAAAGGCCATTTAATCCAGTCATAAAGGATGTAGTTCGAGCCGAGGTCATCAAGCTTTTAGATGCAGGGATTATATATCCTATTTCTGATAGTCAGTGGATAAGCCCAGTTCAAGTCGTACCCAAGAAGTCCGGCATCACTGTAGTAAAAAATGATCATAATAAGTTAGTCCCTACTCGAATCCAAATGGGTGGCGAGTGCGCATCGAGTACAAGAAGCTTAACGCCATGACTAGAAAAGACCACTTTTCTCTACCCTTCATGGATCGAATGCTAGAACGTCTAGCTGGCCACTCTCATTACTGTTTCCTCGATGGTTATTCTGGATATAACCAAGTCCCTATCGCACATGAGGATCAAGAGAAAATCACGTTCACCTATCCTTATAGCACTTTTGCCTACCATCGCATGCCTTTTGGGCTATGCAATGCATTGGCTACATTCCAGCGGTGTATGATGAGTATTTTCTCCAACATGGTGGAGAAATTTTTAGAAATTTTTATGGATGACTTTTCTGTATTTGGATCAAATGTCGATGAATGTCTGCACCACTTAACACTTGTTGTAGAACGCTGTAAAGAGAAAAATCTAGTTCTTAACTGGAAAAAGTATCATTTTATCGTAGAATCAGGCATTGTTTTAGGACACATTGTGTCACAAAGAGAAATTGAGGTGGATAAGGCCAAAGTAGAAGTAATTGCTAAATTGCCACCTCCCAAGACTGTTAGAAAAATTCGATCATTTTTAGGGCATGCGGATTTTTACCGCCGTTTTATCAAGGATTTTAGCAAAATATCGAAATCCTTATGTGATTTGTTGGCCAAAGATGCTATTTTCAATTTTTTGCCAACTTGTGTAGCTGCTTTCGAAAGACTGAAGTCTGAATTGACTTCAGCAACCATCATAAGGTCTCTTGGTTGGAGTCATCCTTTTGAAATCATGTGTGATGCATCTGATTATGCCATAGGTGCCGTCTTAGGTCAGCGAGTGGGGAAGCTTCCTCATGTTATTCATTATGCGAGCAAAACCTGAATGACGCCCAACTCAACTATTCCACCACTGAAAAAGAATTGTTGGTGGTTGTTTTTGCTCTAGATTATTTTTTTCCATACCTGATAGGATCTAAGGTTCTTGTTTATTCTGATCATGCCGCCCTTAAGTACCTTCACACAAAGAAGGATGCCAAGGCAAGGCTCATTCGTTGGATCTTACTGCTCCAGAAATTTGATCTCGAAATTCGAGATAAAAAGGGATCTGAAAATGTAGTGGCTGACCACTTGTCCAGACTAATTGTTGAGTCATCTGCAGAATCCTTACATATATATGAAACTTTTCTGGATGAACAACTAATGACGATTTTCTATACCAATATTTCATGGTATGCTGACATAGTCACTACCTTGTTACTGAACAAATGCCCAGCTCTTGGACCAAGCAGGGCAATTTCGCTTCCTAGCTTGTGTGAAGTGGTATTTTTGGGATGAACCATACTTATTTAAATACTGCCCCAATCAGATCATCCGACGGTGTATCCCTAAATACGAACAAAGAAAAGTCCTTTCCTTTTGTCATGACCATGCTTGTGGTGGTCATTTCAGTGGTAAAAAGACAGCCGCAATGGTTTTACAGTGCAGATTCTATTAAACCACACTATTTCATGACTCACACGAGTATTGTAAAACATGTGACCGATGTCAAAGACTAGAAAAAATTTCAAGAAGAAATGAGATGCCCCTGAACCCGATCTTAATTGTAAAAATCTTTGATGTTTGGGGTATTGATTTTATAGGTCCTTTTTCTATGTCATTTGGGCACCAGTACATACTCCTTGCTGTTGACTATGTGTCCAAGTGGATTGAGGCTATCGCGTGTAAGATCAATGATCACAAAGTGATGATCAAGTTTCTTAAGGAGTCTATCTTCGCTCGCTTTGGCACCCCTCGTGCTATCATTAGTGATGGGGAAAAACACTTGCAATAGAATTTTTAAAGCTCTTGCTAGGAAGTACAACATCACCCACAAGGTTGGTACACCGTATCATCCACAAACGAGTGGACAAGTTGAGATTTCCAACAGGAAAATTAAGACTATCCTTGAAAAAACTGTCAATCCATCTCGAAAGGATTGGTCCCTTAGGTTAACGGATGCATATGGGTATATCGTACAGCCTACAAAACACCAATTGGAATGCCCCCATATAGGATTGTTTATGGCAAGACTTGTCATTTACCTGTCGAGTTAGAACATAAGGCCTATTAGGTAATCAAACATCTAAATTTCGATCTGGACAAGGCGGGAGAACATAGAAAACTTCAACTCGATGAGCTTGAAGAAATTAGGAACGATGCTTACGAGTGTGTTAAGAAGTAGAAGGATCACATGAAGGTCATGCATGATAAAATGATCACTCGTAAGGAATTTCACCAAGGACAAAAAGTTCTTCTATATGATTTTCGATTACATCTGTTCTCTAGGAAACTTAAATCTCGCAGGACTGGCCCATACACGGTAGAGAAAGTGCATCCACATGGTGCAGTAGTAATATGCAATACCAAGGATGGTAGGTCCCTTCAAGTCAATGGACATCGTTTAAAACCATACCTTGAGTATCTAAGTCCAGAAGTCAAGGAGACACTTCTGATCGATCCTGTCTATCATGAATGAATTAGAATTGTCTGGCTGAAGATATAAAACTTAGCGCTCTTGGGAGGAAACCCAACATGTAAAATTACTAACATGCAAGTTTGGGGGTATTTTCCCCGGTCTTCAAGTTATTCAGCCATATAAAGGTCCAATATGAAGTAATGTCTCCTCTGTCCTATTCTGTTTTAATTTTCTCAACATTGAAGACAATGCTGAATTTAGGTATGCGGGTGAGAATATTTTTGATTTTTCTGTCTAAAAGAATTTTTGTGCCTAAAAAAAAAAGGATTTCAAATTTTTAACTCAAATTCTAATCTTTTTGGCGGTAAAAACTAGGAATTGCTTTGACAATAACTTTAAGTTAAGGAATATAATAGCAGTTCTAACTTGAGTTTTTATCCCACCTGTCTCCTGCTAACATGATAGAAGATGATTTAGCATCTACACATAAGCACATAAATTGTGGGGTATGTAAACTTACAACTAATATGAATACTTTTAATCTTCTGGATAATTTAAAGTTATATGTGTGATGAACACCCTATGCCAATTTTTTTTTAAATAATAATAATAATAATAATAATAATAATAATAATAATAATAATGAGTCTTCTCACTGAGTAACCGGGTCTCTTGCCTGGCAAGCAGTGAGTGTTCGCGTAAAAAGGTGAGGATGACTGACATTAAACTCTGAGTGACTAATTCAGCCTTGGAGCCTAGTTGACTTGAGTTATTAAGCCTGTTAGGGTGTCTTTACATCTAGTACCCTGAGCCATCTAGATTCGAAGTCATTGGCCTAACACTCGCTACACGGGTCAGATAGAAAGCTTAATAAGGCTAGATATTGCATAAGTCATTCTTCTTAGCATTCAGTCTGATTAAAAGTTAAATCTTGGGTATTCATTACCATTTAACTCTAGAAAGTCTTGAAAATTAGAGTGATCATGTTGGAAGTAAGTAAAAGCCACTCATTTATATGATACTATCTTGCACCTCACTACATTCTTGACTTGTTAGTAGATAGATGGGGTGTAATGGAACTTGAGTTAGAGTCTGTTTAAATATGATAACAATAAGTCTCTATTATCCTTGCAATTTTAGGTTCATACAGTAATACTTGTTCAAATTTTGAGTTAAACATTGGAAATTCCTGACTGATGAAGTTTGTAGGTAACTTCACTGCAAACCCTCACGAGACAACACTTGTCCACTAGGGTAACCTAGGGGTTTAAAGGCTTGTTGCACGTGCTAAGTGCAATCATGATTTTCTATGAAAATGGGTACATATCTCAGTTTTGTGTACTTAGCTTCAATAAAAAGTCATAAGTAGATTACATCTTTTGTACTCTCATTTTATCGTTAGCTTGTTAATTGCTAGAGACTAGCAATAAGCTAGTTGGAGGGTGTGATGAGAGCACAAAAGTGCGACGCTACTTAAATTAATATTATTGTTAACATATAATGATAAATTTACTGGTTTAATATTATATTTTCGTTTGGTACAGGTTATTATAAATTAAAGTTTAAATGCGCATTTGGTACAGATGGCGCAGGCCCAATCCTACCATGACCTGGTCAAGCATATTTGCCTCCGAACGACTTTCCATCCAGCCCACGCATATCAGCCTGTCTCCCGCGTCCCTAATTTGTCATATATGATGGATTCCCACCACCCATCCAAGGACCACAGAATCGAGCCTAGTTTGAAGACATAGAGTAGGGGAGCTAACAGTGGAGTCACACCAACTGTCCACATCCTTCCAAATCAGTCTCCGCATATTTCATCCCGTGAGATCACACGTGAGCCCAAGTATCAAGTCACAGCATCCCATTGATCCCGCGTCCATTCCAGAACTCCTCTTCTTCCGCATGCAATCCAGCCTCCCACGTTGCACCCCAGCGATCCTCGCATTCCTCCGCATCCTGGATCAGCCATCCATCCATGAAGGAAGCACCCAACAGCCTGTGATGCATCCTAAGATTCCTCCTCCCAGCTTCTTCCGCCTCTTCTTCCGTCTGCGTTCAACGAGCCTTTCCAGCCGCAGCCAATATTTGTCATGATTCCAGCAACCCGGACGATCGCCTCCTCCCAGCGATCCCGCGTTCGTTCCAAAGCCGTGATCCCAGCGTGGTCCAAAGAAGGAAGTTGATGAAGCCTCCACGATCCGCCCAGCCGATCCCGCGACATCCTCCTTTCCGGATAAGCGCCAGCATCCCGGACGACCCCATCCTCCACTCTCCGATCCTTCCACGAAGCACCATGTCTCCTCTGCAAGCAAATCTTCCTGCATCACGCGGCCATCCTCGTCATCATGCTATTTCAGCCGTCCATGATTCACGGCCTAGAATCCAGCCTCCGTGAACGCTCCAACGCGATCAATGACCGCAATCCGCGTCCTCCTCCTCTTCCGGGATCCATCGCTGGCTTCAAGGTCTTGGGCGATCTATAAAAAGGGGAGACGCTCAGCTGTGCAGGGAAGGAGGTTCTCGGTTGGGCCAAAGGAGAGAGCTCACATCGGGAAAAAAGAACAAAGCCATGCTCTGTTTTTGAAAGAAAGAAAAAAAAGAAAGAAAAAGGGCATGGGTTCCACCGAGAGGGAGAAGTTCCGTGTTTGATTTTTTTCCCTTTATTTTATTTTATTTTATTTGCAGAAGAAAGGCAGCATCAGGCTACCAATCTTCATTTCTACTTTTGTAATCAATTTTCTTTCATGCAATCCATGTTCTAGGTTCAGTTTAATTTATGCAATCTATTAATTTTTTTTTTATGCAATCCGCATCTAAGTTTTAATTTAATATTCTGCAATTTATTTTATGCATTCTAGAATTCTTGTTTTAATTTCAAAAGTTTTCTTTCTTCCCTACCTCCTACAACCACTATTCATCGAATAGAGGATGGTAAGAGTAAATATAAAAATATTTGTTTGTTGGTTAAGATCTTGACAACGACACCCTTTTTATGTCATCCTCAGGTCTACAAGAAAGCTGACAACACATAGGTATATTCACCATCAGTCCTACCCAAACCAGTGGCTTCACTTTCACTATCGTAAACACCTTTGAAATCATGACGTATACCAATCGGTCAAGCAATTCAAATTCGAAATATACACGTCCTTGTTAGAAAATGAGGAAGAACACTCAAGAAGAAGGTGGTAGAAACTATCAAGAACAAAATTTAGAGAATGATAATTTTCATTCAACTCACAACTTACAAATGGATGCTTACAACTCTTTGACGCGCTCGCAAAAATATTTTCGCGAAACTAATCTCCCAAGTATAGGAGAATCATACAAGTAGTAAAATCTCGGGAGTCCGAGGTCGAATCCTCAGGAAACGTTCTATGGATTATTAGCGTAATTTTTAGATGTAATTTTGGATTGATTTTCAGAAATTAAAATCAGAGAACAATATAGCAATAAACAAAGTTCAATGAAATAAAGATGGTAGGGATCTGGAATCCCCCTTGATGATATTGCATCCAAGAAATAAACTCTATGGTTCTTGATTAAAAATGAATGGTAGGATAGATCTAATCATGGTATATGTTTCATAAACATATGAACTCAATTTCTAAGCATTCATCGTGCTTTCTACATCTACGACGAATTAAATACTAAAGCAATCCATATATCAATAATCATAATCCATTAAATAGCTATCTACGAAATAACTATGCATGGATCAAAAACATATCAGTAAATATAATTCATTCAATGCAAAAGTTTAGAGTTTACTTCAAAGAGCAATACATCAAAGGTTCCTCCATCACCCTTCACCTAAGAAATCAGCCCTCCATTAACATAAAAGAAAACTCCCCTCTTTTCTTTTCTTTTTTCTATTCTTTTTGGAAACAGAGCTTGCTCTGTTTCCCTTTTTTTTTTTCTTCTTTGAATAGCCGGCTGAGGCTCTCTGTTTCTTCGAATGAACTCCCCCCTCTCCCAGCCGAGAGGTAATATCCTCTTTTCCTTTGATCCCCCGATTTCGCACGCGGTGGATACCTGTCGGCTGAGATGGATTCCTGATCCCACGGGATACGTGGAGATGCTGAGTATCCCGGATGCGAGAAGGCCGATCGCGGACGAGATTGGAGCTTGGACGCGGAATGGGCTGCTGGCCGCAGGATGAGATTTGGATGCACAAATCTGAGGAAGGCTGAAGATCGTGGGATGCTGGGACGCATGAGCTTGCGGGAGAATTGGACTCGGACGGCTGGATGAGGCTGTGGATGCGGGATCTTCGTGGGATGATGACTACACGCGGGGAAGACGGACTGCTGGCATTTGGGATTCGGATGACGTGTGTGACCTTTGCTGGTAGCTGAGACGCGGATCTGGAAGACACCCGGATGCTAGCTGATCGCAGATGCGGAAATCGCGGGATGATGAGCTGCACGCGGATGCTGGGAGCTGATGTGGCTGGAACTCGGGAGAAGCAGATGGATGCGAGGAGGATCGGACGTGGCATTCTGGGAGAAGCTTCATGGGCAAACCGCTAAGAAGAGGTGGACGGCTGAGCTTAAGCATTGGAGCTGGGACGCGTTGTGAACTGAGACGCGTGGGAGATTCGCACGCGGAGAAGACGGACGCGGTTCCTGGGGTCCCGAATCCGGAAGATGTGCGGATGGGCTGCACGCGGGCTGCTTCAAATGGATGCATGGGATGAGATGGGATCTGAGGAGGCTGGGACTCTTGGATGCTACGCAAGGAACGACCACAGGGCATTGGACGCTGGGATGCGGGAAGCTCGGACGCTGGGAGCTAATCACACACGGAGATGCTCACGGGATGCATCGCGGACGGTTGAATATGGGCTCTGTTCTGCAGCTGGAAAGAGATGAATTTATATAAAAATAATGATAAAAATTATAATAAGTGCTAAGGATAAAATATTTAATCATGCAAATGTTAACACCTATTATTTATCATTATTTTGCTAACATTAGGCTAAGTTAATTGGTACTTAGATCGCACTTTTGTGCTCTCATCATACCCCCCAACTAGCTTATTGCTAGTCTCTAGCAATTCAGAGTAAACAATAACATGAGAGTACAAAAAGTATTGGTTGATCCTTTGATGTTTTATTAGAACTAATTGCATAAAATTAAGATAAGCACTCACTTTCGTAGGAATCACGATTGCACTTAGCACGTGCAACAAGCCGTTAAAACCCTAGGTTACCCTAGTGGACGAGTGTTGTCTCGTGAGGATTTTCAGGAATGTTACCCACAAACATCATGAATTATATGACATGAGATTCTAATAAAAATATGAAATAAATTTTAAACTAATGCACATGTAATTAATTGATATATATTTTTAAGCATGGCAACTATCAAAACAAGGAAATATAAAAGTGTAATGTGCATTAAATTGCATGACTTTCTCAGAGTACTAATACCTCCACCACAATAGGCACCGCCTGAGTTTTAGGTGCACTACTCAAGTCCACAAATGTTTTCTACAATTTATTAGAACCTAATCCATCAAATTTTCAGAATATCACATGTTGTTTAAATTTGTCAAGAATGGTTCGCATGTAAAGAAAGAGCTATCAATCCCAACTAAACAACCCGGGTACACAGAAGTCCAATATAATGGAGTCAAACCAGCCATTACCACATGTCACTAGGTTCAGCCTGACCAACTCATTCATGCTTATTGTTATTTCATTCATTTTTTTTTTCAATACCCATGACGACTACAGCTATCCAACCCCATTAGGCTCTAGTAAGGTCCATGTAGCGAGCTTTCAGCCAATGACCTCCGATCCAGTTGGCTCAAGACATTAGGTGAAACACCCCTCGGACTTAATTACTCGAACCAGACTATGCCACGAGGCCAGACTTGTCATCATAAGAATTTTTTTTCATAATTATGTAAGAAAAGAGAAGATAGACTGAACCATATATATATTTTTTATTATATATGTGACTGCATCATGACTATAGGTCAACCAAGGTCGGATCATAAGGCACCTAAGTAATCTAACTGGGATATTCAACCTCTATCTTTATGTGAAAACCAAATCATGAACCTTATGGTACGAACAAGGATACTTGTACTTCTTTTACGGATAAGACTAACAAAAATGCAGTTAACAAATATGAACTCCTGAGGCCTTCCTATTGTCATTAAGTACACGTGTGGGGATCTAATATTAGGTCTCTGATCAATCATAGTATGCATGTGTTCCTTGCCTTAATAGTTGCACGAGCTCACTATGAAAATACATGTGCATTTGCTCAGAAAAGAAAGTAACAGAATAAATCAAATGCAAAAACAAGTTTTTTTTTTTTTGGTCAAAATATTTTCCGCCCCCCAACTTAAACATTGCATTGTCCTCAATGTAAAAGATACAAGAAACGATATATGAAAGACAATAGAGAAAATAATATTGGAGAGAAGAGTAATACCTTGAGCTGTTGATAACCAAAAAAGAAGACCTACAAAATAAGAAGAAGACTAAAAATAAAAGAAAAATATAATTCTAACTAATATACACATACCTTTGTCGTCAAGCTCAGTCATAAGAAGGCTCCCCCAAGGAAAAGGAGTCCTCTTCATCTGCCAAATTCTCAAGAAAAGGTTTTAATCTGTGTCCATTTACCTTAAAAATTGTGCCATCCTGTGGATTCTCAATTTCAACTGCCCCATGTGGAAAAACAGTTTTTACAATGAAAGGACCTGTCCATCTTGATCGTAACTTTTCAGGAAACAGATGTAAGCGAGAATCATAACAAAGAACTTTTTGTGCAGGTTCAAAAGATTTTCTTAGAATTGATTTATCATGCTTAATTTTCATTCGTTCTTTACAAAGTCTAGCATTGTCATACGCATCCCGACGAATTTCATTCAACTCACTTAATTGTAATTTTCTAGCTAAACCAGCATCTGACAATTCAAAGTTTAATTTTCTAATGGCCCAATATGATTTATGCTCTATTTCAATAGGTAGATGACATGCTTTTCCATAGACTAGCCGAAACGGGGACATACCAAGAATAGTTTTATAAGCAGTACGGTAAGCCCACAATGCGTCAGAAAGTTTTAAAGATCAGTCTTTGCGTGATGGATTCACCATTTTCTCTAAAATTCGTTTAATCTCCCGATTGGCTAACTCTACTTGGCCACTAGTCTGTGGGTGATAAGGAGTTGCAATTCTATGGGTGATACCGTACTTTCGTAATAGGATCTCAAAAGACTTATTACAAAAATGTTTTCCACCATCACTAATGATAATGTTGGGCATCCCAAATCGTGAAAAAATATTTTCTTTAAGAAATTTCAAAACAGGTTTGTGATCATTAGTTCTACAGGCAACAGCTTCTACCCATTTTGACACATACTCAACACCAACTAAAATATACTCATATCCAAAAGACGGTGGAAATGGTGTTGGAATTTGTATCCTAAATGTCAATTGTCAGCATATTGATGATTGAATTTTGTAAATGAATTGACAAATTAATAAAGTGTTATTTGGCATTATTCATCATTTCATCTTCAAATGAACTCTTATATGATGAAGTCCTTAGGACTTATGTTATGATAAAGGAGGATTTATCTTTGAGTCCTTAAACTTGTTTGCGACGAAATGATATGTTGTTATTAGGACGACAACATTATCGAGATTAGGTCGTTGTGTGACATATACGTTGGTTGTCCTCTTAACCAAGGAGTGTGGAGACACTGGTATGCCACACAAGTGAAGTGTAGAAGTACATTTCACTAAACGTGACCAATTCCAGAACGCTCTACTGTCGAGAGATGTTCCGAGTGGATATGGGTATAAGTTTGGCCCTCTGACCTGAGACTGCAACCTGTGACTAGCAAGCAACTCACTGTACTTTGGTACCGGACTACCTGAATTTCTAATTTAGTGACGGAAGGTCACTGGGTGCAGTCAAGTACTTGCGTAGTCAGTTGTGAGTCAAGATGGAATTGACCCATCCTGAAAACAGGAGATAATGTCTTGTGATTAATTTAGCAAAACCTTGGCCAGGGTAATCCCAGTGAGGAGTCACGGGATATCTAAAGTTAATCACATAATGGATGTACTAATTATAGGGTTGACAGTGAGCTCTAAGTCATCCTGGCATTAGGAGTCAAAGGGATTGAATTATACAGTAACCATAGTTCAGGGTTCCAGAATATTTGCTTCGCATATATTCGACCTATCCGGACGTCGGGTACCATTGCTAGATGGTCACATCGATTAGTGTAGAAAATTATTCCTATACTACCGGCTTAGGTTCGAACCTATGAGGTCACACGCATAGAAGATTCCTGATTGATCAAGAAAGCTGATGAATGATTAAGAATCATTCAGGGGTAATTTGGTCAATTTGATTGGCAAATTATCTTATAAAATAATTAAAGTAATTATTGAAGGATTAATTAGTAATTAAATTACTAATAAACTCAATTTGATTGAGTAATTGTGCTAAGGATGAGCCAAATTGAATTGGATTCAAGTTTGGGCTCAATCAGGGTTTTGACCTGATTGGATTAGGTCAGAACCAAAAAGGACTTAAGCTGATCAAATTAATTTTAAATTAATTTGTTCTTAATTGGGGATTGACCTAATTGAATTAGGTCCAACACAAAGTAATAATTCAATTTGATTGAGTTTGCATGAGCCAAAATTGAAGTGGATTCAATTTGAGCTCAATCAGGGTCTGACCTGATTCGATTGGGTTCAACCAAATTGCTTTGTTTTAATTTGGATTTGACGAAATTTGATTAGGTGCAACCCAAGGGGATTAGGCTCAGATGATGTGGCAATTATTGGTGACATGGAATTGGATTTCATGAATTTTAAATAAACCAAAATTATTGCATGGCACATGGACCCATTGCTTGACACATGGCGACATTGTTTGTTATTTGAATTTAAATTCAAACATTAAGCAATGTGTTAAATGATTTTAATCACTCAAACCATCAGCCAAGGTGGCGTCTGAGTTTTTGAATGCATTAAATTCGAATTTCAAGAGGTGATTTCGAAATTATGAAGTGTTTTACCTTGCCGCATGGATTTCAAATTCCTTCCCTCTTGCACATGTGTTTAAAATTTGAATTTAAATCAGATTTGGTTGAGATCTGATTTGGGTTGTTCCTATTCCTTTGCATGTGCCAACTAAAAGAGGTTTTCTGAAAATAAATTTTGAATTTTGAATGAAAATTCGGAGGCCATTAAAAGGGGTCAAACATGGGCACCAAAAACACATCCATTGCAGCCTTCTTCCTCACCCGCCTCCTCCTCCTGTTCTTCTCCATTTTAGATAGGGTTTTCAGGGTGAATATCTAGAAGATTCAAGATCAGATCTGAGTCCTCTACTTCCCTTACAAACCTCATCTCTATCTGCTTCAAGACGATTGATCAAGAGTTGATTGAATCCCGGCGGGCAGATTTTAGCTTTCAAGTGTTCTGCAGCTGCTAGCACTGTTGCGGAGGAAGATCCTTCAGGACTTCGCGTGTACTTCTCGTAGAGGCCATTCGTGTGCGTGGCTGCGAAGTCAAGAATCAGATTCACAACTTTCATCCATCATAAAAGGTATTAATCTAGCATTAATCATTTATTATGGTGTCAAGGTCTAGGTCCAATTCCCCGAGGTTTTACCCTCTTTTGGGGCTCCTCACGGAGATATCTCCAGAATCCATTCGATGGATATTCGGAGATTAATTGGAATAGAGTTCTTAAGTTTCAGATCTGATAGTTAATCATGCATAAAAGTTTTAGCATAATTGTTTAAACAATTCCGGCATAATCCTATATGTTCTTAAGGTGCTGATTTCTAGATTTGATCTTGTAAGCGTGCATGAATTAAATTGTTTGATTCGGTTTTTCTGCTGCGTTTTAAAACTTAAAAAGAACTACGTATGGCTTGATCCCCCTTATGAAGGGGTACGTAGGCAACCCGATCAGGTTCAACCATGGTTTTCAAAAAAAAAAAAAAAATTCAGCATGCTAAACACCGAAGAACCTAGGATTCACTTTCAGTGGAATCAGAGCCAGGTTTATGTTTAAACTTTTATATTTTAATTCTTGCAATTAAATCTGAAATCATTAACATATTTAGATTAGATCTAAAGTGCTTTTTATGATTGATTTAATTGCTGATTATGCATGATTAAGTAGATCTGAAATTTTGGATGCATATGATGCATGTTTGTGTTAGGATTAGTAACATGAATAAATCTGAAATCATAATATTGTTTAGATTAGATCTAAATAAAGTTTATGATTCATATGATCTTTGATTTTAATGAACAAATCAGATCTGAAAATAAAAGTGAAAAAAACAAATACATAAGACGTATGTTGTTTGTATTAATTCATGTTGTTATGTATATGTGATGCATGAACATAAAACGTAATGACTTAAACATGAATTAAATCTGATTACATGTGATTAATTACAAAAACTCAGATCTGAAAATGTGTTTTAAGAATTGAAAGATTGTAATTAATATGTGATTAAAAAGAAATATGCAATGATCAAAACTTTCATAAGTCTAAACTTAATTGAGAATTAAGTGTTATGAAATAGAATTGTAACTCAATTAATTGACATTGCATAATTCTTTGGGCATATGGGTTAGCTTGAATCAAGTTCTTAGGATTGGGTTAGACCTAGGGTTAGAATCAAACATGGTCTAATTAGAGTTAATTGATCAAATCTAATTAAGTAGTAACTAGATTAGGTCAAGAAAACTCTAGGTTAAATACAATAGTTGTAGATTGATCAATTCCATGTCTTTGATTAGACCAAGATGGAACTTGATTTAGGCTCAGAGGTGTAGCCCGAGTCATTTGAGTAATCAAATCGAAATTGATTAACCAGTCGGTGTCTAAGGTAAGTTTGGCAGTTTTGACCGGTGGTTTTTAATTGGGAGCTACTCGCACTGATTCGTCTTTGTCGAGTTAATGGCATATCCCTTCCACCGATCTCACTTACCTGGCCGACATGGTCAATCACATTTTGATTGGATCACTTAATGATTCGAGTTAGCCCATGCCTTAAGAAAAATCAGTATGACTGATTTAGGTGTCTCCTTAACCGGTTTGAGTCTAATCTGATTTGGTGAAGTCAGTGGGAGAAATTAGACTAACCGGATCTTCTCATCTATCCTAATTATGAAATCCTCTAAAATTATTAGGTCCTTAAAATGAAATGGTTATGGAGATAACTAGGTCATAGCCTTCCATTAAGTTGGGTGATAATGGGTCCAATATTTTGATAATTATTGGAGGCGCCACATGCCTGGTACTTATCAAGCATTGGAATTATCATTCAATATATGATGAGTTAAGTGTACCTTCAATAGGCGGTCAGGTGAGCCGAGCCACACTTGGGCTTGGTCGTCTATTAGTTGATTAGACTTAACCCTATCATTTAATGGTTGGACCTGACTAGGGTATTCGGTGGAGGCGCCACACGCCTGCCAGAAAACCAAGGGCAAAATCATCACTAGAAGTTGCTTGGTGAAGCAATTGGTTAAGAACCTACCAATAGGTGCATATGGGTTGGCCGAGCCACACTCGGGCCTATATGTGATCTATTGGGTTCTAGTGCCCACTAAAGAATTAGGAGTAATTTTTCGAATTAGAGGTAGAGGCTACCAATTTGTATAAAATAGTGGGAATATCTTTAGACTAAAGTCCAAGTCTACTGTGTTTAGTCAATTCATATACTAATAGCCAAATTTTCTTTTTATGCAGAAATGGCCACTAATTTATCACTTCGCTCATTGTTGGACAATGACAAGTTGACTGGTCCAAATTTCAATAATTGGCGTAGGAAACTGAAAATAGTACTAGAGCATGAGAGGATCCTTTATGTGATAACGGATCAAGCACCTGAGCAGCCCGCTGCTAATGCATCAAGATCGGCCAGAGACACTTATCAGAAGTGGCTCAGTGACCGGATCACTGTTCGATGCATCATGTTGGCAGCAATGAGTGATGAGTTTAGTAGGCGTTTTGAGAATACGCAGCCGGAAGATATCATTCAAGTGTTGAATGAATCATTCGGGGTTCCTGACGACGTTGAGAGGCACAAAACTAGTTGTGCCATCTTCAGCGCCCGAATGAAAGATGGGACCTCGGTAACTGATCATGTACTGTACATGATTGAGTTGATCGAGCGTCTAAGCTCTCTTGGCTTTCCCCTTCATGATCAATTGGGGAAGGATGCCATACTAAACTCATTGCCTGGATCATACCGTCCTTTTCTCACTCATTTTCGTATGACGAAACCTGTAGTGAATTATCACCAATTGTTGGGGTTACTACAGACGTTTGAGAATGATCACCAACTTCTTAAGAAGACGGTGAATTTAGTGGGAGGTTCATCCAAGGGTCGCTCCTTTAAGAAAGGGAAAAAGAAAAATAAAATCCAAAAGAAACAGGTGCACCATGCTCAGCCTAGTCAGAAAAAGAATAAAAAGGCTGATCAGAGCAAGGCGGAGTGCTTCTTCTGCAAGAAGCAAGGACATTGGAAGAGGAACTGTCCTCTTTACATTGCATCCCTCGATCCGAACCGGCCTAAGAAAAGTGGGCAATCAGTTGCCAATCAAGGTACTTATATGATAACACCTTGCAATTTTTCTATTTGTGATAATTCGACCTGGGTATTGGATACCGGTAGTCCTTTTAATATTTGCAATTCGTTGCAGGGGCTACAAGTCAGTAAGAGGTTTGAAGAAGGAGAAAGGTTCCTGAATGTTGGAGATGGAAGACCAGTTTCAGTTCTAGCTTTAGAAATTCTTAAACTTGAATTCAGCTCTCATGTAAATGTCCTTAGTGATGTCACTATTGTCCAAGTTTTCTATTGAATATCATTTCTGTAGGCCTTTTGGCCAAAAATGGTTATTAAATATCAATAAAAAAGGATTATTGCAATGTCATTTGGAATGGTGTTGTTGTAATGAATGGAATTCTGAGTAATGGCATTTACATTTTGTCACAGCCTGTTCATGTAATGTATAAATCCAATAAGCGCTCTAGAATAGATAATGTCACGGATGTCTACCTTTGGCACATAGGCTAGGTCATATTAACAAGAATAGGATGAACAGGTTAAGTAAAGAGGGAATCCTTGATGTTAATGATTGTGAATCATTGACAACCTGTGAATCATGTCTTCTTGGTAAAATGACCAAATCACCTTTTACCGGAAAAGATGAATGAGCCAGTGATTTATTGACCCTTGTACATTCTGATGTATGTGGGCCAATGAGCACAGATGCTAGAGGTGGGTATTCATATTTCATTACGTTTACAGACGACCTTTCTAGGTATGGTTATGTCTATTTAATGAGACATAAATCTGAATCATTTGAAATGTTCAAATTATATCGTAATGAAGTAGAAAAACAAACTAGAAAGAGTATTAAAACTCTTCGATCAGATCGAGGAGGTGAATACCTCTCCAGTGAATTTTTGACATATCTAGAAGAAAATGGGATTCTCTCCCAATGGACTCCTCCTGGTACACCACAATATAATGGTGTGTCAGAAAAGAGAAATCGAACTCTGTTAGACATGGTTCGATCCATGATGGGGTTTGCTAATCTGCCCATATCCTTTTGGGGATATGCTCTTGAGTCAGCCTGCTATATTCTAAATAAGGTTCCAAGTAAGTCTGTAAATAAAACACCACATGAGATGTGGACTGGACGTAAGCCGATGCTCTCTCACCTTAGGATTTGGGGGTGTCCGGCGTACGTCAAACGTTTGAAGACAGACAAACTTGAACCCAAGTCTGACAAATGTTTCTTTGTTGGTTACCCTAAAGAAACTAAAGGATATTACTTCTACTTTGCTGAAGAACAAAAGTTGTTCGTAAGCAATAGAGCAATTTTCTTAGAAAAGAAATTCCTTGGTGAAGGAATAAATAGCTCTAATGTTGAGCTTAGAGAAGTTCAACATGTAGAAGATCCGACACCATCTACTGAACCAGTTGAGTCGGATTTGATTAGATCAGATCCAGAACCCATATTAGATGCACCATTAAGGCGATCGGGTAGAGTACCACGTCAGCCGGACAGATACTACGGTTTCTTGGTCCGGGATGGGGATCCTATCGAACTTGATGAAAACGATGAGGATCCGATCACATATATGGATGCAATGCAGAGGTATGACTCTGATAAATGGCTTGGAGCCATGCAATTCGAAATGGAATCCATGAAGGTCAATGATGTTTGGACATTAGTTGACCCACCCGAAGGAATTAAATCCATAGGGTGTAAGTGGATATTCAAAAGGAAACGGGGCGCAAACGGAAAGGTAGAGACCTATAAAGCCCGTTTGGTTGCCAAGGGTTATCGTCAACGTTATGGTATTGACTATGACGAGACGTTTTCTCCTATGGCAATGCTCAAGTCCATTCGGATTGTGCTTGCGATAGCAGCACATTTAGACTATGAAATCTGGCAAATGGATGTAAAGACCGCATTTCTAAATGGAGATTTAGAAGAGGAAGTGTATATGATACAACCTGAAGGTTTTACATCTGCAGATGAGTCTAAAGTGTGCAAGCTTCAAAAATCCATTTATGGATTAAAGCAAGCTTCACGGAGTTGGCATATACGTTTTGATAAGGTAATCAAAACATATGGCTTCATTAAGAATGAAGAGGAACCTTGCATTTATAAATGGGCAAATGGTTCAGTTATTATATTCCTTATTTTGTATGTGGATGACATTCTTTTAATCGGAAATGACATTCCTGCATTACAAGGAATAAAGGTTTGGCTATCATCTCAATTTGCCATGAAGGATTTGGGAGAAGCATCTTACATCCTAGGGATGAAGATCTATAGAGATAGATCTAGAAGATTGCTTGGATTATCCCAATCCACATACATTGATACTATACTGAAGAGGTTCAGTATGATTAATTCCAAGAAAGGCTATCTTCCGATGGGCCATGGAATTAACCTCTCTAAAAGGGATTGTCCGACAACCCCTCAAGAAAGAGAGAGTATGGATAGAATTCCATATGCTTCGGCGGTGGGATCTATAATGTATGCCATGACATGTACTAGACCAGACGTGGCATACTCACTAGGAGTAGTGAGCAGATACCAGTCTGATCCAGGTAGCAACCACTGGAAGGTTGTAAAAACCATCCTTAAGTATTTGAGAAATACTAAAGATCAGTGGCTTGTCTATGGTGATTCTGACTTAAAACTTGAGGGATATACTGGTTCAAGTTTTCAGTCAGATCAAGATGATAGCAAGAGCGTGTCAGGATATATCTTCACTCTTAAGGGTGGGGCCATCTGCTGGAAGAGTTCCAAGCAGCATACAGTGGCAGATTCTACATGTGAAGCAGAATATATCGCAGCATCTGATGCCGCCAAGGAAGCTGTATGGTTGCGGAAGTTCATCACCGAGCTTGGAGTGACACCCTCCATTGATGGTCCAGTGCCTGTATTTTGTGACAATACTGGGGCCATAGCTCAAGCAAGAGAACCCAAAGCACATCAGCGGACCAAGCATATTCTACGTCGCTACCACCTGGTTCGAGAGATCATCGATCGAGGTGATATTGATCTTCAGAAGATTGACACAAAAGAAAATCTGGCTGACCAATTTACCAAAGTCCTCGGCATCAAAGAGTTCGACGAACACAAGTCGAAGATGGGTATTAGATACTGTGCCGATTGGCATTAGGCTAAGTGGGAGTTGTTGGAATTTGTATCCTAAATGTCAATTGTCAGCATATTGATGATTGAATTTTGTAAATGAATTGACAAATTAATAAAGTGTTATTTGGCATTATTCATCATTTCATCTTCAAATGAACTCTTATATGATGAAGTCCTTAGGACTTATGTTATGATAAAGGAGGATTTATCTTTGAGTCCTTAAACTTATTTGCGACGAAATGATATGTTGTTACTAGGACGACAACATTATCGAGATTAGGTCGTTGTGTGACATATACGTTGGTTGTCCTCTTAACCAAGGAGTGTGGAGACACTGGTATGCCACACAAGTGAAGTGTAGAAGTACATTTCACTAAACGTGACCAATTCCGGAACGCTCTACTGTCGAGAGATGTTCCGAGTGGATATGGGTATAAGTTTGGCCCTCTGACCTGAGACCGCAACCTGTGACTAGCAAGCAACTCACTGTACTTTGGTACCGGACTACCTGAATTTCTAATTCAGTGACGGAAGGTCACTGGGTGCAGTCAAGTACTTGCGTAGTCAGTTGTGAGTCAAGATGGAATTGACCCCTCCTGAAAATAGGAGATAATGTCTTGTGATTAATTTAGCAAAACCTTGGCCAGGGTAATCCCAGTGAGGAGTCACGGGATATCTAAAGTTAATCACATAATGGATGTACTAATTATAGGGTTGACAGTGAGCTCTAAGTCATCCTGGCATTAGGAGTCAAAGGGATTGAATTATACAGTAACCATAGTTCAGGGTTCCAGAATATTTGCTTCGCATATATTCGACCTATCCGGACGTCGGGTACCATTGCTAGATGGTCACATCGATTAGTGTAGAAAATTATTCCTATACTACCGGCTTAGGTTCGAACCTATGAGGTCACACGCATAGAAGATTCCTGATTGATCAAGAAAGCTGATGAATGATTAAGAATCATTCAGGGGTAATTTGGTCAATTTGATTGGCAAATTATCTTATAAAATAATTAAAGTAATTATTGAAGGATTAATTAGTAATTAAATTACTAATAAACTCAATTTGATTGAGTAATTGTGCTAAGGATGAGCCAAATTGAATTGGATTCAAGTTTGGGCTCAATCAGGGTTTTGACCTGATTGGATTAGGTCAGAACCAAAAAGGACTTAAGCTGATCAAATTAATTTTAAATTAATTTGTTCTTAATTGGGGATTGACCTAATTGAATTAGGTCCAACACAAAGTAATAATTCAATTTGATTGAGTTTGTATGAGCCAAAATTGAATTGGATTCAATTTGAGCTCAATCAGGGTCTGACCTGATTAGATTGGGTTCAACCAAATTGCTTTGTTTTAATTCGGGTTTGACCAAATTTGATTAGGTGCAACCCAAGGGGATTAGGCTCAGATGATGTGGCAATTATTGGTGACATGGAATTGGATTTCATGAATTTTAAATAAACCAAAATTATTGCATGGCACATGGACCCATTGCTTGACACATGGCGACATTGTTTGTTATTTGAATTTAAATTCAAACATTAAGCAATGTGTTAAATGATTTTAATCACTCAAACCATCAGCCAAGGTGGCGTCTGAGTTTTTGAATGCATTAAATTCGAATTTCAAGAGGTGATTTCGAAATTATGAAGTGTTTTACCTTGCCGCATGGATTTCAAATTCCTTCCCTCTTGCACATGTGTTTAAAATTTGAATTTAAATCAGATTTGGTTGAGATCTGATTTGGGTTGTTCCTATTCCTTTGCATGTGCCAACTAAAAGAGGTTTTTTGAAAATAAATTTCGAATTTTGAATGAAAATTCGGAGGCCATTAAAAGGGGTCAAACATGGGCACCAAAAACACATCCATTGCAGCCTTCTTCCTCACCCGCCTCCTCCTCCTGTTCTTCTCCATTTTAGATAGGGTTTTCAGGGTGAATATCTAGAAGATTCAAGATCAGATCTGAGTCCTCTACTTCCCTTACAAACCTCATCTCTATCTGCTTCAAGACGATTGATCAAGAGTTGATTGAATCCCGGCGGGCAGATTTCAGCTTTCAAGTGTTCTGCAGCTGCTAGCACTGTTGCGGAGGAAGATCCTTCAGGACTTCGCGTGTACTTCTCGTAGAGGCCATTCGTGTGCGTGGCTGCGAAGTCAAGAATCAGATTCACAACTTTCATCCATCATAAAAGGTATTAATCTAGCATTAATCATTTATTATGGTGTCAAGGTCTAGGTCCAATTCCCCGAGGTTTTACCCTCTTTTGGGGCTCCTCACGGAGATATCTCCAGAATCCATTCGATGGATATTCGGAGATTAATTGGAATAGAGTTCTTAAGTTTCAGATCTGATAGTTAATCATGCATAAAAGTTTTAGCATAATTGTTTAAACAATTCCGGCATAATCCTATATGTTCTTAAGGTGCTGATTTCTAGATTTGATCTTGTAAGCGTGCATGAATTAAATTGTTTGATTCGGTTTTTCCGCTGCGTTTTAAAACTTAAAAAGAACTACGTATGGCTTGATCCCCCTTATGAAGGGGTACATAGGCAACCCGATCAGGTTCAGCCATGGTTTTCAAAACAAAAAAAAAATTCAGCATGCTAAACACCGAAGAACCTAGGATTCACTTTCAAATGGGCCCATAAAATCGATGCCCCACATGTCAAAAATTTCAATAGCAGTAATGGGCTGAAGAGGCATCATTTGCCTACGAGTTAGACTTCCTACACGTTGACATTGGTCATATGTCCTACAGAACTCGTGGGCATCTTTAAATAGTGTAGGCCAATAAAAACCACATTGCAACACCTTAGCTGCCATTTTCTTAGATGCAAAGTGTCCTCCACAAGCACTGGCATGACAAAAAGTGAGTACACTTTGCATCTCATGCTTGGGAATGCATCTTCTAAAGATTTGATCATTGCAATACTTGAACAAATAAGGAGCATCATAATAATAATTTCTTACTTCACGCAAGAAATTATTCTTATCATTCGATCCCCAATGCTCCGGCATCCGGTTCGTGACAAGAAAGTTTACAATATCAGCATACCATGGCATAGTAGAAAGTGCAAATAGCTGCTCTTCGGGAAATGAGTCCTTGATGGGAAACTGTGGCACCGAATTATTAAAAACTAGCCGTGATAAATGGTCAGAAACCACATTCTCTACTCCCTTTTTATCTTTGATAGTGATGTCAAATTCTTAGAGTAGAAGTATCCATCGTATTAAGCGTGGTTTGGCCTCTTTCTTATCCAGTAAATATTTTAGTGCTGCATGATCCGTAAAGATAACAATAGGAGCACCAAGGATATAAGAGCGAAATTTATCTAATGCAAATACTACTGCAAGCAATTCCTTCTCGATGGTGGTGTAATTCATTTGAGCATCATTTAAGGTTTTGCTTGCATAGTAGATGACATATGGCTTATTATCCTTGCGTTGTCCTAGGATAGCTCCTATCGTATAGTCGCTAGCATCGCACATGATCTCAAAAGGTAATGACCAATCAGGTGGTCGCACGATGGGTGCAGTGCTAAGCATAGCCTTCAATTTTTCGAATGCCTCTTGACATGTTTCAGTCCAATTGAACGGTGTATCAAGGGATAGGAGGTTACATAATGGTCGAGCTATGACACTAAAGTCCTTGATGAACCTCCTATAAAATCCTGCGTGACCCAAAAATGATCTAACATCTCTAACCGTCTTGGGTGCAGGTAGCTTGGCGATTAAGTCAATCTTAGCTCTATCAACTTTCATGCCCTTCGATGAAACAATATGTCCTAGGACAATTCCCTTTGGCACCATAAAGTGGCATTTCTCCCAATTCAGTATCAGATTCTTTTCCATGAATCGAGCTAAGACTGCTTGTAAGTGTGACAGGCAATCATCAAAAGAATTGCCAAAAATAGAGAAATCATCCATAAACACTTCTAAAAATTTCTCGATCATTTCTTCAAAAATGCTGAGCATACACCTTTGGAATGTTGCAGGTGCATTACACAACCCGAATGGCATCCGACGGAAAGCGAATATGCCAAAAGGACAAGTGAAGGTAGTCTTCTCTTGATCCTGGTGAAATTTCGATTTGGTAGTACGCGGAATAGCCATCGAGAAAACAATAGAATTTGTGTCCTGCAACTCTTTCCAAAACTTGGTCTAGGAAGGGTAGGAAAAAGTGATCTTTCCTAGTGACCAAATTCAATTTTCGGTAGTCAACACACATGCGCCAACTCGTCGGAACGTGAGTCGAAACTAACTCACCCTGCTCATTTTTGACTACCGTCAGACCCGACTTCTTAGGAACGACTTGAGTAGGACTTACCCACTTGCTGTCGGAAATTGGGTAAATAATACCCACGTCAAGCAACTTGAGGACTTCTGCCTTAACCACATCTCTCATTGTAGGATTCAACCTGCGTTGCATTTGCCTTGTGGTTGTGGCATTGTCCTCCAAATATATCCGATGCATGCAAATTGAAGGGCTAATCCCCTTCAAGTCGGCAATAGACCACCCTAAAGCTCCCTTATGATTCTTTAGAACACCGAGTAATTTTCTTTCTTGGGCATGATCAAGGTCAGGTGAGATGATTATAGGAAAAGTGTCCTCGGGTCCAAGAAAGGCATACTTGAGTTCCTTCGGTAAAGGTTTCAACTCGAGCTTAGGTGTTTGTTCATGGGATGGTACTATCTTTGTTTCTCGAGGTGGCAACTGTTCAAATTCCTCTATTCTCGGTCTCCACCCATTGACCATCATAACATCCGAATTATCTAAACTAGGTGGGACCACATCATCAGCAGTACCTTCAGAACACCAATCTATCAAACCATTGTCGGCCGATTCAGTAAATATTTCTTTTAACAGATATTCTTCTGCAATGGTTTCAACCCATTCAACTTCCTTACTTTCTTCATGATCACTGGGTTGTTTGCCTATACTAAAGACGTTCAGTTTCAAGGTCATATTGCCAAAAGAAAGCTTCATGACACCATTCCTACAATTGATCAATGCATTAGAAGTTGCAAGGAATGGACGTCCTAAGATGACCGGAATCTGAGATGGTGAATTGGAAGCCGGATGTGTGTCCAGTACGATAAAGTCAACAGGAAAATAGAACTTGTCTACTTGGACCAACACATCTTCGATAATCCCTCTAGGAACCTTTACTGACCTGTCAGCTAATTGTAAGGTCACAGTTGTTGGCTTCAACTCACCCAAACCGAGTTGCTCATATACCGTATATGGCAACAAGTTCACACGCGCTCCTAAATCTAGCAATGCGCGCTCAATCCTAAAATTGCCAATGATGCACGAGATAGTTGGGCAACCTGGATCCTTATATTTAGGAAGAATGTCATGCTGTAAAATTGCACCCACAATTTCAACCAGAAATGCCTTCTTCTTGACATTTAAACGACGCTTGACAGTGCACAAATCTTTTAAAAATTTTGCATAGGAAGACACTTGTTTGATTGCATCAAGAAGAGGTACATTGATTTTTACTTGCTTAAAAAGCTCAAGAATTTCAGAGTTTGGTTCAAGCTTTTGCAAGGGCTTTAATCTTTGTGGAAACGGTGCAGAAAAAGAACATTTGATTTTTTCAGTAGATGTTGGTGCTTCAGTTTCTTCATTATCCTTTTCTTTTGTCTTGGGAGGGTCAGAATCAGGTATGACTTGTGTTTGTTCTAGGACTGGTCGGTCAATAATCTTTCCACTTCGCAAAGTTATTATACTCTTTGCTTGTTCTTTATGCGAAGTTGAAGATGATGCATTGTTACCGCCGTAGACTTGAGGGTTAGGTTGTGGTTGAGCTGGTAGCTTACCCTTCTCTTGAGCATTTAAAGCAGTGGTCAGCGTTGTCAGTTGATTTCTTAATTCATCATTGATGTTAGCTTGACCTTGCATGAAAGATTGCAAAGTTTCTTCGAGACTGGATTTTTGAGGGGGTGTGTGTGCATAATGAGGTTGCGGAGGTGGAGGAGTTGGGTTATATACTTATTGAGGTTGGTCATTCCTCCACCTGAAATTTGGATGGTTCTTCCATCCAGGATTGTAAGTACCCGAAAAAGGATTATTGAAAGATTTTTGATAGATATTCATAACATTGGCCTGATCGTGCAAGACTTCCTTGAATGCGGGTATTGTGGGGCAATCAGTGGTGAGATGGCCAGGCATCTCGCAAATCCTACAACACTCGCTATTATGTTCTACGGTCTTGACGGGTTCAATCCTTCTAAGTTCAATTTCCTCAACCTTCCTAGTAAGGGCTGCCATTTTAGCCTAAATATCATCCTGAGTACTAAGATTGTAAAGGACCCCGTGTCCAACGCTAGTAGGCTTAGGTAAAGGTTTATTCACTCCATCCCCTGTATCCCATAATTGTGCAGTCTCTGTGAAAGAATCTAAATAGTCCCATGCCTCATCGGGTTGCTTTTCCAAAAATAGACCATTGCACAGTCTCTATAAATTGTTTTAACTGTGGAGACAACCCTTCGTAAAAGAAACTAATGGTTCTCCATGTTTCAAACCCATGATGAGGACAAGAGAGAAGCAAATCTTTAAATCTCTCCCAGCATTCATAAAATGTTTCATGATCTTTTTGTTGGAAATTGCTAATGTGCCTTTTCAAAAAGTTAGTCCTTTGTGCGGAAAAGAATTTTTTCATGAATTCTCTTTGCATATCATGCCATGTTCCTAGCGATCTAGATCTCAAGGAGTTCAGCCATGTTTTGGCTTTATCCTTTAAGGAAAAAGGAAACAAGGTCAATTTAAGAACATCTTCCGATACATTTGGCACTCTAAATGTGATGCTAATTTTCTCAAAATCTTTAAGGTGAAGATAAGGGTTCTCGGATTCCATTCCATGATACTTGGGCAGCAATTGAATTACTCCTGGTTTGATTTCAAAGTGTCCTACATTTTCAGGAATAATCATGCATGAAGGTTGACTAGTCCTAGTGGGATGTAAGTATTGTCGAAGTGTCATAACTGGGGGTCTACCTTCATCACCATGGTGACTTCCTACATCATCAGGAAAATTTGCCATCTCACAAGGTGTGAGATACTGCGAAGGAATTTCAAGGATGTGTCCTAAGGGATGATCTAAAGTTGTACGATTTAATCGACCAGTGTTGTCCCTATTCCAACCTAGCATAAAAAATTTAAATTTTTTTTTATGTTTTTTTTAAATAAATATAAATATAAGTACCAACTAAAGATACCCTAAAATGACACCCTAAAACAAAAATCTATTCACAATCAAACATGCAACTAAACATTACATCTCAATTTCTAATATTTTTCTTAAATTTCTAGACAGCTCCTAACTGGTTTGAAGAGGGCACCTAAGCCTCCAATCCGGTCTAATGAACCGAGTTGACCAGTAAAACTCCCAGGTAAGTCGAGGGGTCACGATGCGTTCGCAAAGGTCCCACTTAAAACCCACTTGTCTCGAACAGATGAATTGTCTCCCTTATAGGGACAAAGCTTGCCTAGACATCAACTAAGCCACAGAGCGAAATTGGTGCAACTTTCGGTGGTCTTGGTCCTATTGAGCTCGAATGTCCTTAGGGGCCAACGTCTAGTTGATTTTAGTTAAGCTTAGGATATTTGTGCAATAGGGTGATTTTTGGGCTAAGGACGAGTGATGAAATCCCGACCTTATCTTTTTAAATGGGTTCAGCCCTTAGAATATTTTATGCTGATGCCTTATACTATATGCAACAATCAAAAGTTTTTTTTTCTAATGTTTTATGACATGACATTAAATTTTATTGAATAAGTGATCAAGCAAATTATTTATTTTTTTTTAAATTTTACGAGTTGAAGTTTGAAATTTGAATTCTGAAATTTGAAATTTGAAATTTTAGGTTTTTTCTCTTTTATTAATTTTTGAATAATCACCCTTGATCTTTTCTTAAAGTTTTTTCTTAAATTTTCAATTAGCAACAAGGGTTAATGAGATATGATAACAATAAAATTCTGATTCTAAAACAATTAAATGCAGAAAATTAAAAACAGAAAGCAGCAAGGTTTCGTATTAATCTAATGGTCTTAAAAGTTTCAGAATGTCAATCAGACCGTTCAGATGAAAGAAATAAGGTCCTGCACTTGACGACCAAATTTGAGTTCAATCAGACGGTTAATTACTTTGATATCAGATTTTGATGCAGACTGTGCAGGGAATAAAAAAAACTGCATTAAAGAATTTTTTTTTTGTTTTTCGAAAGAAAAAGACTAACTACTAAAGTACTAATTAAATCTAAAATTATACTCATAAATCAGCCGCTCCTCGGCAACGGCGCCAAAAACTTGACGCGCTCGCAAAAATGTTTTCGCGAAACTAATCTCCCAAGTATAGGAGAATCGTACAAGTAGTAAAATCTCGGGAGTCCGAGGTCGAATTCTCAGGGAACGTTCTATGGATTATTAGCGTAATTTTTAGATGTAATTTTGAATTGATTTTCAGAAATTAAAATCAGAGAACAATATAGCAATAAACAAAGTTCAATGAAATAAAGATGGTAGGGATCTGGAATCCCCCTTGATGATATTGCATCCAAGAAATAAACTCTATGGTTCTTGATTAAAAATGAATGGTAGGATAGATCTAATCATGGTATATGTTTCATGAACATATGAACTCAATTTCTAAGCATTCGTCGTGCTTTCTACGTCTACGACGAATCAAATACTAAAGCAATCCATATATCAATAATCATAATCCATTAAAGAGCTATCTACGAAATAACTATGCATGGATCAAAAACATACCAGTAAATATAATTCATTCAAGGCAAAAGTTTAGAGTTTACTTCAAAGAGCAATACATCAAAGGTTCCTCCATCACCCTTCACCTAAGAAATCAGCCCTCCATTAACATAAAAGAAAACTCCCCTCTTTTCTTTTCTTTTTTCTATTCTTTTTGGAAACAGAGCATGCTCTGTTTCCCTTTTTTTTTCTTCTTTGAATAGCCGGCTGAGGCTCTCTATTTCTTCGAATGAACTCCCCCCTCTCCCAGCCGAGAGGTAATATCCTCTTTTCCTTTGATACCCCGATTTCGCACGCGGTGGATACCCGTCGGCTGAGATGGATTCCTGATCCCACGGGATACGTGGAGATGCTGAGTATCCCGGATGCGAGAAGGCCGATCGCGGACGAGATTGGAGCTTGGACGCGGAATGGGAAGCTGGCCGCAGGATGAGATTTGGATGCACAAATCTGAGGAAGGCTGAAGATTGTGGGATGCTGGGATGCATGAGCTTGCGGGAGAATTGGACTCGGACAGCTGGATGAGGCTGTGGATGCGGGATCTTCGCGGGATGATGACTGCACGCGGAGAAGACGGACTGCTGGCGTTTGGGATTCGGATGACGTGTGTGACCTTTGCTGGTAGCTGAGACGCGGATCTGGAAGACGCCCGGATGCTAGCTGATCATAGATGCGGAAATCGCGGGATGATGAGCTGCACGCGGACGCTGGGAGCTGATGTGGCTGGAACTCGGGAGAAGCAGATGGATGCGAGGAGGATCGGACGTGGCATGCTGGGAGAAGCTTCATGGGCAAACCGCTGAGAAGAGGTGGATGGCTGAGCTTAAGCATTGGAGCTGGGACGCGTTGTGAACTGGGACGCGTGGAAGATTCGCACGCGGACAAGACGGACGCGGTTCCTGGGGTCCCGAATCCGGACGATGTGCGGATGGGCTGCACGCGGGCTGCTTCAAATGGATGCATGGGATGAGACGGGATCTGAGGAGGCTGGGACTCTTGGATGCTACGCAAGGAACGACCGCAGGGCATTGGACGCTGGGATGCGGGAAGCTCGGACGCTGGGAGCTGATCACACGCGGAGATGCTCACGAGATGCATCGCGGACGGTTGAATATGGGCTCTGTTGCCCAGGGATGGTCACCCAAAAGGGGGGTGAATTGGGTGTTTTAAAACTTTTTGACTAATTAAAACAAAACACACAAGTGTATGTGCAAAGGTAAAACTAAAGTAGCAATCACAGTCAAACGCAAACACACAAAGATTTATAGTGGTTCGGAGCTTCCACTGCTCCTACATCCACTCCCCAAACACCTTTGGGAATTTCCACTATAATCAGCGATTACAGTACGGTAGTTTTGCGAGTTCACTACCCAACTCGTTGTTTTACCCCGGGCTAACAACGAACCCTACAATCCCCCAATTTAACCTAGGCTTGGGACGCCTATCCCTTGTTCCAAGTCCCTTGACTGGAACAAGCACAATAAACAAAGGTTTTACAAAGATTTAAAAGCTCTTAATGAAGCGAATATAACAATGAGAAATAATAAAACCCGGAAGAACCCTTTTAGCCGTTGGAAGCATGGGTAATGGTGGTTCTTCCGATGTGGAGCGCGTTGGCTTGAATGTGAGCTTTGAATGCCGAGTGGGAGTGAGTAGTTGAGCACGAAATCAGATAGAAAAGCTTGAATGCACTTGATTTCTCCTCTTGAAAGCTCTAACTCCCTTGAACCTCTTTTTCTTTCTTCTCTCTTGAATGATCTTGTGTTGGGTTGGTGAGAAGTTGTTGGAAGGCACTTAAAAGCTCCCTTTTATAGCCCAAAAAGCAATAGATCCGTTAGACACAAAAATATGACCGTTTGAAATTCAAATTTACCTGAAAAAGTGTGTCAGTCGCGTTCCAGGCGCTCCGGAGACGTCTCCGCTTCGACGCGAGACGTCTCGGCTGTATAAAATTTCTCTTGACGTTGTTTGGAGTCGACTCGGCACTTTTACAGGGACGACTCTGAAGAAGAACGACTTGAATGCTTGTTCTTCTGTTTTTCTGAGAGAGTCGGCTCGGTACTTTACGGGGACGTCTCGGGATGTTTGCGCTTTTTCCATGGGGACGACTCCGCGACTTCGGGGACGACTCCGTAGTTGTATCACCGAAAAATATGTCCTCTGGAATCCCCTGAGAGAGTCGACTCCGCACTCTCTGGGGACGTCTCGGAAAGTCCGCTTTTTACTCGTGGGGACGACTCCGCGTCCTTCGGAGACGACTCGCGCGCATCCCTTGAAATCGGCCTTTCTGCCGCCTCTGAGAGAGTCGACTCTGCAGAGTCAGGAGTCGACTCCGACCCTGCGAGATGCCTCGCCAGGTGCCGGGGACGTCTCCAGACGTGCCAATTCTTCCTGTTCGTGCCAGAGACGTCTCTGAGACAACCCGGAGACGTCTCGGCTGTCCCTGATCTGTTTTCTTCAACTCAAAAATTCTTCAATAAATCCTTGAAAAATATGGGAACTTGCCTAGACATTTCTTAACAATATTCTTACTTAAACACCTGAATTCCTCAAATAAATTGTTAAGATAAGTGGAATTATACTCTAGTATTTTGTATTCATCAAAATCCATTAGGAGGTCAACAATCTCTCCCTTTTTGATGATGACAAAACACTGAGTATATGCAAAATTCAAAATTTAAACATATACACAGTATTTGATCAGATGTACAAGTATTGTGTTTTGGTTAGAGCTAGATACAGTGTGCATAATTCAAAATAGTCAACTTTCAGTTCTATCCTTATGCATAAGTATTGATCTTAGTAGCTCTTGAGCAATTTTAGCATATCAACTAAGTTTGAATCAAGTTAAGATGTAAGTTGATGAAATATTGAAGCTGAAGACAATTGAAAGCTAAGCACTTTTTGACTCCCCCTTTTTTTTCCAGAAGGGCAATTATCTTACAGCCAATATTCTTCAATTTTATCCTTTCTAATTCAACTTTTAAGTATGAGCGTAAATTTTGCATTCCATATATTTGTTCTATTTTCTATTCCATATACTCCATATATTGGTTCTACTCCATACACTCCATATATTGGTTCTACTCCCCCTTTTTGTCATCAACAATGAAGGGGACAAATTTTCCTTAGGTACCTAAGACACAATTCCTAGTAGAATTCAGCATATTATCATGAATCACTCAAGGATATTCAAGTTATGCTCCCTCTGTCCAAGTTATTTTTATTAATGAATTCAGCATACATTTCACTCCCCCTTTGTTTTGGAATTTATTTCAGACCTTTTAAAAGTAGTTATCACAAGTTGTGCTCCCCCTATTTCATATTCGTTGATAAGTTGTGTCAAATTTGAACACTTAAGGTATGTTATGAGATTTTTTGTGGCACATCACAGAATTACATACACAAAGTTTGATTCCTCAAAATTAGAAACATACACAAGGTTTCAAAAGAAATTGTATGACATTCATATATCATTGCAATCATTTGAAGTCATTACAAGGTTAGAAAGGAAATCATTACAAGTATTGATTCCTAATACAAAAGAGGTTTCAAAATGAGCCTAGGATTTTACAAAAAAAATTGAACCCTAGATGTTTACAAAATGTCCTTCAACGGCGACGTTGCTCAATAGCCCTAGCCGCAGCCTCTATAAATGCATTTATAGAATCCAGTAGAGTTCTAAACTGATCTCCCTGAGATTGATGAAAGGCTGCCACTAATGCTTCGAACTCAAGACTTGCCCTTTCAATTTTTCCTCTAAGTTGGGCAGCCACGGTGCCCACATTGCCTCCAGGGCTCGTCAACTCTTAAAGACCATCTGATATGATCTTCAATTTCTCCTGTAGCTCAATTGATCTTATAGTTTGGATGGTACCCACATGAACCAATTCTGATGCTGTAGCTTCTACCTGAGCTTTGATTTCCTTCAATTCTTGTAGGAGAGCTTCATGTGAGGCACGGATGGGGGCCAGCTCAGCAGAGACTATGGATCTTATCTCTTCCCTCATCTGCTGGCATATCACAGATGCTAGGGTGTGCATCTGCTCATCTGATAAAGTGAATGGCCCACTGACTGGAGGAGGAGGAGGCATAGAGGTGGATGGTCCAGCCGAGCTTGAAGGTACATCAGGGAAGGCCATAGGGCTATGTGGAGGAGAGTGGTGGTCAGGCTCCTGATGTGGGATCTCAGGCTCTAAGGTTTGGAATTTTCTTTTAGGGACCTTAACCCAAGATCCATCTACCTTGTGAAACTCCATTCTACGCATTGTGCTTTCATTGTAGTAGTCGGTGCTTCTTAAAGGTTTTGCCGGCTCATTTTCTGGAATTGGAACTTTGAAATGTTTGAACAGTAAGGTAAAGATCATCCATATGGTATGCTAAACCTAGAGTACCTATGACATATGGAGATGTAGTTTAACATAAGTCTAGGGAGGTTTAGGGGAATCCCTAGCAAGATATGGTGCATGATAGCTAAATCTCGCTCCGAAACGAAATCGAAGCGACCGGTTTTTGGAAATAAGACCCGGTTAACAATGCTCAAAAGCAGTCTCATCTCGGCATTGAGGTCTTGGGAGTTAACTACGTCAAGAGGGCCGCAGTCCTCTCTTCCTAAGAGTAGGTTTAGGGCAATCTCCCTTTGGGGATGTGAGGTCGGAGCCTCACCGTATTTAGGGATTTGTAATACGCTAGATAGAATATCCTCATTGATTTCTATCAATGTCCCTCGGACATATCCGGTGTACCCCGAGTCCCCTAAGGCCATGTTGCTAAACATTTCTCTAACTAGGCCGGGATAGGTTGATGTGTTTAGGGTACATAAGTATTCCCAACCTTGGGCTCGGAGTCTCTCTCCAATAGAGAACCCCTCACTAGCTAAGAATTGGAAATCTATGAACCTACCCGTGGTTACTGTGCGATTTGCACAGGAAGGGGTCACGGTTGGCGGAGCAACCGGAGGAGACGGCGCGGAAGGCTCTTCCCTCCGTTCCTCGTCGTCGTTTGCTACCCTAGGACGCCTCCCACCCGTTCGCCTAGCTCTCTTAGGTGCCATGGATTGGAAACTCTAGGGAAATGGGGAGATTTTGGTTTGGTTTGTGGTGGAGAGAAAATGGAGGCTAGGATTTTTCGTTGGGGACGAAAGAGGATAGCTCGGGTCGGCTCGAGCTGTTTCGACCTAATTTAAAAACTTTTGTTCGGTCCCCGAGACGTCTCCGCGACTAATGCGAGACGTCTCGCCGGGGGGACGTCTCTGTGATTTGCCAGAGACGTCTCCGGCACTGAAAAATTTCAGACTGATTTCCATATTTTTCCAATTTATTTTATTCAACCACAATAATCAGTGTGATTTCTTTTGGTGAATATAGAGTGAGTTTGCTTGTGATCCTTCCCTTCAATAATACATCCTACAAAAGTTTTTGTAATGATTTTTGAATTCATCAATATTGAAATGAGGAATGTTTGACCAAGTTTCGAATGCCTATGACATAGGCACTGAAAATATCTCCATGAAGAGTCCAAGGGAGGGTAACCATCCTCCGGAAAGTCAAACAATTCATCATCTAACTTTGATAGATTCATGTTTTCACTTATTAGATACTAGGTTTGCTATTTGTCACCTTGAAGTGGATTATTAGTTTGAGTAGCAAGGCATTGCATTACAAGTTCAATTTATTTGCTAGGATCATACAAGCACAAGGCATTCCTTAGAAAGTTGAACCTATCTTTATTAAGGGGCTTTGTAAAGATATCGGCCAATTGATTTTCAGTACATACATACTCAATCATCACATCATTTTTCAGCACATGATCCCTTATAAAGTGATGCCTAATCTCTATATGTTTTGATTTAGAGTGTTGGACAGGATTTTTTGTTAAATTAATTGCACTTGTATTATCACATCTAATTGGTATGTTGTCCATTTTGATACCGAAGTCTTCAAGTTGTTGCTTAATCCAAAGAACTTGGGCACAACAGCTTCCAGCTGCAATGTACTCAGCCTCAGCTGTGGATAAGGCAACTGAATTCTGTTTCTTGCTAAACCAAGAAACCAAATTAGCACCCAAGAATTGACATGTGCCACTTGTGCTTTTTCTGTCGAGTTTGCACCCGGCAAAATCAGTATCGGAATAAGCAATTAAATTTATGTCAGATTGTTTAGAATACCATAAGCCTACATTAGATGTCCCTACTAGATATCTGAAAATTCTTTTAACAGCTTGCAAGTGCGATTCCTTAGAACATGCTTGGTATCTGGCACACATGCAAACACTGAATAATATATCTGGTCTACTAGCAGTAAGGTAAAGTAAAGAGCCTATCATACCTCTGTACAATTTGCAGTCTATACTTTTACCTTTTTCATCTTTGTCGAGCTTGCAACTTGAGCCCATGGGTGTGCTGATTTCCTTTGCATCCTTCATCTTGAATTTTTCCAATATTTCCTTGATATATTTGGACTGACTGATGAAGATGCCTTCCTCTGATTGTTTTATTTGTAGCCCAAGGAAGAAGTTGAGCTCACCCATCATGCTCATTTCAAATTCTCCCTGCATAAGCTTGGCAAACTCTTGACAAAGGCTATCATTAGTAGCACCAAAAATTATATCATCCACATAAATTTGCACAAGCAATAAGTCATTTCCTTTTCTTTTAATGAAGAGGGTTTTGTCTACATTTCCTCTCTTAAATTTATTTTCAATTAGAAAATTACTTAATCTTTCATACCATGCCCTAGGGGCTTGCTTAAGTCCATACAATGCTTTATACAATTTATAAACATAATCTGGATGTAAGTGGTTTTCAAAACCTGGAGGTTGTCCTACATAAACTTCCTCCATTATATAACCATTTAAAAAGACACTTTTTACATCTATTTGATAGAGTTTAAAATCCATGAAGCATGCATATGCCAAAAGTAGTCTAATAGCCTCTAACCTAGCAACAGGAGCAAAAGTTTCATCAAAATCTATTCCTTCCTCCTGATTATAGCCTTTGGCAACTAGTCTAGCTTTGTTTCTTATAACTATTCCATCTTCATCTAGTTTATTTCTATATACCCACTTGGTGCCTATAATTGAAACATTAGGGGGTCTTTTCATTAGAGTCCAAACTTGATTTCTTTCAAATTGATTTAATTCCTCTTGCATAGCATTTATCCAATTTTCATCCTTTTCGGCTTCCTCTAGTGATTTAGGCTCTATTTGTGAAACGAAAGCAAGATAATTACTAGTATTTCTTAGAGAGGATCTTGTCCTTACCCCTTGTGAAGGATCACCAAGGATTAGATCCCTTGGATGACTATGTGCATACCTCCATTCCCTCGGAAGATCTTGATTTCTTGCTTGGGGCTGATCTTCTTCATCTTGCTGAATTATATCTTCCTTGACTTCATCCTCAAGTTGTTTGTCTTGTATGGAGAACTCCTTCATTCTGTCTTCAAGTATACCTGCATCACTATCTTCTTCTTTTCTAGAAGAATCTCCATTAGCTTCATCAAAAACAACATGAATGGATTCTTCAACAACGAGAGTTCTCTTGTTGAAGACCCTGTATGCTCTACTAGATGAGGAATAACCTAAGAAGATCCCCTCATATGATTTAGCACTAAATTTACTTAGATTGTCCTTTCCATTGTTTAAAATAAAGCAGTGACAACCGAAAACATGAAAATAGCTTATATTGGGCTTCTTATTTTTCATTAACTCATAAGGTGTTTTCTTTAAGATAGATCTTACTAAAGCACGGTTTAAAATATGACATGCAGTATTTATTGCTTCAGCCCAAAAGTACTTTGGTAGATCCGATTCTCACAACATGGTACGAGCCATATCTGCTAGTGTGCGATTCTTCCTTTCTACTACCCCATTTTGTTGGGGTGTCCTAGGGGCCGAAAAATTGTGATTGATACTGTTTTCTTCACAAAATTTTTCAAAGTACTGATTTTCAAACTCGGTACCATGATCACTCCTAATTGCTTTTAGTTTAAGATTAAGTTCATTCGAAATCCTATTATGAAACTTGATAAAAGCGGAAAAGGACTCATTTTTATGTGCAAGAAATGAAACCCATATAAAACGTGAAAAATCATCAACAATCACAAGACCAAATTTCTTACCCCCTAGACTAGCAGTTCTAGTAGGTCCAAATAGATCCATGTGAATTAGTTCTAAGGGTTTTGATGTCGAGACTATGTTCTTAGACTTAAAGGAACTTCTTGTTTGTTTCCCTAGTTGACATGCAGCACAGATTTTGTTCTTTTCAAAGTCTATTTTTGGTAATCCTTTGACTAGATCTTTTGTGATCAATTTAGAAATTAAATCCATGCTAGCATGCCCTAACCTACGATGCCATAACCAGCTAGTCTCATTGACTTTGGCATCCATGGCTACAAGACATTGGCCATCCTTCATGGTGAGATCATCAAGATCTACCATGTAAACATTTCCACGCCTATGTCCCGTAAGTATGATTTCATTGTCAATTGGACTACTAATTATGCATAGTGAAGATTCAAAAGACACTTTAAAGCCTTTGTCACAAAATTGACTTATACTTAATAAATTATGTTTTAATCCATTAACTAACAATACATTGTCAATAAATGAGGAGGGTGATATGGAGATTTTACCAACGCCAATGATTTGACCTTTAGCATTGTCTCCAAATGTGACTACTCCTCCTTCTTTCGATTTCAAGGTGACGAAAAGGCTCTTGTCACCGGTCATATGCCTTGAGCAACCACTATCAAGATACCACATTCTCTTTTTGCTCCCGGCTGCAAGGCATACCTGCAAAACAATCATCTGAAGCTCTTAGGTACCCAAGTTTTTTTGGGTCCTTCTTGGTTAGTGTAGTTGGTCCCCTTAGGCACCCACACTTTAGTTGTGTTTTTACCTTTTACAAATGTATTCTTATTAGATTGAATCTTTCTTTGAATGCAAGAATAGGCTTTATGTCCACTTTTCCCACAATGAAAGCATGTAGGTTTTTCAGTTTTGGTATCTTTTGCTTTCACAAAAAAGTTCTTTAGATATTTTTGTTGTTTACTAGTTTTGTATCCTAATCCGACTTTATTAAAAACAGCTCTTTGATTGGATAGAATAAGATTTAATTTTTCAGAACTAAGTGTAAATTTCTCCACAATTGGTTTGTACTTATGTACCTCATTTTTAAGAACCAAATTTTCTTTAACCAATTCTTCCTTATCATTTTTAAGGGATTCGACATTTTGCGTAAGTGAGGTATTACTATTGAGTAGGGATTTAACTTTTAGATTTAATTCCTTAATTAGTGTTTTTGCCGTTTCGTTTTCAATGCTAAGCTTTGAATTTTTATTTTCTAGGTCAATGGTGTTAACATTTTCAACGCTTTCCTTCTCAATCAATAGGTTTTTAATGTCATCCTTTAGTTTTTGATTAGAGGCCTTTAATTCTTTATTCTTTGCTCCTAACATACTACAATCACTCATGAGCTCTTGGAAAGCTTCATATAATTCTTCTAAAGTAAAATTTGTGGTTGAGCTTTGACATACCTCATCGTCTTCGAATGCCATGAAGCACAAGTTGGCGGTCTCTTCCTTCTCTTCCTCGGAGGATGATGTGTCACTATCATCCCAAGTTGCTTTCAACGCCTTCTTCTTCTTCTTTCCAAAGTGCTTCTTCTGTTGAGGGCATTCGAAACGGATGTGTCCCGGTCTCTTGCAATCATAACATATGATTGGATCTCTTTCTTTTTCTTTTTCCTTTTTCCAATCATTTCTCCCTCCAAACTTCTTTCTTGGGAAGGGTTTCTTTCTTCTCATGAATTTCTTGAACTTCCTTACTATTAAGCCCAAGTCCTCATCTTCACTTTCTTCTTCACTCTCACTACTTTCTTCTTCACAAACACTCGAAGTAGCCTTGAGTGCGATTGTCTTCTTCTTTGGCAAATCTTCTTCATGTTGCTTCATTGTGAGCTCATGCGTCATCAATGAGCCCAATAGTTGTTCAAGTCCCAATGTGTTGAGGTCTTTAGCTTCTACGATCGCCGTGACCTTCGCTTCTCATGCTTTTGGCAAGGACCTGAGAATTTTACTCACAAGTTCTGGGTTAGTGTAAGATTTACCCAAATTCTTTAGACCATTTATTATATCAGTGAAACGTGTGAACATGCATGAAATGGTTTCGTTGGGTTCCATCTTAAATAATTCATATTTGTGAACCAGAATGTTCACTTTAGATTCTTTGACTTGATTGGTACCCTCATGAGTAACTTCAAGCCTATCCCATATTTTCTTGGCGGAACTACATGTGGAGACTCTATTAAACTCATTCACATCTAGAGCACAAAATAATGAGTTCATGGCTCTAGCATTGAGTTGAACCATCCTATTATCATTCTCATCCCAATCCTCCTCAGGTTTGGGAACTTGAATGCCATTAACCATGTAAGATGGTTCGTGTGGTCCCTTGATTATAACCCTCCACAAGGCATAATCTTGTGCTTGAATAAAAATCCTCATTCTAGCCTTCCAATAGGAATAATTTGTCCCATTGAAGAGTGGAGGTCTATTGGTTGCCTGCCCCTCAGCAGGAACATTGTTGAAGGGTGTTGCCATCTAGATCTTTGGCTAAGACGGTTAGGTCTTCAAGAAATACACAGAGCACCCGCTCTGATACCACTTGTTGCCCAGGGATGGTCACCCAAGAGGGGGGTGAATTGGGTGTTTTAAAACTTTTTGACTAATTAAAACAAAACACACAAGTGTATGTGCAAAGGTAAAACTAAAGTAGCAATCACAGTCAAACGCAAACACACAAAGATTTATAGTGGTTCGGAGCTTCCACTGCTCCTACATCCACTCCCCAAACACCTTTGGGAATTTCTACTATAATCAGCGATTACAGTACGGTAGTTTTGCGAGTTCACTACCCAACTCGTTGTTTTACCCCGGGCTAACAACGAACCCTACAATCCCCCAATTTAACCTAGGCTTGGGACGCCTATCCCTTGTTTCAAGTCTCTTGACTGGAACAAGCACAATAAACAAAGGTTTTACAAAGATTTAAAAGCTCTTAATGAAGCGAATATAACAATGAGAAATAATAAAACCCGGAAGAACCCTTTTAGCCGTTGGAAGCGTGGGTAATGGTGGTTCTTCCGATATGGAGCGCGTTGGCTTGAATGTGAGCTTTGAATGCCGAGTGGGAGTGAGTAGTTGAGCACAAAATCAGATGGGAAAGCTTGAATGCACTTGATTTCTCCTCTTGAAAGCTCTAACTCCCTTGAACCTCTTTTTCTTTCTTCTCTCTTGAATGATCTTGTGTTGGGTTAGTGAGAAGTTGTTGGAAGGCACTTAAAAGCTCCCTTTTATAGCCCAAAAAGCAATAGATCCGTTAGACACAAAAATATGACCGTTTGAAATTCAAATTTACCTGAAAAAGTGTGTCAGTCGCATTCCAGGCGCTCCGGAGACGTCTCCGCTTCGACGCGAGACGTCTCGGCTGTATAAAATTTCTCTTGACGTTGTTTGGAGTTGACTCGGCACTTTTACAGGGACGACTCTGAAGAAGAACGACTTGAATGCTTGTTCTTCTGTTTTTCTGAGAGAGTCGGCTCGGTACTTTACGGGGACGTCTCGGGATGTTTGCGCTTTTTTCATGGGGACGACTCCGCGACTTCGGGGACGACTCCGTAGTTGTATCACCGAAAAACATGTCCTCTAGAATCCCCTGAGAGAGTCGACTCCGCACTCTCTGGGGACGTCTCGGGAAGTCCGCTTTTTACTCGTAGGGACGACTCCGCGTCCTTCGGAGACGACTCACGCGCATCCCTTGAAATCGGCCTTTCTGCCGCCTCTGAGAGAGTCGACTCCGCAGAGTCAGGAGTCGACTCCGACCCTGCGAGACGCCTCGCCAGGTGCCGGGGACGTCTCTAGACGTGCCAATTCTTCCTGTTCGTGCCAGAGACGTCTCTAAGACAACCCGGAGACGTCTCGGCTGTCCCTGATCTGTTTTCTTCAACTCAAAAATTCTTCAATAAATTCTTGAAAAATATGAGAACTTGCCTAGACATTTCTTAACAATATTCTTACTTAAACACCTGAATTCCTCAAATAAATTGTTAAGATAAGTGGAATTATACTCTAGTATTTTGTATTCATCAAAATCCATTAGGGGGTCAACAGGCTCTGTTCTGCAGCTGGAAAGAGATGAATTTATATAAAAATAATGATAAAAATTATAATAAGTGCTAAGGATAAAATATTTAATCATGCAAATGTTAACACTTATTATTTATCATTATTTTGCTAACATTAGGCTAAGTTAATTGGTACTTAGATCGCACTTTTGTGCTCTCATCACTCTTTATATAGACGTCATGTGACTCTAGAAACTCCTACATATAACTCATAACTCTTGACCCTTAATATTCCTAACTCATGACTCTTGATATATGCATGACCCATGACTCCTAAATCTAATATAACTCATGACACTTCATATTCTACAACTTATGATTCCTAACCTTCTATAACTCATGATGACTCTTATGACCCTTAGCCTTTCACCTTCTTGACCTTGACTTGACTTTGATTCTCCAACTAGGATGCTAGTTGGATGCCACATTACTTTAAGAATCAAGTTTATTATCCAACACCCCCCTTTAAACTTGATTCTTCTCCTCCATCAATTATTCCAAGCTTGAATTTTAATCTCTGAAAGGTGTCAACTTTGAGAGGCTTGGTGAATATCTCCGCCACTTGATCTTGAGATTTGACATGTATGAGCTCAATCTTCTTGTCCTTTACATGCTCTCTTATAAAATGATATCGAGTATCAATGTGTTTGCTTCTTTTATGATAGATGTGGTTCTTGGCTAATGATATGATGGATTTGATATCAATAAACAATCTTGTAGGTTGCTTTTGTAGAAAGTGTATCTCCTTTAGTAGCTTCCTTAGCCAAATTGCATGACAACAAAGGAGGCAGCTACATATTCAGCTTCACATGTAGAAAGAGTAACAATTGGTTGCTTCTTCGAATACCATGTGATGTCTCCCAAGTAAAAGACATTGTAGGAAGTGCTTTTTCTATGCGAGTAACCTACAAGACAAAAATCTTTGAAAGAAAAATAAAATTAGCCTTGTCTAATAGTACCTTTGATGTAGCGAAGAATTCTTTTAGTGGCCTTCAAGTGATATGATTTTGGTTTCTCTATATAACGACTCACAAGTCTAACTCCATACAATATATCTGGCCTTGTGCATGCCAAGTATCGAAGACTTCCAACTATGCTCTTAAACATAATAGGATCAATCTTTTCAGTATATGGAGGTGTTTGTTGGATTACAATCTTCCATCTTAAATTTCTTTAATATTGCCTTTGCATATCCTTCTTGTGAACTGAAACTGCCCTTTTCAGTTGGCTTCACTTCTATGCCCAAAAATAGTACATAAGGCCAATGTCTGTTATTTCAAACTTCCGAATTATAGATTTCTTAAATTGCATAAACATGCTTGGTTGCTTCCTGTGAAGATCAAGTCATCGACAAACAAGCAAACAAGAAATATATATTCACTTTCATTCACCTTACTATAGAGAGCATTCTCATAAGGACACTTCATAAAATTATTTTCAAGAAAGCAAGAATCAATTCTTTGGTTCCATGCCCTTGGAGCTTGAGAACTTTCTCCTCTTCTCCTTTTTTGATATAACTTGGTGGTTGTTCAACATATATTTCTTCATCAAGAAAGCCATTCAAAAATGACGATTTTACATCCATTTAGAATATTTGCCATTTAAACTGAGTCGCCAAAGAAATTATCAATCTAATTATTTTCATACAAGCAATGTGAGCAAATACCTTTTCAAAATGAATACCATGCCTTTGACTATATCCTTTGGCCACTAACCTTGCTTTATACTTTTTTACATCACCTTGTGCATTTTTTTTCATCTTGTATACCCATTTGTCATTTTACTCCAATTGCCTTGTGCCCGTCCGGTAAATTAGCTAACTTCTATGTGTCATTTTTCTCAATAGCCTTGATTTCTTCATCCATTGCCTTCTTCCATTTGTGATCTTTAATGGCTTCTTCAAAATCTATAGGCTCACAATTAGCAAGAAGACAAACAAGAGTTAGATTATTTTGATTCTCTATTACCACATATATTTCACTTAGTCTTCTTATTTTTTTTGGCCTTGAACTTGGTTCTGCTGAGAATGAAGATGAAGATGATCCTTGGTTGCTCTTCTTCAATAAATGTGTTGGATTGCCTTTTCTCTTCTTGAGAACTCCAATTCTATGTGCCTTCTTCATCAAATTCAATGTCTCTACTAACAACAACTTTTCCAATACATAATTTATACCTCTTTGAGCGAGCATTATAACCAATGAAAATATATTTAGTACTTTTATCATCAAGTTTAGTTCTCTTTTCTTCCGGTAAATAAGCATAAGCAATACTTCAAAAAACTCTTAAATGAGAAACAATAGACTTCTTACCGGATCATGCTTCTTGTAGTGTTACATTCCACAAGCTTTTTGTGGGGTATCTATTCAAGATGTAGATGAGACAATCTACTGTTTCGGCCCAAAATTACTTTGGCATACCTTTGCTTTTCAACATGCATCTTACCATATTAAGAATCCTTTTTGTTGTGGAGAGTATGGAACCATCAAAGGCCTACGAATTTCATTCTTTGCAGTAAACTTCAAATTCTTTCGAAGTAAATTCTCCACCTCTATCAGATCTCAAAGATTTAATAGTATAACCACTTTCTTTCTCAACATATATCTTGAATCTTTTGAAAGCACTTCGGATTTATTTTTTAAGAAATAAATCTATATCTTTCTACTGAAATCATCAGTAAAAATAAGAAAATATCTGTGCTTACTGAAAGAGGTAGAAACAATTGGCCTACAAACATCTGTGTGCACAAGTTCTAGTGGCTTCCGTGCTCGATATGTTGCTTTATTTAGAAAGCTCCTTCTTTGATGTTTGCCGAGAAGACAACCTTCACAAAGCTGCTCTCGATTTTTCATGAATGACAATCACTTTATCAAATCATGCTTGGATAATAACTTTAAAGCACCAAAGTTAAGATGACCATATTTCAAAAGCCAAAGCCAAGATGAATCTTTAAAACAAGCCTCCAAACTCATAGTAACTTCACTTTGAATGTTTAGAAGAAACATTCTATTCTTTGTCATTTCAACATTTGCAATCAATTTATTTCTTGAATCTCTTATAGCAAAAGTATGATTTTGCTTTTGAATATTATAAACTTTCTCCAAAACTTGCCCTAAGCTCAATATGTTATTCTACATATTTGGCATATAGTAAACATTGGAAATAAATGTATAAGTGTCAATTTTCAAACGAATCAAAATAGTGCCTTTTCCCTTTATCGAAATTTTAGAAGAATTTTCAAAAGTAACTTGACCACCGACCGATTCATCAAGCTTTGCAAATATACTCCTTTTGACACACATGTGATTGCTTGCTCCAGTATCAAGATACTATGTTTCCTTTTTATTGCCTTGTTCTTCTTTATATGCTAATAATAGAAATGGTTCTTCTTTTTCATTTCTCTTTTCACCATAATTAATCTTCTCATCAACTTGATTAGCTGCTCCGACAATTCGAAAAGTAGTGCCCAAACTTTTTGCAATTATAATATGGAATATTAGATCTATCATACCTCCTTTCATATGGCTTTCCTCTACTACATCCTCTTCCTCTTATAGAATTTGAACATTGCTCCTTCTCTTCATTGCTTGATGAGCCACATTCAATTCTTCCTCTTCCTCATCCTCGGCCATGGCCTCAACCTCGTCCTCGGGCTCTTTTTTGAGTTCTCCCATGATCTTCTTTTATAGCAAGCTTCATTTGTGGAACTTGCTCCAACGCCTTTTCTTTCTTTCTTTAGTTAAGCTTTTTTTCATGAACTTGCAAAGAGCCTATGATTTCTTCAATTGTCACTTTCTCCAAATTCTTGGATTCGTCTATGGATGCAATGAAAAAAAATCAAATTTTGGGTCCAAAGACTGCAACACCTTTTCCACCACTCGAATATTGGTTAGAGTTTCACCATTCTTCCTCAATTGATTAACAATCACCATAACTCTTGTAAAATAATTAGCAATAGATTCTGAATCTTTCATTTGTAGAGACTCAAAATCACTTCTAAGACTTTGAAGACGAATCTTCTTTACCTTATCAATACCCTTGTATGCTTTTTGCAGAAATTTCCAAGCTTATCTTGATGTTGAAGCAGCTGCAAGAATCTCAAAGGTGGCTTCATCCAACCCTTGATAAATCAAGAAAAGAGCCTTCTTGTCCTTATATAGACCTCATGTGACTCTAGAAATTTCTACATGTAACTCATAACTCTTAACTCTTAATATTCCTAACTCATGACTCTTGATATACGCATGACCCATGACTCTTAAATCTCATATAAGTCATGACTCTTCATATTCTACAACTTATGACTCTTAACCTTCTATAACTTATGATGACTCTTGTGACTCTTGGCTTTTTACCTTCTTGACCTTGACTTGATTTGGCTCTCCAACTAGGATGCTAGTTGGATGCTACATCACCTTAGGAATCAAGTTTATTATCCAACAATCCTCATCAAAAGTGTGGAGGATATCCAAAGTGAAAGCGCAGGATATCTACCTTCCCCTTGATATTTTGGTTCGCTCAAATGCTTGAGATAGTTCTGGATGTCATGCACGTAGTAGGGTTGCGCATCAATTTGTCCCGACCTTATTCATAAGATCCACTATATATTCCATACTGATCTCCTTCCAAGCACCTCATGGATAGTTCTACCTTGCATACAAGGCGGCAGTGCGCATGCCCTCCCACTAGCTATCCCTACTTCCTCCGCTCGAAGGAAAGTACGATACCATTTTGAGGATATGGTTGTCTAGTTTAGTGGTTTGTCTTTTCCTCTAGAGCGTTATGCTGTCACTCATATTTTTATATTGTACCCGGTCATCTCCATCAAGACAAACTAGTTATCAGTTTTTATTAGGTTCTACTATTGTTCTTCGGCCTAGATAAAGATTCGTTTATTTCCAGGGCAAAGTAGCCTACTGCATACACGTAAATATAAATATGTATTCTTGTGTATTTATTTTTATTTTTATTTTGTTTGTCATGTATGTCATATGATTCATCTCTATTTTGCTGTTTACCTATTAACTGGTCGTTTTAGAATGCAAAAGGTCAATTTATTCCTTTTTTTGTTAAATTTGATGAATTAAATTAAACAAAAAATATATATCCGTGGGAGTCTAAAAATAAAATATTAGAAAATAGAAAAGAAAGATCCATCAAGTAATATTATAGAGTAGATTCTCCATGATTTGCCACATAATGTCATCTAATCAGCATCAATATTAATTTTTCTATAAATATGCAAAACTTCAATAGATAGTAGTGATGAATCCTATCCTCAATTGAAGAGAAATCAGTAAGTCTTCTGATAACCAACATAGAGTCAACCTCTAAATAAATCTGAAGCCCATAGTGCGTAAACAACATACTTCAGACCCTTCCATGCTGCCCGCAACTCAACTATTAAAACCATGGTATCAAATATTCTAACACCACCCGCTGTTATAAAAACAGTACTATCTTTCCGAATGATAAAATCAACTTCACCTAAGGTCTCCTCTCTCCAATATATTGCCATCAAAATTGATCTTGAGGAAGCAGGGGGCTTCCAAGAAGAATATATTATTTAGAGAGGCATACAGATTGCAAAAGAATAGCCACATATTTTGCTTTTGTTGTCAAAGATCTTTCTACAAAGCTGCCTGAAGATATTCATGAGCCTAGGTGGATGCTTTCTAAAGAATTACCCAAGCACTCTGCTGTATACCTTGGAAGATGCAATTATTCTTTGCCAAAGTAATATAACAAGCCAAATTGCTTCGTCCTTACGAGCATTATTGAAAAATCTCTCCAGAAGAAACTCCTCCTTATACAAAGATGAAAAAGTAATTGAATTTTGTAGTGGAGCTTGCCTCCATACCTGAGCTGAGCTGCATCTCTGCATTAAGGATTACATGAGATAACGACTCATCAATATCTGGGCATATATCACGTTGTCTTGGGATATGATAACCAGGCTGATATAATATAGGTCTATATGGTAGTCGAAGCCACACTAACTTCCACATAAACAAAGCTATCCTAGGATAGAACTTCTAGCTTCCAAACCCAACCAATGTTCCCAATTGGTTGGAGTTTAAATAGAAAAAGTTGATAAAATCCAATTACTTTGATAGTCAGACCAAAAGATGGACCCCAACCCAATCTATCACCATAGTCACCCACTAGAATTGGAATCGACATAATTCGATCACTACAGGAAAAGAAGGTTTTTCCGACTTTTTGTTGCGACGCTAGGTATAAATGTCGGCAATTTTGGCTCGGGGGTAAAAATTTGCTGATGCTTCAAAGAAGCGTCGCAGATACAACGAGTAGATGACGCTTCAAAAAATGAAGCATCGTCGGTGGTCATTCCCTCCCCCCCAGCCCGGTTCCAACACCAAAACAAGAAAAGATAAATTCTAATCCCCCTCTCTCGATCCCTAAACCCTGCAACCGCCCCTCAACCCGCGCAACCCCCCCCCCCCCCCCAATCCCCCCTCCCCCTGCCCCACCTCATGGCAGGGATGACTGTGGAGTCGAGGTTATCAAGGAGGGATTGGTCCAGGAGCCCTCCGGCGGCGCGGGGAGCGGGGGGTTACAGTTCCAACGGTGGGGTGGAGGATTGAGGTCGAGATCGGAGGGGAAGTCGAGGAGGAGTAAGTCGTCAGCAGCGAGGCAACCCTCCGGCGGCTCTTCGAGAGGTTCCACCATCGCTGTTTCTGAGAGGACCCAGGTTTCTCTCTGGTTTTTCTTCTATCTTCTTTCTTTTCTCTGTTTCTATTTTTTTTTTCTTTTCCCTCCTAAGTTTTAGAATCTATCTTTGAGTGGTTAAATTAGATGCTCCCGTGGCGAGGCCCTCTTCCCCGCCTCTTCCTCTTCCTTTTCCTCGCCTCCGGACGATCAGGGACTGCCTCATGCCCGCCGCCTTCTTTGTCGCCTACTGCACCTTCCACCTCTGCCTCCTCTGCGGCCTCGTCGACCTCCTCATCAACGGCTATGCTGCATCCTATGCCGTCAAAGCGAGGCCTCTTAACCTCCTCCTCTGAATGCACACCAAGTGTTTGATGGTTGATGAGCCCCTCCAACCCCTTCTCCCCCAAGGCCATCTACAGTGAGTCCCCCAACCCCTTCTCCCGCAACTCTAATTTTTTGCTGGTTTTGGTTGCAGAAGCGGAGAGGGTTGAAGGGAATGGAGAGCATGGACAGTGATTCGGAATAGTGATGGAGGTGAAGAAAACTAAGAATCTGAAGCTAGGGCTGAAGAGAGAAAATAAGAGAAAAAAGAGAAAGCGAAGATTGGGCGGTGGAGCATCTTAGTATTTCTGGCTTATTTTTCTTTCTTAAATCTTTGGCTTCCCTTTTTTTTGATTTCTGTAATCTTTTTGGTTGTTCTTTCAAGCGGATGGAGGAGCGGTGTGGCCCTTCCAATCCTCGAGCTCTTGTATAGATCTCTAGTCCGTATTTTAATGAGAAGAAATTTATCGAATGAAGCATAAAGACACTTTCAATCCAAGAGTTAGAATTTTTAAATATTTTTTTAAAAAAATATTTATAATGATGCTTATAAGTGTCGGTAAAGGCTCGAGACTTATAAGCATCGGCAAAGGCCCGAGGTAGCCCAATGCTTAAAAGCGTCGGTAAAACTTCGATTTTTACTAACGCTTTACAAAAGCGTCGGCAAAAAAAGTTTGCACTCCTACCGACCCGACACTTTTGCGACGCTTTAGAAAGCATCAGAAAAAACTTTTGTTTTGTAGTGGATTCACTAACTCTTCTAAGAAGTGTTGAGAAATAAACAGCTAATTCTACTTTCTTTCATCAAAGATTATGATAACTTTAACCATAATGCCCTGCAGTGCGTAAGTATCAGAGATGACAACCATGGATCTTGGAGCACATTAATAGATGCATCATCTCCTACTCACTATTTAATATTAGAATAAATAAATGGAGTATAGCAACAAATGTTCTTCCAAATTGGAGAGGCACTTTGTGTACACATCGGTAAGATACCAACGACCATGAGCCATATTTCACCCTCATAAAATTAGCTCCAAAAACCATCCTGCATCAAAAGATATCTCGCCACATGTTTGGCCATAAGAGGTTCACTTTTTGTAATCAAAGAGAGAATACCCAATCTACCATTCCAAACAGGTTGACATACATAATCCCAAGAAATTAAATATGCCCTTTTTGAACTATCATCTTAGTCCCATAGAAATTTCCTAATAATATTCTCCAACTTCAGAATAACTCCTTTAGGAATAATAGTATTTGACATTAAATTAATGAGAGAAGTAGAAAGTACCAACTTTATAAGAGTAACTCTACCCATCATAGAGAGAGCTCTCTACTTCCATCCCTTTAATCGGCTGAAAACAATGTTGTATCATGCGCCTATAATTAGACGAGGAGAGTCGCTTTCCAGAGATAGGATTTCCGAAATACTGCCATATGCCATCATATTCCTCGATATTTAAGTGATTCTTTATGCACTGCCTAGTAAGGGTATTAACATTTTGGGTTAAATTTCATCATAAATTTTTCAAAATTCTTTTGTTAAGAAAATGTACAATAATTATTTAGAATAGTAGATAAAGCCCTTGCATTAGATAAAGTAGCCCTAGGAAGCAAAATGCAATCATCCGCAAATAGAGGATGAGAGACTATGACCTTCGATCTATCTGGCCTATATATAGATAAAGAATTGTCTCCATTGCAACCTTTAACATCCTTGATAGTGCATTTGCATAAATAATAAAAAAATAGGGTAATTAAGGACAACATTGTCGAACACTAATAGTGAAATAAAAAAAAAGCAGAAGTCGTGTAATTTCTTAGGATGGCGGCATAATACAACCCCAAATCTGATTAATCTAGGGATCCAAAAAACCTAGCTGATGAAGAGAAAATAACAAAAAAATCCACTAAACTTTATCACAATCTTGGTCCGTATCTAATTTAATTTCCATGTAGCTACATCTAATCGGGGCTTGCTATAAATTATACATAATCTCTTGAGCCATTAGAACATTATCAAAAATATTTCTACCTTTAAATAATGCACCTTGCTCTGGATTTATAAGTGGATGTTACGTATTTTGCATTCTACTGGCCATCAATTTAGCAATGATTTTATATAAAATAGTGCATAAATTTATAGGGCGATAATGAGACGGAAGTGATACATCTGACCTCCTGGGAATTGGAGTGATAAAAGTGTGCTTCCATGATGTAGGCATAGAACATGAATTAAAAAATTATTTCACTGCCAAACAACATCTATATGGATGATCAGCTAATAGTGCTTGCAAAAGTATGGTGGAAAATGATAAGGACCATAAACTTTGTCACCTAACATAGATCATGATATGGCTTCAATCTCGGCATCTGAAACCAATCTAAGTAGTATCTCCCTCTTGGACTCAGATAAAATAATATCAGGGGGTGGAACCATAACTGGGTCTATTTCTTCTTCCCTGTTCTCCATCTGGTGCTCAAGAAGCTGAACAGTTTATTCCAAATTGTATATGCATCCTCTAAATTATTTCCATACTATCCTTTAAAAAATAAATACCATTTTTTTCCTTCACCCTCCAAAAACCATTTAATTCTTGATTTTAGTCTCCACATGGTTCTTGTTGACACAAAAGAGAGTGATGTTGAGCAAGGCTTGATTGAAGATTATACAGATCTCCATCTAAAAGACCTCCCCCAATACACTCTATCTCCTCCAGCTTCATTATCATCTTTTTTAACTTTCTCTAACCTTCTAAAAATATTTGCCACAAAAGTTTTATTTCATGATCGCTACCTTCTTTTCTTAAGCTCCAACCTTCTAGTCGCATGATACATAGCATCTCATCTAACAGGAATATTCTAGACATTACGCACGATGTCTGATGACTGAGGGTAAATACAACCAAAACTTTTCAAATCTAAAAGGAGGTTTACACGTAATTTCTAGTCACAATAAAAAAAAGGCAACGATCAGAAGCTATACGGGGTGGATGGTGCACTTGATAATCAAAAAATCTCTGAATCCAGCCTCTAATAGATTAGGCTCTATCAATTCTCTTCTATACCCTTGTCTGTCCGTTCCGATTATTATACCAGGTAAAATGGATACCCAAATAACTCAAATCAGAATGACTATTTGAGGGGAAGAAAAGGCAAAAGTCTCTAAGTGGAACGCGTTCCCACCTATCTTCTGGAAAGGCCTATCAATACAATTAAAATTTTCTAGAATTAATATCTTCTATCATAGATTAACAATAGCAGTAGCTTCTATCCTTAGAAAACGCCTATGTTGACAATGCAGGTTGGCATATACAGCTAATAAAATCCACGGGTGTCTCCTTGGCTCTATAATAAGAAAAATAATTTGCTGTGGACTATTATTAAAAGTATCAATCTTCATATTAGCCTATTGCCAAATTGCAATGATACCGGTCTCAAAGAACTAGATGGAAGGTGTTGTCGCGCCCTCGATAACAATCTGGTCTCAAAGAAAACACAAATATACGGGTTATGTAAATAGATCAATCTACTACCAGCAGTTATGAAAGTGGGTTTACCAGCCCCTCCACAATTCCAAAATAGAATTCTCATTTGGTATGATTTGGAGCAAAATTTTCTACTTCATTATCTTTACCAGATCCTTTAGTTTGGGGACAATTCTGTCCTCCATCTGTCGCGTCTGACATGGGAATCATCAATAATGCACCCTTCATCAAAGAAAGAACCTTTTTATGTTCCTCACGAGGGAAAACTCGACAATTTTCTGCGTATTATTGGAGGTCCCTTCCCCCACCATAGGCCGTTGGGACAACCGTTTGTCCTTCCCATGATTAAGAGAAGTGGACGCCCCAACAGATTTTGTGCATGCGGCTGAAAAAAGAAGCGGACGATATTTGAAGCTGGCCGTACCTGGGCTATCTTAGTTTTATCCACAGTCTCTTTTCCACGGCCCAGCTTAGAGCCCACAACAAAAGCCTCCCCACCACGATTTGATTACCACCCGTGTCTATCTGTACCACTGGCTTATCAACAACAACTAATGGCCCTAAGTGGATTTTAACCCAGCTTTTGATTGGGCTCAACATTGTCGCGCCGGTTCATGTTGACTCCATCAATTGCCTGGTCCATCAACTCAGTTGGTCAGTCGATAGTCCGAGTTAGCAACGAGTCGATCAAGGTACCGGCTCACGAATCGGTCAACATTTTCCCAGCACCTTCCCAAAGTCTAAGGTTTGGACCTCTATTGTTGTCGCTATCGGCCACGGCCCATACACCTTCTACGGTTGAATTTCTAACCAACACCCTCGCTTGCGTAACCGCATTGCCCTAACCAAGTTCGCTCGCACGAAACTCAAAGCAACAGGTAACCCTTACTTGGTTTTCATTCCAAGTGGGATTTTTCGCCCATAGTTTATTTTAGTGGATCCCAACTACCAGGTAGCCTCGAGGGACTGAATATAACCTAAGATGAATGAAGGATTAGTCTTCATCCATGCGAATCTATCATTGGATAGTGCAATAACTGCTTTAAGATATGTGCAGACGAATGAATGAAAGAGTTCTATGAGCTCTTTCTGGTATTCATAGATGGTATAAAATGAAAGATTAATTATCCTTCTTCATGGTGGGATTTTTTTAGAAAAAAAAACTCTTTTTGAGTCTCCAAATTATTGATGAATTAAAGATTAATTATCCTTAACATACGGTGGCAAAAATGGGTGATATAAAATAAAAAAAGGAGAAATTTTGATTTTCCCTTTTTAAGCAAATAGAGATTTTGATTGTGAGATATCTTTAGCCTACTGAAAGTTGCCACGTATCAGTAGTATTTTGGGTTGTACAAAATCTGGTGCATTCGTGTGGGACACCATAAGTTCCTATACTGCCCTTCCATCCATCAAATATATTCGGCTATGGAGTCCGATCCATTTAGAAAACATGAAGAATCAAGCTAAAAACTACTCAAAGCATATTACCAATTATAAACAAATAGCTCATATTACCAAAATATAGACAAATAACCATGGTGATCAAGCAACAAACTAAATTAGCAATGGAGTAGAGTTATCTTGTAGCAGAGAACAAAAGCAGTTTTGTTCATGAGGCTTTAATCATTGCGAGGTCTCAAAAGGGTTAAATATAATAGTTATGGTGAGGTTGCTTTTGTGTTTTAAACTTATGACTTTTAAGTCAAAAAAAAATAGTTTTAGTGCTGTACCAAGACTCATCGTCTTACCAATTTAATAAACTTTAATAGCTATACGAAGAAATCTTGCATTCTATCAAACCCATAAATAATCTAATAAGGGTAAAAGTAAATAAAATATCCATACGCAAGCCAGGAAAGAATTGTTACTGGACCAATACCAGGATTCCTTTTCCTGGGAACGTCTTTCTGCTTTCCCTCATAACCATTTATTAAACTTCTAATTGAGTTGATAGCTCATGCACCGGCTGTACATTAAAACCTCAATTTTAGTGCCAAGAAAGCTAAAATTTCTCCATACTGCTGCTGCTAAAGTTGATAATGTATATGATGACAACCACAAGGAGAATGAGATTGAGAAAATAAAGAAAATTATCATGTCGCAGGGAGTATCTGCAGATAAAGATATTACTATTGTTGTAGGGAGATACAAATTATGACCTTTCAACCCTTGACCATCTCTCTGTTTTTTTTAAAAAATATTAACTCTTTATAGAAAAACTAAAAGAATGAATGCATCAGATGACACCCATACATTGCCTTCTAGACCTTAATAAACACCACAATTACAAGCGCAAGCAGTGGGAAGATGGATTAATTTTGAGAAGATACGATGGAACTTAGCAGCACAAGGGGATGTCTCCCCTGAGAAAACCTCTCGGAGGCAGTACCCCTGATCGCTTCGGTGGAGATGCTGGCACCAAAGGTGATGATGGAGATGGCAAAGGTGGCGATGGCTCCGATCGAAGTGGAGCTGCAAAGAGTGCACATAAAAAGAACGAAAGAAAACAGAGCCGTTAGTGAAATCAGAGCATTGTCTTTGGGTCAATCTGTTAGTTCGAGCAACTACGATCGAATTGCAATCATTTTAGGAGGAACCACAAGACAACTGAGAAAATCAAAACAAAGGTGATCATGAAGAGCATCTTACGTAGCGGAAGAAGGGCCGGCGTAGACGCGACAGGGCCTGCCAACGACCAATTAGCAACAGGAGTTAGACTTCATCAAACTTATTAGCACAGGTTAGAGATAGGAGGAGTGGAAGTATGTACCTGGACCCGGAAGTGTCATCGCTGTACCTGTGAGGGAAAAAAAAATGCACTGAATTATGACAAATATATGTGATGCATGAATTTAGAACTCCTATGAGTTATAACGAGTTTAATATATGTGGAAAAAGAAGAGATAAAACGACTTAAAGAAGTTACGATGGATTTATCCTAATTACTTTGCATGCGTCGAAACTAAACAAAACCATGCACTATGAGTTTAGGAAATGACCAAACCTTTGCATTGGAGGGGGATCGACATCAATCCGCACATGCTGGGAAGTGACATAGCAAGTGTTTGATTGAAGGGGACGTTGAATGGGACATTGCCTGTGAGTATGAGGCAAGTGCAGTCCATGCGGAGACCGATGAGCCCCGTGAGAGCTGAGCAACACTCCTTGGTCGGAGAACCGCCGGCGATGGCGGTGGCCATAAGGTATTTTAGGCATGGGGTGAAGCTACTGATCGAGCCTGTGCACGCCTTCGAGATCTGGCCGGCGACCGGAGTCGCCGGTGCCGTCAAAATGGCAGCTAGTATCGACATTGCGATGCTAAAGCACTTGATTTTCTCCATGTCCGCTTTCTAAGCGTGGAGAATGGAGTTTGTAGGTGCGGACAAATAGAGAAATGGGTGATATCAGAGCTTGGCGTGGAGTTGGAGGGAGGAGAGGATGTATTTATAGTAAGAGATTGATTAGGGGATTTGAGGTTGGTTATGGTGGTTGGCAAGCTTGGCTTAGTTATTAGGATTGTGTTTACTTGTGGGATCGAATTAATGATTTAAATTTTAGCTAAAAGCGCGTAACAGCAGATATACATACAAATCGGATTACGGGCTGGCGCATGTCTTAGCTTTATAAACAAAAATTAGATTGTAGAAGTGTCAGCTGCAGAGTGGATTGCATTAGCTTTGCTGCTGTGTCACATGCGATTTCTTCTGTAACGCTTGACACTCATTGTTTTCTTGTGGGAGACTGTAAACAGCCGGGGGCAGTGTAGCAGTTTCACAAGTTTTCTCGCTTGTGGTATTTTCCCACCAACGGAGAAAAATTTCTTCTTCGGAGAATATTTTTCCTCAAGTTAAAGAGAAGGTCCCTAGTCCACGCACAGTTATTGACGCAATTCATGAATCTCTAGAGAAGTCCCATGACCTTAATGAGGGACATAAAAATGATATATGCTTAAATTTAATATAAATGTGTTTGATATGTATGAAATTTCATAAATAAATAAATAAATAAACTATGCTGAATTGCTATGGAAAAGATATTTTGTTGGTTTTTAAGGAGTTCAAGGTGGAAATTATCCTTCAATTAGGATATCCATGATTCGGTGCACAATAGAGTCTCTTTCAAAATATTGAATTCATAGTGCTTTATTAATCATATTAAGACTTAAGTTTTATTTAGATCAAAATATAATATAACTAAACAACCTCAATCAATTTCATGAAAAAAGATATATTTTGTGAAACCTATGGATTGAGCTCGGTCCACTTGACTATCCCAGCCACATTTGGGCCATCCTCATATGCAACGCACGTGAGGATCAAGAGAAAGACTCTGCCTAGAAATCTTCTTCCTTCTGATCGTGATGGTGATCGGAGCCCCATCGCCACCCAAAGACTGGCCGGATAAGGTCGGAATTATGTATTTAAAGTTCCCCTTCCTTCTCCTTCGAGTTCACCCGAGTTTGAGCCACTAATTCTGAGCTTTTTCTCCTATCGTCTTCTTTGATTTGTTATCGAAATGAGTCGTCGGACCACCTCGTTGGACTAAGGTAGGCTTCTTTTTATTTTTTTTTTCTCTCTCTCTCTCCTAGTCTTTCGGGCGTGAGCCACCATGATTTGGGCATCCGAAACAGGGTGCACTATTTCTGCCCCTTTCCTTTCGAGTTCCACCGGTGCCGGCCACCGTTGCTGGCGATGTCTGTAACTGAAAGCTGTCATGGCCACCTTTGCTTGGGGCTGAGCTACCATCGGCTACCCCCTAGATCTGACCGAAGAGGAGAGAAGACTCTCCCCTATTTTGGAAAAGAAGAAGAAAGTCTTTCTTTTCTTTCTCTCTCCTCTCTCTTTCTCTTTCCTCCCTTTCTCTATCTTATTTCTTTCTACAAAGTTTCTCTCTCTTGATTCATGGCCAGACATGTTGATTGATTTAGGTTGACCCATACCATTGACAACCAAACCCATCCCTGATTGAACCCGGACTGAGATTCTCTCTCTTCTCATTCCTTTCTCTCTCTATAAAGTTTTTCTCTCTATCTAGATTTTCTCTTTCTATTCTCTCTCTAGAGATGATAGACCAGTAAGATACTTCTCTTTATGATTCTAGGTCAACCTTAGTGAAGGATTCTGATCTAGGATTGTCAGACGACATGTCAGCCCCCAACCTAGTCCCTGCCAAATACTGTTAGATTTGATCTCTCCAATCTTTATTGAACCATCTGTGCCCTAATCCGAACATGATTTGACGAATTTCACTTTGACCAGACCAACTGAAGTATCGGACACTCTCGCTTGATCAGCCCTGCGAGGGTATTGGAATTTAGAATTTTTATTTTTAGAATAATTATGATGAAATTCTAATGAAAGGTATAATTTTGGAATATTAGGCTCTGAGAAGAAGTTTCGGTATTAATTGGATCTATTAATTGGATTGCATTCGTAAGATAAGTAATGTAACTCTTATGTGAGGATCCGTGCGAGCGTATGTTTAGTTCTACATCAATTATTTGCCGAAGAGATCTTGGATACTTATACAGAATTAAGAAACTCAAAAAATACCTTCTGACTAGGCATTTTGGGTAAGGTCCTAGTTTGTCACAAATAGTATCGGAGCGAACTCGGCCTATAGCCTATGTGACTAGGGGACACTGCAACACGGATTGATAGAGGCTAACCACGGGCCTATCGCGGTGCTTGTGATTAAATTTGAATAGATTTGAACTCTTAATCTAACGAGGATGTTAAGGCTTGAATGAGAGGAGCAGGTAAGGACCCGTGCGGGCGTGTGTTTAGTCCCAGATCAGTTATTCGCCAAAGAGATTTTGGGTATTTATACAAGACTAAGAATCCAAAAAAGAAACCTTCTAGCTAACCATTTTGGGTAAGGCCGTGAGTTGTTATATATGTGTATCTAATCAAAATATTTTATTCTCTATCTAAAATATTCACTAGTCACCTACGTTTGCACAAGTATTATGACTACATTTAATTAAATATGAAATTTCCCAAGAGTTCTCTTTGCATCTGCGTTTATTTATTCACATGACAGAAGATCAAAACCCACCACAAACTAGATGTAGTTTGTGCTTTAGAGGATCTTGAAAATATACTGTAAAATGCTAACCCAAAAGGATAAAATAAAGATAACCCTTTGTTTTATGACCCTTGGTTGAACCATGAACTTGAGTGCATTTAATGAATGCAAACTTGCGGACTTAAAAACTCACGGAAGACATCACTACAGATAATTAACAAAAGTCACCATAATTAACTAATGTAGCCATTGGACTACCAGCCAGGCAAAATGGCATTGTATCTTGAAAATTTAGAGCCCAGCTTAGAGCCTGCGAAGAAGGATTTTGATCTTCACGTACTTCAGCTGAATGATTAAATTAGTAGCTCCAGCTGTCACACTTTCTTCGTATGGGTGTCGATAGCCCGAGTCAAGATGTTGGCCCTGAGCCCGACACCACCAAAAGGCAGGACTGAATCTGTCCAGGCCTCGGCCTTGGCCCCGACCCAGAATATTAGGTCCGAAACCAACTCGACTCAAGTCTACTTTTGCACTAATTCGGGCTCGGAATGGGCTTAGGCTTCATTTTTTTTTTTTTCATTGGTACATCGACGACTCACACACAATGGGTGTGAGTATAGCCTATAGAATTAGAAATTAGCAAAAATTGCAAGGGAGACGGAACAGAGTCATAGTTCTCCCAAATAACATCTCCAGAATGATAAGTTGCATAGGATGCCATCTAATCCGCAGCATTGTTGACCTCTCTATATACATGAGTAGTCCGAAAGACGGCGCATTCATCTAAAAGATGGTGAATATCTTAAAGCAATTGCATCCCCCTTGCAGCATGCTCGAGCTTCAATTTTCACGCCCGAACCTGGCCTGTAGCCCTAGAATCTGAGCTCAAGCCCGGTTTTTTAAGGCCAGGTCATGGATCGATTGGGCGCTGCCTCACCTCCGCGTGATTCGTGCAAACACACTCGTCAGGGTTATCTCCAACATACCTCCCCTTAATCCTAACGTGGCTCAAGATCTCGGACGCCCAACAAATGCTTCATCGCTGCGAGCTTCACTCCTGACAACGGAACGGCGTGGTGGAACGAAGAAACCGGCGTTACTGCTGTCTGCGAGCGTTGAGACACGCGACCTTGTTTTGTTGAATGAGGAGACGGTGGAACCACAGCTTCGAGCCGGAAGTGAGGATGTCTCCAGCACCTGGTATTTTGACAATGGTGCAAGCAATCATATGTCGGGTGAAAAGAAAAAGTTCCACAAGCTGGACGAGTCAGTCCAGGGGCACGTAAGGTTCGGTGATGGCTCCACTATGCAGATCAAGGGAAAGGGCTCGGTGCTCTTCCAATTCAAAGGCGGGGAACAGCGACTCCTCACCGAGGTTTATTACATCCCGACCTTGCGAACCAACATCATCAGCTGTGGGCAGTTGGCCAAGAAGGGAAACAAGATCGTCATGATGGGAGATCTTCTATGGATGTATGATCCTAGTGGCAGGTTGCTCATTAGAATCCGAAGTTCCTCAAATCACCTATACAAGGCCAAAATGGAAACTAATGATCCGGTGTGCTTGCTCATCAACACATCTGACAAAGCTTGGCTTTGGCACGCCCAGCTTGGGTATGTCAATTTCCAATCGTTGAAGATGCTGGCAGAGAAGAAGATGGCGGCAGGTGTGCCGCTTATCAAACACCCCGATAAGCTGTGCCAAGGGTGTGTAGTTGCAAAGCATGCAAGACATCCTTTCCCAGAGGCAGCCACCTATCGAGCGGAGGAGCCACTCGAGTTGTTGCACGCCGATCTCTGCGGACCGATCACCCCCTCAACTCTCGCCGGCAACAGCTACTTCATGTTGATCGTCGATGACTACACTCGATGGATGTGGGTGTATGTGATCAAGACGAAGGGTGAAGCCTACTCGGTGTTCAAAAATTTTAAGCAACAGGTGGAGAATGCCACCGGACACCGAGTGAAGACCTTGAGGACGGACCGGGGTGGCGAGTTCCTTTCCACTGATTTCAACAAGCTGTGTGAAGAAGCGGGCATTGTGAGGCATCTAACTGCACCCTTCACTCCGCAACAGAACGGCGTGGTGGAACGAAGAAACCGGACGGTGATGTCGATGGCGAGATCACTCCTCAAGAGCATGCACGTTCCCAGCATGTTCTGGGGGGAGGCCGTAAGGCATGCGGTGCATTTGCTGAATCGTTTGCCAACGAAAGCGCTAGGAAAGTGCACACCATTCGAAGCTTGGACTGGGAGGAAGCCACACCTCGGCCATTTGAGGGTGTTCGGCTGCACTGCCCATGCGAAGATAGTGTTGCCGCACCAGAAGAAGCTCGACGATCGAAGTCAGGCAATGGTATATCTTGGCGTCGAGCACGGCAGCAAGGCACACCGTCTCTACGACCCTCGGCGCGGAAAACTCCATGTAAGTAGGGACGTGAGGTTTGAAGAGCACTTGGAATGGAGTTGGGATGCAGGTGGAGACATCAGTGGTGCTTCAGACGTGGTTGTGATGGAGACCTACTCTCCCGAGACAACTCCGAATGATCCCAAAGTTGCTTTGGCCCAACCCACTGGAGATTTGTCTGCCACAGAAACTACATCACCACCCATGGAGGATATTGCTTCGGCCCCACCGTCTCCCACAGCAAATTCATTGACGGGTGCACCGGCTACACCTGTCATGGCCACTCCGACTTCAAGCAACAGCAGCGACAGCACCAACGATGGATTGGTTCGTTACAGGCATATCGATGACATCATGCGGGATGCCGTGAGAGTGGATCTTCAACGAGAAGAGCTCGAAGATAAAGCGCTGCTGGTTGAGATGGAGGAGCCATCTTGCTACCGAGAAGCTGCTGGAGAGAACGCTTGGGAAGAAGCAATGCAGCAGGAGATCGAGTGCATTGAGAAGAATGCAACTTGGAGACTCACTGAGCTTCCTCCAGGACAAAAACCCGTAGGTCTGAAATGGGTATACAAACTGAAGAAGAATGCAACTGGAGATGTGATCAAGCACAAGGCGAGGCTGGTTGCAAAGGGATATGTTCAGCGGCAAGGTGTCGACTACGAAGAAGCATTTGCTCCGGTGGCTAGACTTGACACGGTGCGTGTCATCCTTGCAATTGCAGCCAACCGCAGCTGGGAGATCCATCACCTTGATGTGAAGTCGGCATTCTTGAATGGCGAACTCGAGGAGGAGGTGTATGTAACTCAGCCGGAGGGTTTTGTTGTGAAGAACAAGGAGCACTGTGTATACAAGCTAAGCAAGGCGTTGTATGGGCTCCGACAAGCTCCCCGAGCGTGGAACACCCGACTTGACAAGAGTTTGAAGCATCTCGGGTTCACCAAGTGTACACAAGAGCAAGCAGTGTACACACAAGGAGAAGGACAAGCAGGTGTCATCGTTGGTGTTTATGTCGATGACTTAATCATTACTGGAGAAAAACTGGAGGAGATTGCAGCTTTCAAACAACAGATGATGACCGAGTTCGAGATGAGTGATCTTGGGCTACTCACCTTCTACCTCGGCATCGAAGTTGTGCAAACTGAAGATAGGGTGACACTAAAACAGTCAGCTTACGCCAAGAAAGTGCTAGCTCAGTTTGGTATGTCTGAATGCAATGCAACTAAGTCACCCATGGAGCAGAAGACGAGACTACACAAGGATCCAGAGGGAGAACCGATAGACGCGATGGAGTACCGGCGCATGATCGGTTGCCTGAGGTATTTACTCCACACAAGACCTGATCTTTCTTATGCTGTTGGAGTAGCTAGCCGATTTATGGAGAAGCCCACGGTGATGCATCACAAGGCAGTAAAACAAATCCTAAGGTACCTAAAAGGTACAGTTCACTGTGGACTCATATATGAGAAGAAGAAGGGAGAAGAGGAGATCATCGGCTACAGCGACAGTGATTTGGCTGGTGATGTTGATGATCGAAAAAGCACCGGGGGCATGGCATTCTATGTTAACGATAGTCTTGTGTCATGGAATTCACAGAAACAGAAGACGGTGGCGTTGTCATCGTGTGAGGCCGAGTACATGGCAGCAACGGCAGCGGCAAGCCAGGCATTATGGCTGAGAAGCTTGTTGGGGGAGCTGACAAAGCAAGAACCTAAACAGGTGAAGCTGTTCATTGATAACAAGTCTGCTATTGCCCTGATAAAGAATCCTGTATTTCATGGCCGAAGCAAACATATCGACACGAGGTTTCATTTCATCCGTGGCTGTGTTGAAGGAGGACAGATCATGGTAAGGTTTGTTCGCACGGAGGAGCAACGAGCCGATGCTCTCACGAAAGCGTTGTCAGGAGTGAAGCTCGCAACGATGAAGCATTTGCTGGGCGTCCGAGATCTTGAGCCACGTCAGGATTAAGGGGGAGTATGTTGGAGATAACCCTGACAAGTGTGTTTGCACGAATCACGCGGAGGTGAGGCAGCGCCCACCGGCTTTACGGTGAGCTGACGTGTTGTCAATTTAAATCTGCATGGTTTGCTCCTGCATTCAGATGCATAATGGCCCATTTTTTGACAGTTAAAGCATTTAATGTGACTTTTGTCGCGTCTACTGCCACCAGGGCCGCCTGAGCCATCCTTGCGCGGCGATCCGCTGCGCAAGCCTCTGCCTCGGCCCCTGCCGCGACCGCGACCACCCCGGCTACGGTTGCCGCCTTCTGCAAGGACACAGCTCTTGCCCCTGTTGCTCGAGAATGAGTCCCTCCCGACTCTATCCTGCCGCGCCTGCCACTCGGCTTGGGTGAGCATAAGCTGGCCGTCATTGCTCCCGCTGGGGTTGCGCAGGCGTGCGCGCTCCCCGTAGGCCGTCAACCTCCCGACTGCTTCCTCGAATGGCATGGTGTCGAGGTCGTAGAACTGTTCGATCTCGGCAATCACCTGGTAGTACCTATCAGGTACTGTGTTGAGGAGCTTCCTTACTAGCGTCGCATCGTCGAGCGTCTCTCCCAGACTTGCATACCTCACGGACATCCCGCTGAGTCTGCCAGCATAGTCATCCAGCGTCTCCCCCTCCTTCATTTGCATGACGTCGAAGTCATTCTTCAACGTCTGCAACCGAGCAGTTTTGACACGGTCTGCCCCGACGAACCTCGTTTTGAGGCTGTCCCAGACCTCCTTTGCAGTCTTCTTCTTCGCCACCTGCAACAGGATGTCTTCCGGGAGCGTTTGGAGAAGAAGCGCCCTCGCCGTCTTGTCCTTCCTCGCGTCCACGTCCGCACCGTCCGCTTCCTCTACTGCCTCCCAGGCATTTGGGCCTGCATCAGCGCCTCCACCTTGATCGCCCAGGTGGTGTAGTTCGTCGCCGTCAGTTGCGGATAACTGAACGATACTCCGCCTCCGCCCTTCGTCGTCGCAGCTTGAGGGACAATGGCCATTACTTCAGACGAGGATGCTTTCAGCCTGCAACCGAGGCTCTGATACCAGGTGAAGAGAACAAAGCTCGCCTCCCAGTCTGGTGTAGAGGATAAACTCGCTTCGTACTCTCGAAGCGTTTAATGGCTGGCACACAATTTCACGCTCCGACGCAGGAAGTGAAATGATGGGAAGAAAAGACGGGAAGAAAAAACGAGACTTAGTCGCTCACAGCGTCCGCTCGTTTTATATATATAACAAACCAGCGATGATTACAACTCCCTGTCCTACTACTTCGAAAACTGTTTAACAAATAAAAACAAAACGACGAAAACAACGTCGTCCCTTAATCCATACAACTAACATTTAAAATATACCTCGTGCCCAACGCACGTAACAAAACATTCAAACGAACGTGTCGTCCCAACGCTCGTAACAAAACCATGCAGATTTAAATTGACAACACGTCAGCTCACCGTGAAGCCGGTGGGCGCTGCCTCACCTCCGCGTGATTCGTGCAAACACACTCGTCAGGGTTATCTCCAACAAACCCAACCCACGAAAAGGCGCAAGTCTCTTCTTTTTCTGGCCAACAGTTAGGGCTGCCAGAGCGAGCCAGACCATTGTTTAAAAGGCCGAATAGTACACTGGAGCCGTTGCAGTTGCAAAAGCCCAAATAGACAACCTAGGCCGACGTAGAAGCATGGTTTTTCTTCCCTTTCTTGGAAACGTACTTCGTTTGCTGGTTCTTTTCTTTCCAAAGCGTGGAGGGCATGCATTTCAACGACCTGATAAATATTGTTCTTCTTCCGCTACTAGTGCTAATATTACAATGATATTAAGAAGGGAAGAAAATCTTAACCACAAGAAGATATAATCTCTCACCAGATAAACAAATAACATTATTTCAATAAATTGGAAGAGCAAAACCCAATTAAACAAATAAGTTTATGACCTTTCAATCCTTCACCTTTTAAATCTTCTCTAACATAATAAATAAAAAAGAATCAGATGATCACACGCATACGCCCCTTAGAACTTATCGAACAACATGATTCCAATTACAAGCAGCGGTAAGATGGTTGTTGAGAAGATATGAGAAGGCTTCATGGCAGAGCTAGGTAGCACTAATGGACGTTGCCCCTGGTTAGCATCCCCGATCTCCGCCGGAGGAGATGCTGGCTGCAATGGCGATGATGGTGATAGAGATGTCGGCTCCAATGGTGATGATGGCGACAGAGATGTCGGCTCCAATGGTGATGTTGGTGGCTCAGATTGCATCGGAGCTGCCAAGATTACATAAAGAAAAATAGAAGAAAGGAGAGCTGTTAGTGCAATCAAAGCCATAAAAACTGGAACCATCTCCAAGTTAAGCAACGCAAAGAGCATGGGGAGAGAGGGGGGTTGGATATTCTTACGAAGAGGGGGAAGAGAAGGCGCAAATGCGACAGGGCCTGCAAATTAACATTCAGCAACAGGTTATTTAAGACTACATCAGCGTTTCTAGCTTCATTTTTCTTCACAAAAATTATTATTAGCGTAAATTAAGAATGGAGATGGTTGCGTTGTACCTGGACCAGGAAGTGGCATCGCTGTGCCTGCGAAATAAAGCAAAATCCACTGTATCAGGATAGATATCATGCATGAACTCAAAGAGCTGTGTTTTTATAACTCTTTTGTTTACAAAGAAGAGATCCGGTTACGAGAGTGGATCTTAATAAGTCATGATATTTTTTAAAGAAGTGCCTTAAGAAACAACGATGGATTTGTATTAATTCCTTTTTATGGATAAAATCTAATTCCCACGGAATAAAACATGAGTGGAGGAAATGATCAGACCTCTGCATTCCAGGGGCACGGAGGACGTCGTCGATCTACACATGCGAGGAAGCGAGATGGCGAGCGTCCGGCTGATGGGGAGGCTGAAGGGAACATTCCCTGTCAGTATGAGGCACGCGCAGTCGGTGCTGCTGTTGACGAGCGAGGCGAGAGACTTGCAGCACTCGGCGGTCGGGGTGCCGCCACCATTGGTGCTTCCCAAGAGGTAATTTAGGCAAGGAGTGAAGCTGCTAATCAGGGAACTTGTGCATGCCGTTGGGGTCTGGGTGGAGACCGGAGTCATGCCTGCACTCAAAATGGCAGCTAATAGGGAGATTACGACGCTAATGCACTTCATTTTCTCCCTCTCTCCTTTATAAGTGTGGAATATTGGAGTTTGGATGTGTGGAGAACTGTGGAAATTGGTATGGTTAGAAAGTGTAGTGAGAGATACGTATATATATGGAGAGAGAGAGCTCGTTAGGGGACCGAGGGTAGATTCGAAGTTGGTCATGGAGGTTACCAACCTCAGCTAACTATAGTTACCAGGAATGTCCTTGTTTGAGGGAATTAACGCTTTAAAGTTATATATATAACTGCAGAACAGCCTATATACATGCACATCAAATCATAGGCTTACATGTGTCTCAGCTATGCAGATTCTCGAATTGGATTCATGACGCGGCACTTGCTGACTGGGTCACACTAGCTTTGCTATTACGATGACGAATTGATGACGTAGAATGTTTATAGATCGTTGGATTAGGTGCGGTTGGCGTGCGACTTGCGGCTTGTAGTGATGTTTGGCACTCTTCTTGTTTTCTTGCAGGTGAACTTTAATGGATGAGGATAGGAGGCAAACTTCTATTAGCTTGGTGAAACTAAGTCCTACATTCAACTTTTATTAGCTTGTCACACTGTTAAAAATTTCTACAACTTGGATGGACGAGGAATTGCTGCCTTGGCCACCCTTCAAGAGGGGGACGGATGTTCATTTGCCCATCTGATTGTCCTACACATTGGGCTCCAGAAACGGCACCGTGGTCTGTGGGACATGGCTTCTGAAACCAATCTGAAGCAAAACCTGCCCATAAGATGTCATGGATTTCTATGTGGATTCGGCCACGACCTATGTGGACTAGGAATATAAGACCCGACCCTTTAAGCAAATTGGGCCTGGTCCATTTGATCAGCCCAATTGAATTTGGCCCAAGGCACAAAAAAATCTTGGGGCTTGTGGGCTGGCTCGGAGTGGCCAGGCCCAACCCAATGCACAGGCAGAGCTAGAAGAGGACTCTGATGGGTGTCTTCTTTCTCCTCCGATCTCAGCAGAGTCGGAGACCTTTCAAGAACCAATTGAGTTCGTCTGGAACTCTGATACTTTCCTATTTAATCCTCCTTCCCTCCCCTTTGTGTTTTATCGATGGAAACCTGAGGTATCACCACCGATTCCCAAGCTCTTCCTATCTATGTCTCCTCCTTATTTCCTCGCCAGATCTTCGACGGACCAAGGTAAGACCCAAGCCACTCCTCCTCTTTTCTTCTTCCGGTCCTCTAGCCATGTTTTTCTTTGAATTAAGTCGGCAAGTTTCTTGTTGGAGCTTCAGTCAAGCTCTACTACCTTAGCCGAGCCTTGATCATTGGCCGGTGAACCGCAATACCTGGCTCTTCCTATTTTGGGCCACCTTAGCATCTACCTTCTCTTCTTTTTCTCTACCGTCGACCAACTACCATCGCAGGTGGTACTATGGCTAATAGCTGCCTTGGTCGCCGCCACTGGAGCCGACCACCCTTAGCCGCGCCACCCCTAATCTGAGAAGAGGGAAGGGAGAAACGGACTCTCCCCTATTTTGGACAAGAAGAGAGAGCTCTCTCTCTCTCTTCTTTCTCTCTCCTCTCTCTCTCATACTCTCTCCTCTCTATATATTCTCTCTCTTGTTTCATAATTTTTCTCTGTACTTGGATTATCTCTCTGTTATCTTATGCTCTCTTTTCTCTCTCTATGGGACTTTCTTTCTCTTTGAGACTTTCTCTCTCTTTGGGACTTTCTCTCTCTTTGGGACTTTCTCTCTCTTCAAAATTTTCTCTCTTTGGAACTTTCTCTCATCGGGAATTTCTCTCTCTATGGGCACTTACCACTCGATCAATCCTATCCTTCTTCATTCATATCGAGCATGAAACTTTGTCTATCTTTGTTTGGGTCCTAATTGATTCCATTGTGGTTATCTGTGCGGTAGATCGGCCCATTACTTTAGCTCCAGCTAGATCTTTTAAAATTTAGGCACTTTTGATCTTCAATTGACCAATTAAATTCTTCTTGCTCAGACCGACTTGGACAGTCGAGCATTGTCATCTGACCAACTTGATTTGGGGGTATGAGGTCGTTTTCTAGTAATGTTTAATTTTGACTTTGCTTGATTTTTAAAATGATAATAAAATTTATGATGTTTTAATGATATTAAAGCAGGTGCACCTGACCTGTCTAATTGAAGTGGAATTTTGAAGTAATAAGAGGTAAGTAACCTAATGCTTCAAATGTAAAATGATAATTACTTGATTAAATTAATATTGATATCTATTTTTATACTTTGTTAAATGGGTTAGGTATGTTAATGTTATGATTATTTTGAAATATGTTATGTGCTGTGTTATGAAATCTGAAAAATGCGACTGAGAAAATCAGAAAAAAAATCTATTTTATAAGTATGCATTCTCAGCACAGCTATGATTTAATCTGGCCTGCCAATGGAGATTATTCGTTATCCCTGTTAACTTGTAATCTATGAAAAACTGGTTTCGATACCGCACCACCAGTGATTAGAGTAGTGAAATTTATACACTATGCCACCGGTAGTTAATGATAGTAGTTTTTGGCACATTGTGCATTATGACCCATGCCACCGGGTTACGTGGGCATAGCGTATTATTGGATTTCTGGTATTAGTTTAAAAAAATAATAGTATATTTCAAAAAGAGATATATATATATATATTATGTTATCGTGCAATACAATTATTTGTTTATTAATTAATTTGGAAGTTCAACTTGATATTGGGTACTGTGATACTACTTCTAAATTGAAGTTAATTATTGTAGTGGCAAGTTAAAGTCCATTTATAAAACGTTGTTTAAAATTTGAGCTATGAAAGAATTTTATGATACCTAACTGGAATATGCTTTGAGGTTTGAACATGTATATCGATTATGGATGAAACTCTTATGTAGAAAAAAATATGCTGGGAGATATTACAAATAGGTCTATTTTCTTATTGAATAATTGATTTTATTAGAGACCGTAAAGTATTCATCTTGGTGGAATCCTTAATAATTTTAATTATCATCTTTGGATCCAAATAATAGATCTTATTTATATCTATCGAAGACTATGTAATGTATATGAAACTTAAATTCAAAATTTAGATTTATAAGTTGATCTATGGTCTTTTGTCAATATTGTTGAGGTTGTTGATGAAATCTAGATTTGCATGAAGAATTTGAATTTTAAAGGCTTACATGGTTATGATGGAAGATTTTTGATAAATGTTAAAGATCTCGATGAAGAAAACTCTAGAAGAGATGATTAAGTCAATTTTACTCATTTATGTTGATTTAAAGCCTCTTAATTTGGTGAAGCATTAAGAAAATTCTTGTAGCTATTTTTACTTGTAGGAGTATGACATGAATCATCTAGTTAAATTGATAAGATAATTAATATTTAATTCATTTTGAAAATTATAATAATTAGCCTATATGATGGTTTGGAATGCATCAATTGACTTAAGTGTTAATCTAGATGGATGTGCTCGAGGTAAATTAAGTGACGAGAATCAAAGATTCTTTTTTGGGCTTTACCTAAAAATTAAAATTTTAGATCTCTTTAGTTCATAATATAAAGTAGCACTTTGATCAAAAGTTATTAGTGAATCTAAATGATTTTGATGGTTTGAATCAGAGTGCATAGCAAAAACGTAGGACTCTAAATTATTTTTCTAGCTTGGTCAGAAATATTATCTCTTTGATTCGGCAAGTTTTAATAACAAAAGACTTGATTTGATTTCTTGTGTAGTAAGATTTTCTTGATAAATGAAAGAAAAATATTTTAATTTTTAGATGCCGCTGCACTATTTTAGGTTCTCTAAATTTATGTCATGCTAGGAAAATTTTTAACATCTTAAGACTAAAATTAATGGATCATCGATTTTGATCTTGATCTAAAATATTTTGGTGCAGACCACTTTTCTCCTAAATCTGAAGCTTGAACTTCTTAATTACTATCAACTCTCTTTCTGATTGAAAGAAATTGAGGTTATCAATCGACTTTGATGAATATTCTACTAGGGGTGGATTAGAGTTGTTTATGATCTAATCTTGTGATAGATCGGTTAATTAAGAGTAGTTGATATTCTGACAAAAAAACTTGATGTTCTTATTTAGAATTAAGACATTCATTTTCATTTATAAGAAAATTTTTTGATTTAAATCATCTACCAAAAGAATCAAATCTGGATGTATTGGACCTTATTTTTCTAATAAAATCTAATGATGAAGTTGAATTGATAAGTAGAATTATTAGAAGACTTGAGTTCGTTTCCTAGTAGAGGAGAATGTTGTTGATTTTATGGATAATCTGAAGGTAGCTATACAATTTTCAACAGTGGGTTCTTCTATTATTGACAATTCTTGGGAGAATCTTAGGCATCTTAAATTTAGCATTAATGGATTGATGGTTCCTTGGTTGAGCTTAGACGTGGAATGTTTTAGCATGAATCTTCTATTTCTAGCTCTGGCATTGTTAATCTATCTATTTGAAAGGGCTTGAGTTTTTTCTAAGACAAAGGTTGATCATTAAATGATGGGCAAAGTTAAGAGAAGAAAGTGGATTATAGATTATGAAGAGTAGTTGATGCTAATACTTTCTCCTATTTATGTTTAGCCGATTATGATTTCTATGTGAAATTAATCAAGAGCAATTAATTTCTTGAGAATAGAATTATAGCATTTTTATCCAAGGTTGGGATGTTAATATTCTTTTAAAAGAGATCAAAAGAACCTGCTATATATGTATCATAGATGGAAAGGATTAAGTTTTGAGATGCCATGATTTTGTCAAAATCTTATGAGCTTGCATTTTGAGAGGGAGATTATTTAGGAGCTCGAAGATGATTCGATGGTTGCATACTATCAAAGTTTGAGCCTCAAGTAAGTTAATTTTGAAGATGATATTATTTTAAGGAAGGAAGAATGTAAGACCCGACTGGTTCATTTGACCGGCCCAATTAAATTTGGCCCAAGGTACACACAAAACAAAAAGAAATTCTTGGGGCTCGTGGGCCGGCCCGGAGTGGCCAAGCCCAGCCCGACCCCCGAGCCCAACCCGACGCATAGGCAAAGAAGAAGACTCCGATGGAAGTCTTCTTTCTCCTTCGATCTCGGTAGAGTCGGAGGCTCCACGGGAGCAAATCGAGTTCGTCTAGAACTCTGATACTTTCCTATTTAATCCTCCTTCCCTCCCCTTTGTGTTTCATCAACAAAAATCCGAGGTATCGCTGCCGATTCCCAAGCTCTTCCTCTCCATGTCTCCTCCTTGATTCCTCGCCAGAAACCACGTCGGATCTTCGCCAGACTGAGGTAAGACCCAAGCCACTCCTTCTCTCTTCTTCTTCTAGTCCTTTAGCCATATTTTCCTTTGAATTAAACTGGCAAGTCACTGGCATCCATCTGAAATAGGGGTAACCTGTTTCAGTGACTCTTTCTCCCATGTGCGCTGTTGCCGGCTGCTGGAATAAGCCAGGGTTCTTGTCGAAGCTTTGGTCAAGCCGAGCTTTGATTGTCGGCCGGTGAGCCGCAATACCCAGCTCTTCCTATTTTGCGCTGACCTAGTGTCTGCCTTCTCTTCTTTTTCTCTACTGTCGGCCGACCAGCATCGTTGGTGGTGCAATAGCTAATGGCTGCCTTGGCCGCCGCCATCGGAGCTTGACCACCTTTGGCTGCGCCACCCCTAGAATAAGAAGAGGGAAGGGAGAGACAGACTCTCCCCTATTTTGGAGAAAAAGAGAGCTCTCTCCTCTCTATCTTTCTCACTCCTCTCCCTCTCTATTTCTCTCTCCTCTCTCTATATTAACTCTCTTGTTTTTTAGTTTCTCTCTCTATCTAGATTGTTTCTCTTATCTTCTGCTCTCTTTTCTCTCTCTACAGAGCTTTCTCTCTCTTTAAGACTTTCTCTCTCTACAGAATTTTCTCTCTTTAGGATTTTCTCTCTCTACTGGTACTTACCGCTCGATCAACCCTATCCTTCTTCATTAACTAGCAATAGACTGAAGCTGGCTCCCATCTAGGTTGATTGATTGATATTATGCAACATTAAAATTTGGACTTCCCATGTTTATGTGCTTGTAAAATCTTTCGATTTAAGTGATGGATACAATAGGCTACCACATCAGCATGTTCTCAGTAATTGAGTGAGCCCCTTATTAACCAAGTAAGAGATCACATATTTTTGTGGGCAAGAAAATAATCTAAAAACACCATCATCCATCAATAAAATCACATGATGGAAATTACCATTTTCCAAAGATCCGAGGGTGTTAGTGCTAATATAACATGTTCCATTGATCATAACCACGATTGCATGATCAATAGAAAAGATCAAGATAGATTCTAGACCTTTTCAACTCCAATTTAGAAATCAACTTCGAAGTCTACCTTAGGTCCTCAAACAATCCAGGCCCATCCATGACTTTGGTGGCAGAATCAAGAGTGAGACGATGGCCAACCCTCAACATACATATATATATGTTTATTTGTATTACCTACCCCTATGATGTGTCGTAACTAATCTTGACATTAGATACCTAAGTAGATGGATGCTTCATTTTTAAACATGACACTCGTCATTTCCTCCTTTCGAGTAACTTCCAGGTGTATGTATGTGATCTTGCAAAATTAGGTGTTTGGAGACTTCTCGACAGCATTTAGTGTGAGATCCAAAATTAGGAAGGACTTGCCCTGACCTAGCAATTAACTTCGAAGTCTTCTTTTTTTTGGTTCTGAAAAAGGGTTTACCGGCCCATGCGTTCATGTGGTAGCAGAAACAGGAGTGAGGTGGTGGCCAACCCTCATTTTCATCAGCCACCTCCATCTAAGTGGCTGAATGTTTAGATTTCAATATGTCAGCCGCCATTTCTTTCTTTGAATAACTCCTAGGCATTCTTGCTGACTATTCGATGGTCCCACAAGGAACCCTTAGCAGCGCGAGTTAGGCCACCAAATTTAAGACCCAATCGCACCATCTCCCTCCTTATGAGACCTCCCTATAAAATGCCAGCGTTTTCCTCCCCTCCACCGCCACACCAACAGGCCGAACACACTCCCACCACCTCTCTCTCAGCTTTCAAATATCGCCGGCGATCACCCATCACCACCACCTCTCGACAGCTTAAATGGCTCCAAGAGTAATGGACACTGTCCTAGCCCTGGCTTTCATGTCGATGCTCTTGGCCCATGCCTCTGCCCAATCCGGCTGCACGACGGCGATCGTGAGCCTCGCGCCTTGCCTGAGCTACATTACCGGCAATTCTTCGACCCCATCCTCCTCATGCTGCTCTCAGCTAGCAAACGTTGTAAAGTCGCAGCCTCGGTGCCTCTGCACGGTACTCAATGGCGGCGCATCGCTCGGGATCACCATAAACCAGACCCGGGCCTTGGCCCTCCCTGGAGCCTGCAAGGTCCAAACACCACCCGTCAGCCAGTGCAATGGTAGGCTTATCCCTAAAACTTCCTTTACACTTCATCATTCTGGACTCTCCAGCTTATGTTCTTTAGAGACATTGGCTGCAGCACTGATGGTTGTGGGCTTTGGCAGCTGTGGGCAGTGGACCAGCGGAATCTCCTAAAGCTCCAAGCACTCCGGCGACTCCATCCACACCATCGACCCCAGCAAACCCTTCTCCGGAGACCCCATCGACGCCGTCGGTTCCAAGCGGTCCTTCAGGTAGCCCTTAAATATATCGATCCCAGTTATTCGAGCGACCGAAAAGAAATAAGCAAACGTAGTATAGTTTCTACGAGTTTAAACAAAACAAGGCTAAAACTAGGATCAGATATCGACAGGATTGATGAATATCATTTAGTTATGAAGGCTTTCTGCTTGCTAACAAGCTTGTCTTCTTGATTGATGCAGAAAGTGGTTCCAAGACCGTACCCGCGACTGCTGGTGCATCCTCGGGCAGAAGTTCCAAGAAGTCAGGCCGTTCTGTGATGATCTCCATCCTCTTTCTTGCTGCATGCGTCTCACTCGCCAGCTTCTAGGTCTGCGGCATGGTGTGGATGGTGTTTTGCTGCTTATCCGATTCTGTCGCAGCCTTCTGTGTGTTCTTCTGTTCTTTCTCCTGACCTTGGTTCTGTATGCACACTCGGGATACTTTGTACAAGCTCGTCGGATGTTTTGAACGCATGCTTTTTGATTTTGATTTGCTCATGTACATTTCTTTGTGGTTAATCCAATAGCGGTGCAATCCTCTCAGATAGGTGGGGGAAAAAAAAAGATGAAACGTTCCGAACGCAATGGTAGAGAATTCTTAACTAACCCAAGGGCCATGCAGACTTGCAATTAGATAAGATCAGAACTCAAATGTAAATGAGACATCGACAGTAAAAATTAAAGACTAGAGAACATTCACATGATGGACATCCATAACCATTTCCCAATCATTGTTGCAGTTACTACAGCCAAGCTTGTGCTTAGTAGCCTACCTGGACTAGTAGTTGTTAGGTAGGGCAGCATAGTACAAAACTCCAATTCATTGCGGGTTTTTGGTGGAATCTGGACAAGGGTCAAAAATCTACCTGCTCTGCTAACAGGGGAGTAATTCTGACCTCATATTGGACCAAATCGTTGGCATCTTTTTAACAGATTTTTCTGCTAGAGCTGCTGATGACAAATAGGATGAAATCTTCTTTTTCAAGCAGTTAGGTGGGCCGATGGTTCCATCGCACCAATCTTCTTTCAGATGTTCCATGTCCCTGCGTTCGGGCTTCCTATTGTTAGGAAACTGATCAAGTTTGTCACGCCCCGAGCCAAACGTCCGGGTCCGGCATGTGACACAGCCGCATACTCCCTAAAGCAGAGCTCTAGAGAATATGCAAGGCCTAAAAATATATCACAACCCCAATATTTGTAATCAATAATAATCTTAATTTATACCCGACAACAAAGTTGATCCAATTACCAAATTTGATCATCCAACCAGTACCAGTGATGCTCTATCTAATCATCCCCTCCACTTGTAATCTCAACCATAGCCATGTATTATGCAACCTGCACTATGAAAAGAGAAAGAGAAAAGGGTTGTAAGCTTTACAGCCTAGTAAGAATCCCTACACCTAAGGCTGCAAATGGGTCGGGTCAACCCGTGACCCGACCCGACCCGACCCGCGTAGACCCGACCCGACCCGAATTTTAGGACCCGCGGGTCCGGGTCGGGTCCTAAAATTGGACCCGAATCATTTTCTGGGTCGGGTCTGGGTTTACCAAACGGACCCGACCCGACTCGAATGGACCCGAAGAGAGAGAGAGAGGAAAAGCAAAAGAAAGTCTTTTCTTTTTCTTTTTCTTTTTCTTTTTTTTTTTTGGCGTGGGTTGTGGTACTGTTGGTCAGTGTGGGAGGATAGCAAGTTAGCAACAAGCATAGGTTCACAGAATCCAAAGGAACGTCGGCCCTTCAGGATTCTCTCTCGATCTATTACACTGTTGAGACCTCTGGTGTGTAGCTGCCTTTTTTTTTTTTTCCTTCTGTTTTTTGGTTTTTGTTTCTTTTAACTTTTGAAGGGAGAAAGTGAGGGAACACTGCAACTGAATATGGGTCATGTGCCAGTTTTCTGTAATGGAATTGGATTTTGGAAGAAGGTATGGGATTTTTTTTTGTCCTCGTGAGAGGGGAGCTGGGAGACACCGAGTTCCGTCCAATCAGTCATATAGATAAAAAATAGTGTGATATGAAATTTGGCTTGTAGACCGACTTAGTTAGTGAGTCATGGGTCATCTGTTCTGACTGGAGCTCAATTGCAAAGTCTTTCAAGTCATGGGTCACCCAGCACCTCATAATTATGGTATGACCAAATTAGATTTGTCCAAATTTTTTCCCAAAAGCACAAAAAAATTGGACCCGATCGGACCCGGACCCGACCCGAATCAGACCTGGACCCGACCCGAACCCGACTCGGACCCGACCCGACCCAACCCGATCTTCAACCGGGTCGGGTCCGGGTCCAAAATTGGGACCCGAACAAAAAACCGGGTCGGATCGGGGTCAGCTAGGACCCGACCCGACCCGACCCATTTGCACCCCTACCTACACCTCTATACCAACGCAATAATAATATAAATTTAAAAATTATAAGAAATCGTTGCACACATCATGAAATCACAAATCAACTATCAATAATGCTCAAATAATTAGTATAAATATATACGCCATATATTAGTAGAAATCCAACCATTTGAGGGTGATATAGCATATGATATCTCATAAATCTTTATTAGTGTTTTTAATGCTTTTCATTCCATTTTTTTTTTACTTGATCCAGATCAATTATCTTTTCAACTTTGGGCTAAATTCCAGTCATGTTTCTAGCCTGTGACGGGGCAACCAGTAGTTTTCACATTTTTGACATGTGACGAAGCAACCAGTAGTTTCACATTTCTCAACTATGATGGGGCAATCAATATAACATGGTTAGTCTAGAACACTACATCCATTAGTCTGATTATATAAGTGCAAGTTATACTCATACATGCACCCATCATAATATCCATCAGAAGCAAACATAATCAAAATATGAATTAATACCAAAACCATCATAAAACCGTTCATGCTTCTTACTTATATGGATGGATCATTAACATATCATACATATAGGTACAAAAATATCTATATCATACAAGTCGGTGTCAATAGATTCTTATCTTTTTGCTGACAACCCAGATAGAGTACCACGATCTACGAACCGATGTGCAGAGAACCCTGCTCAATATCCTCTTCCCTAAAAGATTGTTCTCCTACATAACCAAATCAACATCAAAAATTATCCAACCCTCTATTGACTACTCAAGGGTCCACCATTATATAAAAATATAGGACTGCCCTTTGAGCCCCATTAACCAAATTTTTTTCGGATCAAGCTAGAGAGAGAAACAATTTAGATAGAAAATAAAGTCCTATAGAGAGAGAAAGTCCAATGGAGAGAAAAAATTTCATAGAGAGACAAAGTCCAGTACAGAGAGAAACTAAGAAACAAGAGAGAGGAGAGAGAACGAGAAGAGAAAAAGAAGAGAGAGGGCTCTCTCTTCTTCTCCAAAACAGGGAGAGAGTTGTCTCTCCCTTTCCTCATCAAATCAGAGGGACGACAGCCATGGTGGCCAGCCCCACGATGGTAGTCACGGGTGACCTGTTGGCCTCTACCTCGCCGGCGATGGTGGCCGGTCAGCACAAGAGAGAAGGAAGAAAAATAAAAAAAAGCAAGGGGTGATCAGCTCGGCATGGTTCAAAGCCGATTTTCTAGACCGACGGCCACACAGCCTTAACTATCCTAGGAAGTATTAAAGTTTGGCCCGAACTGGCAGCCGATGGTGGTGAATGCGGGAGGAAGAGATGTCAAAATAGGGCACCCCTATTTCAGATTGAATCTCGGTAATCGGCTCAAACCTAAGCAAGAACAGTTATAAATCTACGAAAATAAGGAGGAGGCGAAGAGCTCTCACCTTGTTCTGGTGAAGCTTCCGGCGAGGTTTCTTACAAAGATTCAAGGAAGCTCGAAGAAGAATAGCTTGAATCACGACGATTCTCGACAGTTTGGGTGGAGAAAATCAAAGAAGGGGAAGGAGAATTATATATACAAGATTTCCGAGTTCGATTCAAACTTGGACTGCCCTCGAAAAACTTTCTTCTCCGCCGGAATCAGAAAGGAAAAAGATTTGCAGCCGAGGTCTTCCCCGTTTCCCCCACGTGCGGAGCATGGGTCAGATTTGGGTCGGCCAACGAGCCCAAAAGAAAATCTTTTTTTATTTTTGTTTTTTTGTGTCTTCGGCCAAATTTGACTAGGCCGATCGAATGGACCAGGCCCAATTCACTTTAAGGGTCGGGTTTTACATTCTCCCCTCTTAAAATAATTTCATCCTCAAAATTAATGCACTAGCCTCAAACTTTGAAGTATGGAACCATCGTATCATCCTCGAGCTCCTAAACAATCTCTCTCTCAGAAAACCCGCTCACAAGATATTGACATATAAAATTTCTGACATCTCAAAACTTGATCTTTTTCATCTACAACACATAACAGGTTCTTTTGATCTCCTTAAAAAAAAAAAAAAAAAAAAAAAAAAAAAAAAAAAAAAAAAAAAAAAAAAAAAAAAAAAAAAAAAAAAAAAAAAAAAGGCAAACCTCCCAACACATCACAAGCTTGTCTTCTTGATTGATGCAGAAAGTGGTTCCAAGACCATCCCCTCGACTGCGGGTGCATCCTCAGGCGGAAGTTCCAAGAAGTCAGGCCGTTCTGTGATGATCTCCATCCTCTTTCTCGCTGCGTGCGTCTCACTCGCCAGCTTCTAGGTCTGCTGCATGGTGTAGATGGTGTTTTGCTGCTTATCCGATTCTGTCACACCCTTCTGTGTGCTCTTCTGTTCTTTCTCCTAACCTTGGTTTTGTATGCACACTCATGAGGATACTTTGTACAAGCTCGTCGGATGTTTTGAATGCATGCTTTTTGATTTTGATTTGCTCATGAACATTTCTTTGTCGTTAATCCAATAGCGGTGCAATCCTCTCTGATAGTTGGGGGAAAAAAAGATGAAACTGAACGCAATGGTAGAGATTTCTTAACTAACCCAAGGGCTATGCAGACTTGCAATTAGATAAGATCAGAACTCAAAATGTAAGAGAGACATCGACAGTAAAAAATAAAGACTAGAGAACATTCACATGATGGACATCCATAAACATTTCCCAATCATTGTTGCAGTTACTACAGCCAAGCTTGTGCTTAGTAGCCTGCCTGGACCAGCAGTTGTTAGGTAGGGCAGCATGAGTACAAAACTCCAATTCATTGTTTCTAATGACTGGTCTTTCCTTTGTGAACTCCAATTCATTGCGGGTTTTTGGTGGAATCTGGGCAAGGGTCAAAAATCTACCTGCTCTGGAGTAATTCTGACCTCATCTTGGACCAAATGGTTGGCAACCTTTTAACAGATTTTTCTGCTAGAGGTGCTGATGACAAAGAGGATGAAATCTTCGTTTTCAAGCAGTTAGGTGGGCTGACGGTTCCATTGCACCAATCTTCTTTCTGTACCTTAGATGAAGGGCAACTGGATTCAGATGTTCCATGTCCCTGCGTTTGGGCTTCCTGACGTTAGGAATCCGATCAAATTTGTCTGGTTCCTTGCTGATAATTTTGAGCTCTAAACTGGTTGTAGCATCTAAGGAGGCAGAGCTGCACCTTAGAGAACTATGATGATTGTTGAGTCCATAGCTTGAACGGTTTGGGAAATTTGAGATGCTTCCTGTCACGCCCCAAGCTCAGAGCCCACCTCAGAGCGTAACAGATACTACATACGTATATAGCAAACCATACAAGCATGCAAAGCCACAGATCATATCAAAGTAATAATAATTTCTAAAAAATTATTTAATTAAGAACTTATTCAAATGGTTCTTACAATAGTTCCAAAGTGACCTAAATCAATATTTACTAATATCAATCAAATAAAATATTCTAACTAGTCTAACTAAAACTCCACTAATTAAAAGTATCTTCAAAAGAACTAGCACACTCCCCAAGTCCTGAGCAATTATACATCCAGATTTGAAAAATAGAGAAAACATAATAACGAGCTATACTAGCCTATTATAGTAAGTAACATAATATTCCAAAGTGGGGTCAAAGTATGCCAAATAATTAGTTAAAAGCATAAAATATGGAGTAAAAAATAAATCATTTTTCGAATAATGCATATTTCTTTTTAAAGTATACTACAGCTTTCACAAGAAATACCAAAAATCAGAAATAAGAAATTATACTATGGCCAAGTAACCTAGTGACATGGGTCAAAATTCACAAATTGCCAAAAATCATTATTATTAACCACTGGTGGCACGGTGTCCCAAATACCATTATTTTTATCACCGGTGGTATAGCGTCAAAACCAATTTCTCACAAATTACAAGTTGATAGGGCCAATGAATAATCTCCATTGGTAGGGTCAGATCATAACCGTGCTGAGAATGAATACTTATAAAACAGATTTTTCATATATTACCTAGTCACAATTTTCAAATTTTATAACATAGTACATAAAATATTTTAAAATAATCATAACATTATCATGCTTGACCTGTTTAACTAAGTATAAAACAGATATCATAATCATAATTAGTTAAATCAAATAATTATTATTTTATGAAAAATTGGAAAAATATAGTTTGAAACATTACTTACCTCTTCTCACTTCAACAATCTCACTTCAATTAGATAGGCCAGGTGCACCTATGTTAATATAATTAAAACATTATAAATTTTATCATCATTCAGAAGTCAAGCGAAGTCAAAATTAAGCACTACAGATGATGGTGCTCGACTGCCTAGGTCACTCCAAACAAGAAGAATTTAACTGGTCAATAAAGATCAAAAGTGACCAAATTTTAAAAGATCTAACTAGGGCTGAATCAATGGATCAGTCTACCGTTTGGGTATTGAAACGATACAAGGTCACCTAACAGGATCAGTCTAATAGGATCAACTTGAATTTGAGCAACAAGTAAAGCAAGGTTGACATTAGGATCCCCGAGCCTGTCTAGAGAGAGAAATAGAGAGAGGAGATAAAATCTCAGCTCGGGTCTAGATTTGGTCTGATCCTGATCTTGGGCTCAATTTGTGTGGTCCAAATCGACCATCAGGGGAGGTCTAAGGATGAACACAGCCCAAAATGGATGAGTAGGGGTTCTTCATCCTGCTGAACTAAGAAAACTAGGAGGAAGGGGCAAGAGAAGGAAGAGAGAAATTCCGGCGGCGGCCGAGCCTAGGTAGTCGACGGTCGTCTACCGACAACAGGGGCAGCTGGCGGCGGCTGTGACGGTTGGTGAGAAGGGAAACCGAGAACGTTCTCAGTTTAGTACGAAACAAAGAAATGATAAAGGGCTTGGTTGGCTTCGACCGAAGGAGCAAAGGAAAGGGGGCTTACTGGCAGGTGGCGGAGATGGACGATCTCGGCCACGTACTGCTCAACCGGTGGCGACTGGTGGCGGCGGCACTCAAAACAGGGAGGAGTCTTGGAATAGAAGAAACAGAGCACTTGGATAAAATAGAGGAAGAAAGGGGGCTTCGGGCGGTGGTGTTCGGCCGAGGTGGGACGCCGGCCATTAGAAAAGGAGAAGGAAGAAGAGGAGGGAAGGGAAGGTTCAGCAGAGCTCAAAGGTGGATCAATCACATAGGTAAGTAGAGATTTACATAGAAGGTTTTTGAAGAGATAAGCTCAGGGGCCGTCGCTCCGCCATAATTCTCGCAGCAGATAGACTTGATCGGAGTGGAGGCTAGGCTTATCCTAGCCTCCGGCAATGACCGCGGTGGAGGAGGACTCTTCCTCCTCTACGTGGTTGAACAGGGCTCTGCCATGTTCTGAATGAGAAGAGGGCCTTAGGGCCCTCTCTTTGCGTCGGGCCGGGCCAATGGTTGGCCCGGTGAGGCTGGGCCTCACCCTTCAATTTCTCTCTGTTCAATGCTTCTGTTTTGTTTCTGTTCTCTTCCTCCTCTGCCAATGTAACTGGGGACCTGATCACCTTCTTTTTCGTATTTTCTTTACCCGTACTAAAAAAGGCCGGGTGGCTACTTTCTTAGCTTCCCTTCTCATATAAAAAAAAAGGGCACGAAACTCCAATCAGAACGTATTGGCAGTTTAATAATGTAGCAAGCCATGTTTGGAATACAGATAAGGTAAGAAAAGTGAATCAAAGAGTGCTTCACAATCCGCACTTAACTATCAACTGTGCTGGGGCGTCTAAGATGGTTAAAGTCATCGCTTCAATTGTGTCTGATGCCCAACAATTTAGCAAACGATTCGAGCTCTTATTAAAAGAGTATTGAACAATATACTCCTGGTCTTAGACGTTCGGAGCCTTAAAAAATTTAGCATGTACTCTGAAGTGATCCGTCCTTTACCGAGTATCCATGGAAACAGAGCATTGGAGAAGGTTTGTAGACAAGACAGAAAGGGCCACCTTCTGGCAGAGCAAATAAGCAGGGAATAAAACTGGTAACGATTAATGAGAGCCCTAAAAGCCCACAAGCAAAGCTAGAAAGGCTCAACTCAATGCATATCCACGAGACAACTGCTTGCATATTGCGACATTACAGTAAGTGTAATAACCTAGAATCTTATCCAAAAAAGCTAATAAAAAAATATTATTTGAGTTTTTTGATCTTATATAAGTACTCAAAAACTATCCAGCGAATAACCGATGTGGGACTGAACACATCCGTACGGATCCTCACATACTTTTTCTGGTTAAGCCCTAACGTCCTCGTCAGGCTAAGGGTCTAAACCTATTCAAATCTAATCATAAGTACTACGATCGCCCTAGTCAGCCTCAGTAAGCCCGTGTTGCAGTGTCCCTTAGTCAACAAGGGCCACAAGCCGGGTCCACTCTGATACTATTTTGTAACAACCTAAGAACTCACCCAAAAAATCTAGCCAGAAAATAGTATTTGAATTCCTTGATCATGTATAAGTATTTAAAATCTATCCAGCAAATAACTGATGTGAGATTAAACGCACACCCATATGGGACCTTATAGTAAGCATAAAGTTACTATCAGTATACCAGAAATCTTGGTCATAATGACCCCCTAAGTAGAGCAATTTACTAGGTGCAAGGATAGTTCAGGGAACAAGGCAATTGTACCATGCTAATGCTAGTCAACTAAGTGTCAAACTTGACTAACCTCCAACATTGACACGAGCGAGAACAATTTAAGATAGTGGAATGATGCAGAGTGACCAAAATTGAGAAAAAATTTATGTAGCCAACCCCAACAATGTTGGGACTAAGATTGTAAACACTTCAGATTTTATCAAAAAAAAGCTAATCAGAAAATATTATTTTAATTTTTTAATTCTGTATAAATTTTCAAAATCTATCTATAGTGCATAATCGATGTAAGACTAAATATAAGTCCACATGGATACTCAATTGAGTTGAATGATACAAAAAGTACGACTTAACTTAGTTGGAGGAATATTTTAGTCATTATATAGTGTATGGTGTGTATATTAGTCATTCTATATATATATATATATATATATAAGCGCGTGTATAATTTGTGGTAAAAGACTAGCATAATGTTGTATATTTTTTAGGAAGTGGGGGCAAGGAGGTCGGTGGCGTTGCAATGATGCAAGAACGAAGAAATTTAACTTTGAAGTCCGCTTCTGATCCTAAACTAGAAAGAACTAGCCTGGCCCATGCATGCATTTAGTAAGCAGTAGGGGTGAGATGGTGGCCAACCCTCCAATTAACATATCTATTTTGCATCGCCTACCTCTACGATATTCCACAACTAGTACGAGATAGGTTCCACAAGGAGCCGTTAGAAGGACGAGTTAGGCCACCCAATCTAAAGCCCGAGAACACCTTCCCCGAACCTCCTTATAAAACCCCCCACCTCCCTCTGCCTCACCAGCACACCAGCAGGGCCAAGACACTCTTCAACCCCTCCCAAAACATCTCCGGCGATCACCCACTCCACCTCTCGATACCCGAGATGGCTCGAAGGGTGATGGAGATTGGCCTGGCACTGGCGCTGGTGTCGATGCTCTTGGCCCATGCCTCAGCTCAATCAGGCTGCACCACGGTGATCCTGAGCCTTGCACCTTGCCTGAACTACATCACTGGCAACTCTTCGACCCCATCCTCCTCATGCTGCTCTCAGCTAGCCAGCGTCGTGCAGTCTCAGCCTCGGTGCCTCTGCACACTGCTTAATGGTGGTGCATCGTCACTGGGCATCACCATCAATCAGACCCGGGCCCTGGCCCTCCCTGGGGCCTGCAAGGTCAAAACACCACCTGTTAGCCAATGCAACGGTAGGTTCTTGTCCAAAATTCAACATGTATTTAGAAATATTGGCTGAAGTATTGATGGTCGTGGGCTTGTTTGCAGCTGTGGCCGGTGGACCGGCAGCTTCACCAGCGGAATCTCCTGAAGCACCAAGCACTCCGGCAACTCCAACCACCCCATCAACCCCGGCGCCAAAGCCTTCTCCAAAGACCCCATCGGTTCCAAGCAGCACTCCTGCAACTCCAACCACCCCGGCAAACCCTTCTCCAGAGACCCCATCGGTTCCAAGCGGCACTCCTGCAGCTCCAACCAGCCCATCAACCCCGGCAAACCCTTCTCCAGAGACCCCATCGGTTCCGAGCGGCACTCCTGCAGCTCCAACCACCCCATCAACCCCGGCAAACCCTTCTCCAGAGACCCCATCGTTTCCAAGCAGCACTCCTGCCACCACATCGACACCATCAGTTCCAAGTGGTCCTTCAGGTGCAATAATTTTGAGGATCTGTTTAGAAATTTTTGTAAGAATCAGATCTGTTGACCCATCTAGTTTGCATTTTCTAAGAGCTTGTCCAAATCCAGCTCAGTCCTAGGCTTTGGGCTGCAAGAGGATGGAAAGATCTATAGAGATCTTTTTTTTTTCTTTCCACAAGATTCTAGCTGTATGGTATTTGGTTCATATACGACCATGCTTAAATTGACCGCTTAAATCATGAATCCTACAAGATTTTTAGCCTGATCCTGTAGAAATATCCAAACAGACTCTTAGTGTTATTTTGAACTTCATTTTTTTGGCTCTCAGATACATTTAACCTCTTAAATGACCTAGATTACTTTTTCAATGTCAATAATGGGCAAGTTTAATAATCGTAAAAAACGGGTAGGGAAAAGATGCTAAAGCCTAGCTCAAGCCAGGATGAAATATCCATCACATGAACTGAGCTTTTCAACAGGGAGGGGAGGGACATTTTATGGTGGTTTTCAGCGTATTAACAAATTTGTTTACTTGATTGATGCAGAAAGTGGATCGAAGACTGTCCCCTCGACTACTGGTGAATCCTCACATGGAAGTTCCAACAAATCAGGCCGCTCTCTAGTGATCTCCATCCTCTTCCTTGCTGCGGGTGTCTCACTCTTTAGCCTCTAAGTCCACTTGGTAGTCTGGATTGTCTGTGATCCTGTATTTAAGTTTGTCATACTGTGTACCAGCTTCTTGGATGATGCGAATGAATTCTTATTGGTTTTGAGCGTAAATATGCAATCCTTTGTCTAGTTGATCCGATGGCCACTCATTCCTCTCCGATGGTTGAAAGCGCGCTAATGACGAAAATAAATACAAATTAAGGCAGCGATTCCTTAACTGGGAGAAGAAATCGATCATAAAACGAAGTCTCAAAACCTCTTAATAATTTGAAAAAAAAATAAATAATACTTATGTCACAATTTTACCTTTATGTATTAAGACAAATTATGGTATCAATTATAACATAAGCAATATCTTTGTGCTTAAGCAGTACCTTTTGCTTAAGACTTTTATTTAAACAACATTTACTAACAACCATATGTGCACAAATATAAATATGATATTCCAACATAAAAATAATTCAAATATACTTTATAGCATCTAAATAATGTTTAACAAAATAATGCTCGCACTAACCAACTACTTCAAAAGCTTCTAATAGACCCATATTTTCCACATGTTTATCACAATAAATTTTAAATAGCTTTGAAATGTAATTAACAATCATACGCCCTGCGATAAAATTTCTTAACTAAACAGCATAAGTTGCAACTCTGTAACATGCTATAAACTTTGCATGCATAGTAGAAGATACCACAAGAGTCTGTTTTAAACTTTTTCAAGAAATAGCTACTTCAACCATCATAAAAATATAACCAAAAGTGGATTTCATATCATCCATGTAACCAGCAAAAATCATAATATCCGGTTACCTCAAAATGATCAGACCTTCTATATGTCAGCATAAATTTTTTGGTTTTCTATAAATACCTCATAACCTTTCGACAGAATGAAATATGACCTTTTCATGGAAAACAGGAATATGAACAATAACCTATCTTTTCTCCAATGTTATATCTCCAATATGAGAACATTTGCAATCGTCTATATCAGGCTCTAGAACCTAGCATGGATAGACTCGATAATTTTTATGCCTCCATCATGATAGTAGCATCAGCATTCTTTAGAATTACCTCAATAGCCAATGTATAACAATAAGTGGATCTAGGTCCTGACTTATTCTCTAATGGATTATAAATTTTGACCTCTACAAGGCAGTCCCAAATATGAAAGTGATTAATACTAGGCTTCCTTCTAACCCGCAACTCAAAAGGAGTTTTGGAAACCCGATTCAAAATATAGATGGTGGTCTATAAGACCTTACCCTAAGAGTGCTATGACGTCTCTCAGCTATACTTTTTGCTTAGGGGTTTCAAGCATAGTATATTGGGCAACTATCCCATACTCCTGCAAGTACTTGGCAAAGGTTCCCATTTGTTGGCTAAATTTATCATGTCGACCATAATATTCACCACCTTGATCAAATCTCACCATCTTAAATATCTTCCCACGTTGCTTTTCAACCTCAATTTTAAAGATTTTAAACTTATCAAGTACTTTTGATTTTCTCTTAAGAAGGTGGACATACCTATAGCAAGAAAAGTTATCAATAAAAGTAATAAAATACCTACTGACATAAATAGCATGATCTAGGGGTCCACTGATATCTGTATGAATGAGTTCTAAAAATTCATTGCTATGTGTGGACTCCTCTCTATTAGTTTTGGTAAATTTGCCCCTAAGACAGTCAATACAAGGGTGAAAATCACTAAAGTTAGGCAAAGGCAAAATTTCATCATTAACTAAAGTCAAGCAAAGATAGAATTTCATCATTAATTAACCTTTGAATCCCTTTTTAGAAATGCGACGCAATCGCTTATGCCATAACCTTGAGGATTCATCCTTAGCCAATCACTTTTAGAGACAATACCATCTACATGCATAGAAGAGAACTCATTTCTAGAGACAATGTTAAGGCAACATAAATCATCACATAGAAGACCTCTACCAACAAATTTAGAGCCAAAAAGAGTTTAATCTTTCCATTACCAAAAGTAAATGTAAAATCACTAGAATCAAGTTTTGAAAGAGAAATCAAATTCAGCCTCATGGACAGTACATAAATATTATTTTCTAAAACAAGAGTAAATCCTAACTCCAACTCTAACCTAACATTTTCTATAAGTTCAACTCGAACTCTGACTCCATTCCCCGCGAACACATTGACTTTATCATCATTTGCCCTCTGCTTATTTTTGAACCCCTGCAAAGAATTAATAATATGAATAGATACCCCACTATCCACTCACCAAGAATGTAATGGAACATCCACTAAACCAAATTCAAAACAAATAAGGACTAGTGAAGTACCTCCATGCATGTCCTTCTCTAGCCAATTCTTATGCTTGAAACATTCAAACTTCTTATGACTCTTCTTTTTATAGAAGCACTTGAGAGCTTTCTTAATAGCAGCTCCTGGGCCTCCAAAATTCTAATTTTTACTTTCAGAATTATGAGTCTGACCTTCCTTTTTAGAATCATTACTCTTTTTCTTGTTATGTGTGGAACTCTTAGGGCGTCAATGATGCACCATATTAGCACACTCACCTTTTTTTCTAAAATATTTTTTCTCTTGAAGACAAATAGAAATAAGTTTATTTATATTCCATTTATTCTTTTGTGTATTATATGTTATTTTAAGTTGACTAAATTGCGTAGAGAGAAAATTAAAAGCTTGATACACAAGAAAAATATTAGGGATAAGGATCTCAAGACTACTGAGCTTAGATGCACTACTATCTAGGTTGATATTATTAGCGTAGCCTAGCCTAGCCTAGCCTCATAGGTAGCCTAAACTTGCATGATTTTGGCCTGGCCTGTCTGAGCCAATTGATCGAACTCAAGCTCCGGCATCATGCCACCAAACCTGCTAGTATAAGTTGAAGCTTCTCATGCATCTTGTAGGAAACAAGTTCAAACCTCTAAGAACTTGGGGAGGAATGTGAAGGCTGCTTATTCCCATCGTTAATTTGAGAGGTTCCTCTTGCCATATGACTTTGAGAAAATTGGCGCATTTCATGAAAACTGCTGCAGTACATGGGAAGTTAGTTGAATCACAATTTGCCATGATCAGGTCTAATGAACCTTTTATATGACAGACTATAAGAAAATATAAAAATATATAAATAAATCTATCTCATTTTATCAGCTTAAACTTTTAGGATAAGTGGTGGTTTCAACCTAGACTGGACCCATTTTCTAGCCTCCCGCGAGGACCATGTAATTAGATATTTCGCATGAAAGACCATTACAGTCTCTCACTCGGGTGAGACTGCTCCATCTACGATCATGTGTCATTGGATGGTCGCTCACAAGAAAGCCGTTCGTTGAACATTCCAACAAAGCCCTGCCTCTCTCAAATGTTGACTCTATGACTACACTTGAAATCCTCTATCACCAAGCCACCCCAAGTAGTTCTAAAACTTCAACTAGCTACCTAAACCCGACCTATATCCTATGTGGGCAAGCATTCGTCGAACAACCAATTAATATGACGTACCTGGGGGGCCAGAGACGAAAAATTTTGGCTAACAAACAATACCTGCACGCATCCCAAGACTACCGGGGCGTTGAACAAGCACTTGGAAGAGTAGGAAAAGTCGGCCAGCCGCCCGCAACTGCACACAAATTGCCGTGTCTCTTCTTCGCAGGCTTGCTTATAAAACCCCATCCTCCCTTCCCTCTCAGCAGTTCATCAACAGCTTAGAGAATCACATTCCCACAACCACCACTACCGCTGAGATCAAATGGCACGCAGAGGGATCGAGCTGGGTCTGGCCCTAGTCCTCATGGCCATGCTTTACGTGCAAGCCTCAGCTCAGACAAGCTGCACGCCTGCGATCGCGAGCCTCTCCCCTTGCCTCGGCTTCATTACCGGGAACTCGTCCACCCCATCATCCTCATGCTGCTCCCTACTGGCCGGCGTCGTCCAAACCCAAGCTCCGTGCCTGTGCGCAGTCTTCAACGGTGCCGCCGCCCAACAACTTGGAACCATCATCAACCAAACCCAGGCTCTTAACCTCCCCAACGTCTGCAATATCCAGACCCCCTCAATTAGCAGCTGCAATGGTGCGCTCTTGTGAACTCTCTTTCCAAGTGTTTGCCAATTTTACGGACCGCACAAAGCAAATGCTAAGTTCATGTGGTTTTGCAGCTCTCTCTAGGCCGGCAGCTGCACCAACTTCTCAAGTTTCTCCATCGGCACCGTCCGTCCCCGATGCTTCTTCTCCAACTGCAGCATTGACACCATCAGTCCCGGATGCTTTATCCCCTGGCACACCATCAACTCCTTCAGTCTCAAGCATTCCTTCAGGTGCTCATGATGCAACCAAAATTCAGAGGTGAAGTTGCTGCATTTAGTGGCATTTAGTGATAAAGTTTTGTCTGGCATTGATGCAGGGACTGGATCAAAGACTGTTCCTACGACCGGTCAGTCATCAGCAGCTACAAGCTCTGCCAAGGCGACCCCTGCATTCCTCTTCTTTCTTCTACTTGTGGGATCTTATGCTTCAACTTTCTCCACCTCCTAAGTTTGGATGCTTGATTCAGCACTTCATAGATTATTTACATCCATGTGCCATGCATTCATGTGTGAGCTATCGTATTTTCTACTTTGTTGTCCTACTCAGGCAGAGTTCCTCTGGGAGATTGCAAGTGGATTCTTTGCCACTCTGTAGCGGTCGCTTAGATGGATTGTTTGTATTTGTTTATATTTTATATGATTGAAATTGAAATGATTGTTTTTTGAGATATTGTGGTACATTTAAGTACATATCTGTGGCCTTTCTGACATTCTCTCCATATGGTTGGCCTGTGTTTTTGTGGGCCTTTCTAGGTGAGCACGAACTTGGGTTCAAGATATAGTTTGCACCTTTTCATGCGTATCCTGGGGAGCTAATCTTTCTGCAAGAACTGAATTTCTTTTGGCCTCAGCTCATATTCCTCTCGGGGGAAGAGAGAGAGAGAGAGAGAGAGAGAGAGCTCTCAGCTTTACAAATTTTAAATTATCGAACTCAAGCACAGGTCTAATATAGAGGGAAAGAAAACAAAGAACATGGGTTTAATTCAATGCTTAAACCCAATGCACTAAGGTCCTATTTCGGACTATATAATCTTATATAGGTTTAACAGGACATGGTCCAGTGCCCAAAAATCGTATGAAGAGAAAGGACCAAGAGAACATGGACACCGGAAAACCTGGACAAAATCTCCGCGCCTGGCCAGTAATCTGCCATTAATTTTCTGAAGAGAAAAGGAAGGCCAGGGTCGCCCTGATTTATTAATGGAGAGAAAAAATTACAAGAAAAGAAAGAAAGAGAAGGGAAGAGCAAAATTACAACACTGAGAAGAGAACAAGACAACTAAGGCAGACAAAAAGATCATCAGGGAAAGGTTGGGCGGAATAACTTGACAAAGCCAACGAACCGCCTTTCCACCTAGCAGACCTTCCTTTAACAATGCAAAACAAAGGCAAAAGTTTCCTTCAGGACAATTTCCATCTTTCTAAACCTCAAAGTGCTTCATAGGTAATTTGAAGTCCCTTCCTTTCTATCATCAGTATTTACCCAATCCACCACAACAGTTCAGAATTCAGACTGGTGGCATGGTGGCCTTGGCTTGATGCAAGTCCAACTCTAATCATTCTTTCTTCCAGAAATCTTCTTCCTACCTACCACTGATTATGATATAAATAGCCTCTCTCATGCCATATATTATACTCTTTTCATCCTCTTTTCATGTGTCCATCACTCCAGTTGCATTCTTACTCAAAGAAGGCTCACCCGCTTATGTCAGTCACTCTCAGCAGCTACTTGAACGCAACTAGTTCTAATAGAATATAGATTGATAACCTACAAACAGACCAGACTATCTACGTTACCACTGATTTTCCTTCCCCTGACTGCTCCCTGCAACTCCCCCCATGCCATCCACGCTCATCCGCTACGCCTCTGCACTGTAGTTGATAGCACGGCATCCTCTTTGCTTGGAGTCCCCATTGTTAAAGAACGTTCAGTCCACCTGTGTAAGGCTTGCGATGAGGACGACAACGACGATGATGCCAAAACATCAGGTGCCACACCCCAGTTTCAAGTGCAATATTAGGAGTCATTCCAATAAAAAGAATCTCTCTCTTGGTTCACGACTAACAGCAATTTTTTTACAACAAAAAACAGCTCCATCGATGAATGGCACTATGATACAGACATCTACTTCAATACCACGGCAGATACCACCTCACCACCACCGTCTGCTCCGTGAGGTAAACCTAATGGCCTTAAATGCATCTCTTGGTTCCTCGAAGAATGAGCAGGGAATAATCCAAGCCTGAAACGTTGTGAAAATTTTATTGACAATGTTAATCCTTTATGATTTCATGCCAAAATCATGTTATGAACAATCTGCCAGCACAAATAACAAAACCTACGTTACTGGTCATACAGTCTAAACACCAAGATGAAATTTGGAAATGGATCATTCCAAAACCAAGTTATTTAGACCTAATCTAGCCCATTTGTATGTCATGTTTCAGCATCCATAAACTTGGTGTGCCAAATTATCTGGACCGAACTAAGCTTAACAAGGCAGAGATAATGTCGAGATTTACTAAATCAAAGCTCCATTTGGTTTGTCTGGATCTTTGTTGATATCTCCACAGTATAAGCTGGAGATTTCAATGGGCCAAATCAGGAAATAGTTTATGAAAAATTATTAATACGCTGACCTGAACCCAAATATGACCAGAATGAGGGCCATGGACAAGCCCAATAACATCCCAAATATAAACCTTCTGAAGTGACCATCTGCTGCTCCGCAGCCTCTTGCACATTTCATTCGATCAGACGAAGTATAGGATCCATATGCTATGACTATATAATGTAAAGAATCATCACAACAGTTTTCCATTCGTTCTCCATTTAGACAATCCTGCTTATAAGTGATGGACATATCTCCAACTTTTCCATTCAGGGTGGTTCATGTGGAAACCCTATTTTTGCCCTCTTTCTAACCAACCTTCATCTACACAGTGCTACAAAGATGAATCTTGTAAATAGCTCCCTTGCAAAGCCAGAAAGAATGTATTCACTCCAAGCATTCCTAATTGTGTTGTGATATTCGTGCAGGAAATGCACTAAAGAGGAACCTATGACGAGTGTGACATCCTCTGCAAACAGAGTATATCACCTGCAAACAGGTAAGCCAAATTCATATTAAGAAAGATCAAATTGTGAATCACAAAAAAAAAACTGAATTAAAGCGAAGCAACAAACTAGTTGGCCAGATCTAAATTTTTCACCAATTAGGTCAAGCCATTAGGTCAAACCAGGTCAGGTTTGGCTAAAGGCCTGGTGTAAACCAAAATCAAACTTGGACTGCTTGTAGGTTTGGGATATCTACAACCCAAGGAATCCAATGCATTTCAAATAGGGTCATTGTTTTCTAATCCTACCCATATGACCTCAACTATACAAAATTAACCACTTGTGTCCACATTCTCTGAATAGTATAAAGCTCAATGACAATTCTACAAACAACATCAAACTTTGCATGATGATTCTGAATACATGTGACACCCGTCAACCGTCGGGATCAAAATGTACCTGCACCCTCAATGAAACCAAGGCTTCTAAAGTCCTCCATACCCAACTATTGCTGCTGTAGGTTGACTTCCATATTAAAGCAGGACATTTTTAAGCAGTTCACTGAGACATACTTGTACTTAAATTAACACGACATATCTAAAAATATGTAGCGTGCAAGTATTCTGCTGAACTGGACCTGATTTTGCTAAAGCTGTTAATAATGACATCACTTTGATTGCCAGCTAAAAACTTTTTCAGTATGCCTTTTGCTACCTTCAATGGGCAAAGAGTAATCTATAGTGGTGGCATGACAGAGGAATGAAGAGAAATTCTGATGGTGCAAAATGGAATAGCAGCGGTAAACCTCAAGTGAGCCACATATGTTTAACATGTAGCAAGAAGCTGGCTACTCAATTATATTTTCAATATAAACAATATTTAAATAGCTAATATTCTGCAATTTAAGCATTCTTTTGATCTTAGATAGCAATATAGAAAACAGAACCACAGCATAGACTCACTAAAATTGTCTCGGGAATTAAAACATTTCATGCATGGGAGCGTGACCGGATGAACTCTTCCAGGCGGTCCCACACCTCCAATGCCGCAGCTCTATCTTGATGCCTTTTGAATTTGCTAATCTGCATCATGGATATCGTGTCGAATGATTATAAAAGAAGAAGAAGCAGAAGCAGAAGCAGCCTGCGCATTGACAGACTACAAAAAGGCTTTCATAGATCAACTTACTGAGATAATCTTGACATTCCACTGTTTCACTGTCTTTGCAGATTCCACACTATCATCCTCAAATCGCACAAAAAACCCAATGACTGCATAAGATTCGATTATCACTTCAGAGATCATCCATGCTTACATGTTATCCAGGTAAGACATCCAACAACGAAAGAATTTGAAGTACAACTAACTTGCAATGTGTTGTTAAATATTGCTAAACGTAATGCTTTAAGCAGATATTTTCTTAAGACAAAGTTCGAAAACAGAATACAAATGCATAAAAGCTTTCTTTATCTGTCAAATCTTAAAACTGTTGAAGAAGTGATTGATAAGGAGATGACATCATTATAAATCATGTCAATGGAGTCTCAGTTCTAAAAACTATGAAAATTGAAGACAGTTACCAAAAAATTGAAATACTTGTAGCTTAAAAAGGTATTTCTCCACTCCGTTGAATTTTAATGGTCCTCAGGCAAACCAAGATACTCCAACTCAACAAAGCTTATGAGGTACACCACAAAGCCATAGAAAACCATTCAGGAAGAAGGTTAAAACAAAGACAAAGATCCTCAACAACCAATACTGCTTCAAGCTATTATAGTTGAAGCATGACAAACAATTACATGAGTGCTAATCTATATATAATACTGATGTCACATCCACTAAACATCATGCCAGATTAAAGGTTCCAAGGATTGCAAACTATAAAGGAGAATTCATCATTAAGTGAATTTATAGGCATGATGTAACGCATTTAATACTCCCTTTCACACTCAAGGTTGACCATAGACTAGGAATATGTTACAAGAGATATGACACATCATGCTTCAAATAATTGATTTGATAATATGGAAGAAATACTATGCATGTGCTGTGGCAATCAAAGGATATGCACTATTTGATGAAGGGTCATCCAAGAGACAACTTTGCAAGATGGGGTAAGAGATGCTTAAAGAAGCATGAAAGTGAATCTGGAGTCAGGAGTGCAGCAAAGCATTAATCTAGATATATATATATAGAACACACACAAACAGACACACGTACGCATGCATGCATGCGCATACACACACACACACACATATATATGTGTGTACGTATATACATATATCTACTTACATATACATAGGTACATATGTATATATATGTACATATATATATAAGTTTTAATTATGCATTTTTTATCTTGACTCTAGTATTCTTGTTGGACAGGGTGTCTTTATAGAGTGTTTTTAAGAGGTGGCTGTGATAAGTCTGTGATAAGCAGTCCAAAGATCACATAGTGCATATCTATCACGCAAGCAGCACATAAGGGTGTATATATGGTTAGCATTTTTAAATATTTTAAAATAAATAATATATAATAAATACAATAGGATCAAACGGTTGCTACTTCCACCAAGTGTTTAATTCTTAATAGCAATATAATCATAACACAATTAACATATTGACATTTTCCATATAAATATGTCTAAAATACCTGAATATTACCTAGACTTGTGAGTCCGAGCCCAAAAAGGCGAGACGACACATATCGACAAGTCCATATGTGTTAAACTTATTAGATATGCACTCGACATCAAGATTTGCCATACCGGTACCAGACCCTGTACCGGTGCCACTAGTATAGTGCCGGTACAATATGATACGCGGTACGCCAGACATACTGAGTGTCGATACGCCAAGCATACCGGTATCGAATTAATACGGTATGGTACGTCCAGTACCGTCCGGTACGGTACGGTACGGTACAGCATACCTTGCTCGACATGCAAATTCTACCCCTTAAATCAACACAAATAGTCCAACTCTTTCTGCCAAGAATCCAATGAGATAATCCAATGAAACCAGCAAAGATAAGGAAAATGCAATGAGGTTGGTAAGGAGAGAGAGATTGTGCAACCTAGGTCATGGGCAAGTGGCAGTCCTTGGTTGAGGTTGGAAATGGTGATCAATCCAACAACGGGGCTGGCTGAACGGCTTGGAATAGGCTTGCATGCCAAAAGGGATAGTGAAGGGTAGAAGAAGAAGTGGGAAAAGGGAGACAAAGGAGGAAGCTATGAATGGAAGGGGGATAGAAACCAATATGAGAAACCCTATCCCACTTAATTTTCAACATGTTTAATCAACTAAATTTTATCTATTTTATTTTAACTTAAAGCCTTTTAACGAGACTGGGAACAATGGATGATATAGACTAGGATAGAATTTTAACACTTATTAAACTCCGTAAGATATATTTTTAGGTTTTAATACTAAACATACGAATAGGTTTTATAATTTTATCTAGATATATCATGTTTCCTGGATTATATAAAAATTTTATTAGTCATTTTCTGCTCTTTTTTCTCATAACATTTCTTGTGCTCATTTCCCAACTTGGCAACTATGACATTAAAACATTGTCTTTACCTTTTTTATGGTATATTTGCTATAGTTTTATTTCCAATGCATTATGTTACTTAACTTTTTCATTCTTTAATAAATGAAAATTAATATGATGTGCCTAGAATCACCACCAAGCAAATGTCTTGCCTCACATAGTTTAAGCTCCATTAACACTTCCTCCTTTTATCGAATGCTTTATTGGAGACAACCAATAATATGCATTGATTAACTGATGATGTCTTGTTAGTTGACAAGGCTAGACTAGGAAAATAAGGATATAAAAACTATACTGCAAAAATTTTGCAATGCATAACCAAAGCATCGAAACCTAGAAAAGTTCACGTCATCTTTTCTCTAGATCTTATAAAGTAATATAACTAGCAATCCATAGTAATCAATGTATTTAGAAAGCCTTATCCCCACTAAATCCTAAAAGCTATATATGTGTTGGAATAAGCATGTGAGAACTTTCATTATTCTCAAAATGCCTCCATCTCAAAATATCCTTAAAATGTTTGAAATCTTCAAGTATTCTTGTAGTATCCCTACTAAACAACTTTGTTTATTCTCAAAACACCCACATCCTAAGACTATATAAGGGTGTCAATATAGATCTCAAAATATTCCTCCCAAGATATTCTTGTAATAATTAAATACATCTTTTTGCCCAAAATTCCCCTATATTCTAATTTTTTTGCCAACAACTATGACTCTCAATGAATAGAATCCTAATCAGTTGAACTCCTAATTGACAGCAAGATGAGGTCGAAGTCTCCTGTTAAAAGGGGAACAAAGGATTTTGGATTTGCAGGCTTATTGCTATTGGGTGTTGGTTTCAAATTGTCAGATCTCTACCAATAGGATGGCTTTTCGGCTCTTGGACAATCATTTTCCCACATAGATGCCCATGGTTCTCCATGAAAATATTGGTTTTCCACTTGTGATCATATTAATTTTATCATGTAAATTGGACCAAGCCTTCGCTTGGTTCACTACTTTCCATTTGTGACCACATATATGCCATTAGATGTGGGAGACTGGATCAAATTTTGATAGTATTCAAGACTTGACCTCTTATTAAATGTAATCATATGCCATTAATATTCATTCACATATTTTAGCAAAATTAAATATTTATCAGTACAACTATTAATTTAGGTTTCAACTACATTGGAATATTTTGGTACATTAAGATATGTTTCTAAACATCAAAACTATGATTTTATATTTCTAAACATATTTTCTTTTCTAAGTTTATGCATTTTTAAGAAGTAAGGTGGAAGTATCAAGTTAATTATCTTAGTCAAGGATTTCTGTATACTCTAAAGTCCTACACATGCAGAAATATCATACAGCATTGCATAACTTGCAACCTAAAATACATTTAAAACATGTATTAAAATTAGTCCCAAAATTTGTTAATTATGATCTTAGATTTATGCTCTAGGACATGAATCCAATGATTCAAATATAATTCAATCTCAAATTGGTGGATTTTTCCCCTAGTTTCACCGATCAGTCATGAATTAGCAATTGAGTTATCGATGAAATTAAAAAAATATATGGACGAAAATTATCTAGCTAGAATAACTTTCAAGCTCAAAAATGGTTCTAAAAATAAAGCAATCCGATGCAAAAATTCCTATAGCAGCTTGTCCCCTCTTACTCTCATTTCTATCTTTAAATGGTTGAAAATATGAGAAAAAACACCCTTAAAACCACGTCATAAGTAGCACCTAGGTACTACATAGTTTGGGAGCAATCTGAGATTGGGTTCAAGACAAATTGGCCTCCACCTATCCCTCAACTGCCTGATCCAGCATTGATTCAAGCAGCATGGGGGGACGTATGGATGGTTTTTCCCCAAGGAGGTATCAATATGGTAAATAATGATGGGTACATGCAGAACTATTTGATATATCAAACCTTGAATGATATTAAAACAACTCGCCCCACTATAGCATGCGGTCAATCCACATGGGTGAGGCACGCAGGCATGATGCTTGGGCGAGATGTGCAGGCCATTGCCAAACAATCAACGCACATGCCCGCTTTATTGAGCAACTGGCGCCAACCCTCGCCTATATAAACTACACTAGAAGAACCTCTAGGTACGTTCTCTTGACTACACTATCACGCTGCCACTCTACCACTCCAAACCTTCATTGTTACCCTGAGATCGTTGCCTGTATTAAGCATTGGAGGATCCAACGCAGGATACACTCCAGCAAGAAGACTTTCTTTCTCCTATTTCAAGTCGAATTTGGCGCAGGAGTTTTCGTCCGAGCATAGCCGCCTCCATTGAACCCTTCTTCTGCAGTTCGGAGAGAAGCAGCAGACTCAGGCGGACCTTATCGACCTGAACAGAGGCTTTGCTGACCACTCTAGTGACCTCGATAGCTTGGCACCTATGTCGGGCCGGATTTCAGCGGCAACAGTTTGATATTACTAGATGAAGCTAATGTAACAAAAACAGTAACAACAAACTTACAGTCAATTCAATAAAGCATATCATGAATATGGTTACAAAGCAATGAAAACAGCCAATTGCCAAGAGAGCTGCATAGGAATAACTTTCCCAAGTTACCATATAAAAGATTGGAATTTGTAGACATTTCTGATATAACGAAGCATAATGGATAAATTTTAGATGCAAATTCAGGCACTGAACGTTTAGGAAGCAGCAAGACCGGGGATTACTTCATAAAAATCTAACAGAATCATATTTGTGGATGGATTGAAAGCATGGGCAATCAAGATATAGCAGAGATAAACCAAAGTTAGATGAAACAAAAACAAGCAAACAAACAGTTGATCTACGACACTCACTCTTGTTAAAGATCTCGACATGGTCCTTGAACGGCCAGTCCTTGAACTGCCACTCCTTGCCAAGCACAAAGACAGCGACGACCCGGTCCCAATCCTCGGGCTTGAGTGTGGACGGCTTGTCCCGAACCTCGTACGCCGCCACAGCGCGCTCCCTGCTCAGCTTCTTCTGCACTGTCACACAGTCCGGCCGCACACCCCGCATCGCTTTCATCTTCACATCCGTGGGCACAAACACCCCATCCTCCAAGAATTCTTTGACATTGTAGATGGTGATGAGCGTCTGGGACGCGCTCGGCACAAGAATGATGGGCACCCCCTCCCCGATCTTGCTCCCCTTGAGGTGCATCTTAGGCTTGGGTGCGGCGCCGTCGAGGTCGTCCCCGCCGGCGCGGTCATCGGTTCCAATGAGACGGGTCTTAGCGACGAGGCCGTCCTTGCGCTGCTGCGACTCGAGCCGCTGCCGCTCCTCCTCGCGGCGCGTGGAGGCGACGAGAACGCCGTAGAAGTCGCGGTTGCGGCACTGCAGGAGGGCCTCCCGGTCCTTGAGCGGCCGCTCCAGGGTCCGGATCATCGCCATATAGTCGACGCTTCTCCGATCAACCGGAACCCTAGCAGCGTCGGGGAGGTGGGGCTGGTGGGCGGCGGCGGCGGCGGCGGAGGGGAGGAAGGAGGGATCGTCGGGGCGGTACTCCTCGACGTCGGGGGCGGCGGCGGAGGGGGGAAGGAATTCGATGGCGTCGGCGGAGGAGGTATGGCCAAGGAGGTAGTCGAGGAGGGGTTTGCGGTCGGGGAGGGTGACGGAGGGGAGACGGAGGCTGCGGGCGGACTGGAGGTAGTCGGTGTGCTTGAGGTGGTGGTGGCGGACGAAGAAGAGGAGGGTCTCGAGGGTGTAGAGGCTGCCCTGCTTGGAGCGGTAAGCGGTGTCGGCGGAGCAGGGGAAGGCATACTCCGAGCCGAACCGGAACTCGTCGCCCACCCGGAGGATCTGGTCCAGCTTCCCCTGGACCGTGTAATCCCGGAGGACCGACAAAGGGTCCATCCTCGGAGGCGCTGCGGCGAAAAGAGGAAGGAGTTCGATAACGGAGGGCGAATCCGAGGAGAGAAGAGGGATCAGATGGGGGTTTTGGTCGAAGAGAACGGACGATGCGTACTTTGTGAGAGGGAAGAAGGGGGTGTTTTAGGTTGTATCTTTCGTGCGGAAGAAGGATTCACCTTCCTTCGGGCCATTCACCGTTGGATCATGCGATAGTCCCTCGATAGCCGCCGCGTCATCTCATCGCAAAAATGGACGGTTGTTTGGCATTCCATCATGATTCGCCGTCTGTCTGGCATCCAACACTACATGGGATCCACTCCTCGCCGCAAACCATACTTTTTTTTTTTTTAAGATATTTTTACATAAATACCCTTCTAAATTTAAATTTATAAAAATATTTTTTTAAAATTTATATTTATTTATGTATTCTTATAAAATACTATTTTTTTTTACAAATGCTCCTAATATAACGGTTCTTCTAACACAGTTAATAAAAATCATATTTATTTTAATTAAAAATAAAATAAAATTTTAAAATTATTTTTTTGTCCTTCATTATGATCGTCTTATAAATGTTTCTTTTTGCACATCTATTCATTAAGAATATTTTAGTTATTTTAATTTGAAATCGTTAATTTTTTTAACGATTTTTTTCTATCACTGATAAAAAAATTAAGTGACAGATTTGCCGACTCAGCCTCTCCTATTGTGACACTTGGTCCTAAAGCCCAGCCCAAACTTCACAGGCCCGTCACTAAGGCAATGCCCTGTGATTATCCAAAACGGAGAACAAGGGGGGAGCGATTCCCCTACTCTCCCAATGTCTTCATGGTGACTGATGCTCACCTCTTTCCTTCCTCCGCGAGCAAGGTAACATTTGCATTTTATATTTAAAAATTAACTAAAGATTATCTTGTCATTCTAAATGGTACAAATTATTATGATAAGATTGCAGTCCTGTTAATTAAATTGCATGATAATACCTTTTATGATTGGATCAAATATGTAAGATTATAAATATTGCATGTTTGATCATGAAAAAAATACTTTAAGATCATGAATATGTATTACCTGACTCTCAGCCCTCCTATGTATGAGTTTGGACTTGATTGTATGATGATCTTTACTAAGGGGGTGGTCATGGTGATACCCTGCCACATGAATATAATGTGGCAACCCAACCATAAGGGTGATCATGGTGATCTCTGCCACGGAGGACATCATGGTGACTCTGCCACGCGAGATATCGTGGTGATAGTTGAGTCGTAGGGATATAAATGCGCTACAATCAGAGTTGTAGAGCTAAAAGGATTGAGTACCCGGATTCAAGTATATAAATATGATTATGATTATAATATTAGACTCTAATATGATGTATTGATTCTTTATATCGACATTATTGAAAATATGATATATAATCTTGTATGGGAATATTATTGATAGTAAATGCTATAAACATTACTTGTAAAGATGTATCATATCTTACATGATTTAATTGAAGCATTATTAATTGAAGCATAAAGTATACTTGTTATTTACTAAGTTGCGAAGCTCATAATCTTCACTACTATTTTTTAGATAAAGGGACCGGAGGTTGGACGGATATTAGCATTTTGAGAAAGTACTAGAGATGGGGCATTCCTGTAGATAGTAGAACATATTTGATTGGTATATGTATATTATAGTGTTTTCTAAATCATATATAAATAGCTTAAATACTAGAAGTATTGGATTGTAAAATTTAGAAGAAGAAGCTCTATGGTATGACTTATAGTAGTGTGTGTAATATATATGATATTTTGGGTTAATAGTTTAGTTATTATGATATTCACTATCTTTGGCATATGAATTGTATAATTTTTAGGGTATATTAAATTTATTGACAAGTGGAATATCTTGCATGCTTATAATGGTAGCCCTGTGAGTATGTGGCGACAACCATACCCTCGAATTGTGATTCTGGGGCCGGGTACATGACACTACTGTTACAATATAGTTCTTAAACTTTTCAGCACCAATTATTTGTTTTTGCAAATGTGGCTTGTTGTATTGTTTAAGATTACCGATCATTAAAGTAAATCCGGTGATAATCCTTGCGTTATGTAAAACAGCTATTTTTTCTAACCTTCCAATTCTTATGATAACCTATGTAATTAAGAAGAAAAGGAAGGAGAAGAAATTTAAAAAAAAGTTATTAGGACACTGGAGTAAAAAATGGCTATATTTCCAATTCTTATGATAACCCTATGCTAGCTGTTGCACTATGTAAAAATGACTATGTTTTCTAACTTTCCAATTCTTATGATAACCCTATTCAGATTTCTGTCACGGAAGTTTGAACTATGTGAAATTTAAACAAAAGGAATCTAACATTAACGGATTCTAACAAGTCTGAAGAGGACCTCTCTTTAAGTTGAGATTTCATGATTCCATACAAAACAAAACTCACCACATCCTCCAAAATGCCAACTACAGTTATCGAACATGAATACCAATTAAATCTTTAAATCTTGCGTAAGGAAGGCATATTAGCATTTATCCATGCGAAACTCTTTTTAAAATTTATCCTATATCTAGAATTTTTTGTAGTAGCCATGTGAATTTGCAAGGGGATTATAACTAGAGCATAGAAAAATAGAGAAGAAAAACTAACAAATTTCATAAGGATGTTAGTACAAGAATACCCGGTCAATGCATAGCTGAAGGTAATAGCCAGGAAAGCCAACCAGGTTGAACATTCCTGACACCGGCTTGTATCTACATCTCTACCACAAATCATGTCATGTTCTATTAGAAACATGAATTATAAAATACAAAGATACCTATTTGCTATCTAGCATGCCATCAATATATGTTGTAACTTTGCTTTCATTTTTTTCCACCTTTTTTATTGTTCATGATTCAATTAAGGAAGAATAAATTGAATACAAAGGGAGATTATTGAATAAAATTGTTTAAGAACTTCACACCATTTTTTCAGAAAAAAGATAAACTTGTCAATCCCTATGATTTTAGGGCGCATTTAGGTTGTGGCACTTGTGGAGTCGACTCTCTTAGGGGGTCGACTCGTTGCTTTCAGGGGCCGACTCTTTTTTTTTTTTTTGGTTAGATAGGGGCCGACTCTTCAACGGACTAAGTTTTACTACTATATGTTTTTCTACTGTAGCCGTTCTAGGGTCGACTCATCTTTTTTGGAGGTCGAATCTAGTTTGATTGGAGTCGGCTCGTGAATTCCATAGGTCGACTTGCCAATGCATTGATTTTCTTAGCTCTCTGTCTTTTCTATGTGGCCATTTTAGGGTCAACTCGTCTCTTTCTAAGGTCGACTCCTGTTGATCTGGAGTCGACTTGAGTATTTCATGGGTCGACTTGTCGTTGTGATAAATTTTTTGACTTTCTATCTGTCTTCTAAGAGTGTTCTGAGGTCGACTCGCAATCTGTTGGAGTCGGCTTGTGAAGGTGCATCAGTCAATGATACTAGGGTCAACTCGTTGCAAGCTTAGGGTCGACTCTTGAGATAGCACATGATGAAATTTTCTGTCTTGTGTTCGAGCTTCCAAGAAATATTTTTATGGCCTTTTGGAGTTAGCTTCTTGATGTGGAGGTTTAAATGGATGATCTTCTTTTAAGAGTTCTGGAAGGCTTTCTTCTTTATTTTCTAAAATTTATCACTTAAACTCAAAGCAATAGGATTAGTCAACTATTGACTCAACTATTTTGCATCATCAAAATCAACCCTTTAGTGTTAACAAAGTTCCTTAAAGAGCATAAATTATAAGAAAGCATTTCGAAAAGTTGGCCAAAAATAATGTTGTAGCCCTAGCCTCCTGAGTACCCCACAGAAACCTCCCAAACATCTATTCTAGTTTCGCCAATGTGGCCTTCGGTATTACAGTGTTGGACAAAAGGTTAATCGGGACCGAGCTGAGAAGAGCCCTGATCAAACTGGCCTTGCCCATCATAGAGAGTACCCTCAACTTCCACCCCTCGAGCCATTGTCCGATATTTTGCTCAATTATGCTGCACTCTGTCCTCCGTAACCTCCTCCCAGTAATGGGTATGCCAAGATACCTCCATGCCTCCTCTTGCTCCCCAACACCCATGACATCAGTAATTCTACTCCTGATATGCGGCTTGATCTTCGGACTGAACTAGATAGCTAATTTGGTTAAATTCATCTATTACTCAGACTCCACACAATATGCCCCCAAAATCCTTCTAACAACCACTGCATTCTGAATCATGGCCCAAATCAGGATCATACAGTCATCAGCAAAGAGAAGGTGTGAGATCGGCCCTGAGGAGGGGGTTGGCATATAGGCCTCCAGGACCATAAACAAGGAAGCTACCCAGGGGGCTCTAGGCAGGGCGTCAATACAAATAATGAAAAGATGAGGTGATAGAGGACGACCTTGTCTCAACCTGACCGTAGAGTCAAAGAAAGGCATCAGCGTACCATTGACCATAATAGCAAAGGAGGGAGTCTGCACATAGCCCAAGATCCACCTGGCTCATACATTGTGAAAGCCAAAGCTCACTAATGTCTGAGAAAGAAATTATTAGCTCATCCGATCATAGGCTCGCTCCATATCAAATTTGATCGCCATCAAGCTACATCTACATGGGCCCCTCTGAAGATCATGCAGGAACTCCTGTGCATTAAGGATGTTGTCCGAGATACTTCGCCCACCAACGAAAGTCTCCTGCTTAAGGTTGATAAGATGAGGTAGAACCCCCCTTAGTCTAGACACCATGACCTTCGCAACCATCTTATAAAGAGTGGTGCACAAATTGATAGGTCTATAGTGACTAGGCACTATAGGCTCCATGGCATCCTATCTTTTCGGGACCAAGATGACGTAGGTCCTCTTCCAATCTCATGGCATAGAGGTCGTGCTGAAGAACTGTTGAACTGCTGCAGTTATGTCCCGATGAATAATAATCTAGTCAAGGCTAATTTAGCCTTTCGGACCACCTCTTCATGCCCATCACCCTTTGTTATGTGACCGGCCACCCGATTCTTGTCCTCCTCAGCTCCACCTTCTTGCTTCGCCAGACTCGTCTGCCTAGGCATGTCATCCTCGCCGACGGCCGTCGATAGGTTGCAGTCCACTACCCTCGCCGATTTGAGTACTATGACCGTGACCCCCTCCTCATCCGGGCAAAGGTCGTCACCCCCTCCTCCCTCCTAGGTGGCCGCCGGCTTGCCACTGAGGGCGCCAGACTGTCGGTGGTTCCTAGCTTTCGCCGTCGGGGGCGGAGATTGAGAAGATGATTGGGTCGGTGAAGCTAACCTGATAAGCCACTCTAGGGACTCACCAGGATCTTCTTTATCCAGTATCCCAAGTATCCTGATAGGCCTTTACCTTCATACGAAGTCATGAGCCATGAAAGAAGAGAATAAGCTGCACCTCCCACTATGAATTCTTTGTTTTCTCTACGGACAATCTAACTGCACCTCCCACTATGAACTCTCACAGTGTTTGAAAAAGCCTAAGGTCCTGTTTGGGAGAGCTTTTGGAGGGCCAAAAAGCACTTTCTGGTCCTTCAAAAATATTTTTAGATAAAAAATGATGTTTGGTAAAATTTTCAAAAAGCTGTTTCAGTTTTTGCGGAAAGCTGAAAACAGCTTTTGGGGAGAAGCTCCAATTTGGAGCTTTTCGAAAACGTTGTTTTCAGCTTTCTCGAAAAGCTGTATTTTTGACCAAAACACCCCTAAATAAAAAAAATTCCTCCCAAAAATCTCTCTCACCGTCTGTTCCCCTCCCACCCAAACCCCCTTCCTCTTCCCCACCGCCGCACCCCCTCCCTCTTCCCTGCCCCCACGGTGGGGAGATGCCGAAGAAGAGGAAGACGGGTGGTCTTCCCCTTCCCGTGGCCGCACCCTCCCCCTTCCTGCAGTTGCCACCGATCACAACCCGTTCCCCTCCCGCATCCGCCACAGCCCGACCCCTTTTTGGCGCCGTCGGCCTCGTGAGAGGAGAGTACTTTCCAGGGGCAACCACGGCCGCCAAGACTGCCGCAGGAGCCGCTGGCCACGGCCCGGCCCCGCCCCCTCCCGCGGCCGCCGCGGCCTGGCCCCCTTCCAGTGCCGCCGGCCGCGCGGGAGGAGAAGAAAGGAGAAGGGGGGAGAGGAAGGAAGGAGAAGAGGAGAAGAAGAGAAGAAAAAAAGAAAAGAAAAAGAAAAGGAAAAAAAAGAAGAAAAGGAAAGAAAAAAAAGAGAAGAAAAGAAAAAAAAAGAATAAATAAATAAATGTATAAATAAATATTTATATAAATGAATGAATAAATAAATAAGATAATAAATAAATATATTTCAAAGATTGGCACGTGCATGTGTAAAATAAAATTCATATTGGCAGTTTTTATCCATTTTGCACAAAATAACTGCACTAGCAGTTATGTTTTGAACAGGCACTATTTCAAAAATTGTGTTGGTTCAGAGTTTAATTCATGGTTATAAATTGCCAATATCCTTCACAGATTAACATAACTTCTTCTACAAAATTTTTCATTTCGTTGTTCTGGAGAATCCTAGTTTTGTTGGCTAGGATTTTATTTTGGTTTTGTTGTATCCTGGAGCAAATTTGCTGGATCACCAACAGCAACATAGTGGGGCAAAATTCGCTTAAGGACAGTGTTAATTCACGCTTCAAGACCGGTTTCAAATACTAAAGTTCCTCCTGCTTCAACACAATCAACCTGCCAAAATAGTCCCTGATCACAAACTCCACTCCTCCCAAGGCACTATCCACCGACATACCACCATCGAAGTTCACCTTGAGATAACCAGAGGGTGGGGGTACCCAAGAAAGAAAGGCAAAACGGGGCGCTGCATTTTAAAATACTGGACCAGTCCATATGACCCAAGCTCACGATCCACGCCATCGTGGGAGGGCACCCCAATAGGCGCAGACGTCGACAAGCTAGGTGGCGCAGCGATCAGTGGGGGTGAGGGAGTGGAGGAGGCGTGGGTGGTGTGGACGAAAGGGAGATTTTGTTGGGCAGTGCTCTCTGCTTGCAACCATGTCGGTTTGGTTGAAAAGTGTGGTCATTTTGCAACCCAATTCGTCCAGTGTTCTTGCATGGTTGACGTTTATGGCCAGGCTGGTTAGATTGCTGAAGCTTGGGAGTTATCCAGTGAATGCCATTTAAGGCTACCACCTCTACGTAGGGATCGCTGCTCAATTCATGCAGGATCCATGGCAATCTCAAATTGGCTAAAATTGCAGCTAAAGAATCTTTCTGAGCTTGAACCAATAGGGTAGGGAATCTTGTTTTGCTTTCAAAGATGTGCTGCCAATATAAAATGGGGAGATGTTGCAATGGCAAGGAAGCAGCTTATGAAGGATGGTTTGCGTAAAAAAAAGGAGATAGGGAAGAGTTGGATAGAAGTTAAGGGCAAAGTTCAAATTTCAGTTGTTGGAGAGCCCAGAATTTGTCTTATGAAACTGAGAATATATGATCTTCATGGTGTGTGGGGGGAACAAAAGGAGCTGTTGAAGCACCATGGTGGGAAGTTGTTACTTCCTTTCGATCTCATTAATTAACTTGCCTTCTAAGATGCCAATGAGGATAGATAAGAATCCTAGGATGTGCTTGGTTCGCGACCAGAATCGGAATTGGAATTGAAATGGAATGAAAATTGGAATGGTCATATCCTCCGACGTGTTTGGTTTGTAATTGAAATCGGAATCAGAATATAATTTGAATACTAGAAGAGAGTAGGGATTGGGTTGTGAAGGATTGGAGCATTCCCATTCTCTTTTCGAATTGGAATGGAAATGGAACTTCTTCCAATGAAATGCTGAAATGGGAGCCACTCATTCCTATTCTGATTTTAAAGTCCAGCTCCTACCAACCAAACAATACCCCTAAAGTTGATAAGGACTATTGTTCTTATATAAAGTTTGCCTCCTCAAGTATCTTTCACAGGGAGTGTTAGGGATATTGAATGATTTCATCATTTTAGTGATGGCATTTGTTCCTGCTAGGGTTGGAAATGGGCTCGGGCCAACCTGAAGCCCATCAGGGCGGGCCGACTTCGAGTCAAGGTATGGGCTAAGTCCGAAAAGTTTTGGGTCGAGTATGGGCTTAATTATAGCGCCTATTTATATCTCAAGCTGGGCTTGGGTATATCCTTGGCCCAGACCCGAGCCCGAGCCTGAGCCTGGATAAGACCCAATACGGAGCCCAATTTTAAGCCTGAACTTGACCCGGTTCCGTTCCAAAGTGGGTCTACTCTCCTGAGGCTCAACCCAAATTTAGGCTCAAAGTAGATTAGCTGGGCTTGCTTCTCTCAGAAGAGTCCCAAACTCCTGACTTGGCGATTCTTGATTCCCCACTCCCAATTCTCAAATCGAAGCCTAGGGTTCTTTGTTCTCTACTTCTCTGTCTTTGATTTCTCATCATTCCACCTCCACGGCCACTCCAGAATCTAATCTGGCAGTCCCTCATCGCCATTCTCCGGTCTCCAGTCATTAATCTTCCTTAAAGCTTGTTCCTCATCGTCGTTTACTAGTCGCCAATCGTCGGTCCAAGTAAGGTAAAGTTGTGAAGATGAGCCCCCTATCATCAGTTGACTGCAAATCACTGAGAACTTAAGGTACCCTGATCTCTCTCTCCACTCTCTTTTATCTTCATTTTCACCGTGATTGACCTAGCCTAGCTACCCTCTCATTAAGCCAATCGTTCCTCCACCACCATCCCCACCGCTGCCACAGCCTCCATAAGCATCACCTTGTTCCTATTGCTGCTGATGGTGTCGTTGCTCCACCTTGGTGGGGTTGGCGGTGGCGGATGCTGGAGGTTTGGCCGGGGCAAATATAGATTATTTGGGCTTGGGCCTGAATAAACAAAATGTTATACAAGCATAATACCGAGTCTCATTGGGCTGGGCTCGAGCCAAGGCTTTCAAAAAAAAATTTTGGGCCTAAGCCCGACCCGAAGCCCGAAATTTTCTCCTAATATATGGACCAACATATCTGCTAATGGTTTTATCTTATGCATTGGCGAGAGATTAGCCAAACTTTCCATTTTAGGGTCTATTTGACCATTCCAATAGGGTTGGGCTGAAAATCTTGTAGGATTCATGAATTGGCCTGTCTATTTAAGCATGGCCCTATATCAACCAAATATCACCCATCCCAAATTCCGTTGGAAGAAAAAAAAGTCTCTATAAATATTTTTTTTTTCTCATAGCCCAAAGGCTTGGATTTGGACTGTGTTTAAATAGACTTTTAGAAAATGCAAGATAAAGTCTGATTTTCAGTCTAATCCTATATGGTATCCAAATTGGCCAGGGGCGGCCCAATGCATTTAAGGGCTTAAAGCAAACTCACTAAGGAGCGGCTTTTTTTTTTGAAAAATGATGAAAAAATTTTAATAAGTGCAAAATACCTTAAAAAATTATTTAAAAATAATTCGTCTAACTTTTTGAGATGCAAAAGTACTAATCAAACTTTTGTATTCAAAATTTATTAAAATACTGTTTTCATAGGATGATGGGTCAAAATACTGTGACAAGTGAGATGCAAACGATACAAGGTGATGGGTGAGACACCTCAATGGGGATTTAGCTAATGATGTTGGTGAAGCTTGAAGCTCCATCACATTCTTGTGATGTAGGGATAGCTTGGAGTGAGGATGTAAATGTTAGTGTTGTGTAGTCATAGTGTCATATGGGGAAATGTCTAGTAGAAGCAATTGAGTCTCGCCAAAGCAAGGAGCAGATAAAACCAATAGTTTAATATTTAATCATTGCTATTCACAACCTCCATATTTCTCTGAACTAACAGAAGGCTTTTAGAGAGGACACTCGCTGATACTAGATCATTTACTGATAAAATTTGTCTGGCGGGAGTTCTCTCAAGAAAACCGAAAGAAGGAAGGGGATTGTGTCAATCCATCAATCTCCCAATCCTTGCTTTTTTTGTGGATAATCTGAATCGCCCATGAGTTCAAATATCTTATACCAAAAAATTTGGGGTAAGGTGAAATGGCTAGCTAGCATATCATATTCAAAACTCCTCCCTTTTTCACGTCTCTCCAAGACAACCCTCAATGGTGGGATTTATCTGGGAATAATCTCCTCCCCTCTCCAAATAGGGCCTTTAGAGAAAAAGTGTATGGTGATTTGAAGCTAGAATGCCATTTGGTCATCATGTATAGAATGTATGGGGGTTATGTCATGGCCATTGATTTCCATATAGTCCTCCATAATGTTCCAATCAAGAAGGTTTTGTGCTTTATCTTTTTCTAAAGACAGCAAATAGGGAGAATCCTGAATTGTAAAATGTCCCAGTAGCTACTCAGCCTTTTCTACACAAATACCTCTTATCCTGCTGTCCCCATCGACATAGTACTATGTTATTGATAGTTTGACTAAGAAACAAAAAAAAACCTTCCAGCTAGGCATTTTGGCTGAGGTCTTAAGTTATTACAAATCGTATCATAGCGAACTTGGCCCATACTTATATGGACTAGAAAACACTGCAGCACGGATCCATTGAGACTAACCACGCCAATCATAGCGCTTATGATTAGATTTGAATAAATTTAAACCCTTGTCCTAATGAGGACATTAGAGCTTAAACTGAGAAAATATGTAAGAATCCGTGCGAGCATGTAATAGTTCCACATCGGTTGTTCACTAGATAGATCTTGAGAACTTATACAGGGCCAAAGAATCCAAAAAAATCTTTCAGCTAGCCATTTTGGGTGAGGTCCTGAGTTGTTACAGTTTGTTCTAGTCCATAACTTTCAGATCATGTCATTTCAAGCTCTCCGGCCACTCTTTTATGGAGTGCATCATACCATCCATGCTTAAATTTTGATGACAGATTCAAATTAAATCCCAAGTTGTTCTTTTCAAAATCAAACACTCTTTTACAGCCGGTTGTTTTACAAGCTCACAACCCAACTTGTTGTTTTACGAGGTCACAACGAACTCGGTCGGTTTTTCCAGGCTCACCGACTAGAACCACCCGATTGTTTTTCCGGGATCACAATCGAACCCTTACATGTTGGTTTTACCCTCGGCTCACCAACCAACCTCTACACCCTTGATTCAATCTCCCGATTGAATCAAGTGACAAGAAAACAGTTTATAAAGAATACAGGAATAGCTTCTTGAAAAGCAAATATAAACAATATAACTAAAGAAGAGTTAGAAGCCCTCAAACAGATTTTTAGATTTGAGGAAGGAGGCTTCTCGAACTCTGCAATCTCCTCGTGAGTGGGAAGAAGATCTGCTGTCAGATGAGGAGCCTTGAATGCGAAGAAGACGTTGGGAGTATGGACTTCAATGCACTTCTTCCTTCTTTCTCTTGTATTTTCTCTAGAGAGGCTTTGGTAGGTGAAAATCACTTTAGCTTTGAATGGAGTCTCTCGTTCTTCCCTTGCTACAGTCCTCTGTGGCTATTTAAGCCATTCCCCACGGAAACTAGCCGTTAGACACACTTTTCTAGCCGTTCTGCACATTCTGCACATCCTGACAATGTGTCCGTTGGGATCGGAGTCGACTCGCACGATCTGGAGTCGACTCGGCTGTAGCAGGAGTCGACTCATGCTTTTCTGGAGTCGGCTCGGCAGCTATTCCAGATTTGAATTAAAGTGGTCTTTTCGACTGGGAGTCGACTCCCCAGAGTCTGGAGCTGACTTGGCATTTTTGGAGTCGGCTCATGCCAAGGAATCCATGGATGTATTCTTCAACTTGGCTCACTCGAGTCGACTCGTGAATTCTGGGAGTCGACTCGGTGCTCAGAGCCCGAACTCCCGATCTTCTGTCTTTTGGCTCGTCCAGTCTTGGAGTCGACTCGAACTGTTCCGGAGTCGACTCGGCTCTCAGTATCCGGAAACCAGTTCTCTGTCTTTTTGGAGTAGCGCTGCCTTGGAGTCGACTCGAACTTTCTTGGAGTCGACTCGCGTCTCAGAGACAAAAACACTGTCTTCTGTCTTTTGGTGTAGCGCTGTCTCGGAGTCGACTCGGGCTTTGCAGGAGTCGACTCGGCTCTCAGTGTCCGAAAATTGTTCTCTGACTTTTGCCTTGTAATACACTGAGAGTCGACTCTCGCTTTCTTTGGAGTCGACCAGCCAACCATCGGAGTCGACTCGCGTTCCTCAGGAGTCGACTCGGCTCTCAGGGTCCAAAAACTGCTCTCTGACTTTTTGTCTGTAACTCCCTGGAGTCGACTCATACTACCCTGGAGTCAACTCGGCAAGCATCGGAGTCGACTCGCGCACTTTAGGAGTCGACTCGCTGACAGGTTCTGAGTTGGGTCTTTCTGTTTGTCTGTCTGTTCTTAGTCGGAGTCGACTCGTAATATTCCGGAGTTGACTCGAGCCTGTGCCAATGCTTCTGATACGCTTGGAGTCGACTCGTACTTTTCAGGAGTCGACTCGAGTCTCAGACTTTGGTTCATATAGACTTCTTAACTTATCCAAATTGTCTTGAACCAAATCTAGAGACTCTTAACCATAAATTTACAAGATTTTCACTGAAACACTAGATTGAATTCATTAGTAAACATAAGATATACTCAAATGCTTTGAGCTCATCAAAATCAAATAGGGTTACAATCAATCACTCCACAATCTCCTTCTTTTTGATGATGACAAAACATTGAGTATATGTAAAGTGAATTGCTCAAACAAACAAGGAAATTTACAAAACATTTTCGAAATGAATTCAAATGTCTGGTTATTTAATTTATCCATACTTGAAAGGTGTGAAACAATAAATTTTGGAGTTAAAGCTCCCCCTTTCATTTGGAATTATATAAACCTTCATATCATGCAATCAATTGTTTGGCTTATATATATATTTAATGATTTTGCTTTCTTAACAATTCAGATTCTCCCCCTCAACATATGCATTCAATTTTGTTTTGATTCTCTGAATTTTCTTTTAGTGCATTGAAACTTTTGAACTGAAATTTTTGGTTTTTAGAGAGAAAATCTGTCAATTTGTTCTTGAGTAGGATTCAACTAATCTCTGAATATCCCTTGAATAGATTCTGGAGATTACTCCATTAGGAGCCCCAATAGAGAGATAATGAGCCTCGAGGTATCAAATCCACTAAGAACAAATTATTGTTTGTTTTAATTTTTTGATTTTCATTTTGATTCCTTTTACATATCTATTAAATATTTCTCCCCCTTTTTGTCATCGTATCAAAAAGGAGGTAAGCAGAACACATAAGCAAGTAGAGATCAATGTGCACAATATTGAAGAAAATTGTCTACTCATTGTATTGATGTATATGTAAGTACATTTGTGAATACAATAAGTAAAGCAGTAAATACATGTCAAAATACAAAAAGAGCTAAGGCTTCCTCGAGGAGGATGCGGCTCCCCTGGGCTGTCTGGACTGTTGTTCCACGAGTAGGGTGACCGCATTGGTGACGTGCTCTAACTGTCTGATAATGGCCGAGGTGGCCCTGCTGTGTGTTGTGTCGAGCTCGGTCACTGTCTCTTGGAGTGTGTCTAGCTTGGCGATGAGCACATTCGCCAAGCGCTCGGCCCCCTGACTAGTGGTGCCCATATCCTGTCGGATGTCATCTCGCATCTGTCGTGTGGTGCGTGTGACATCACTCATGCTAGAGAACTGGGCTTGTATCAGGCTCCTGACATTGAAGATCTCCTCCCTCAGATGAGCCGTCATCTCGGTCACGGCTGATAAGAAAGGGACCAATGCAGAAGAGGGGGCAGTGGAGGGAGCAGTCGCTGAACCTCATAGCTCCCTCAGCAGATCGTCCCGAAGGTCCCTGACGATCTCCTGTCGCAACTCCCGGAGCTGCTCAGGTGAAATCCGAACCTCCATCGGCTGAGTGGGTGGAGCTGAGGAGGAGGGTCCGGCAGAGGTGGATGGGGCTGAGGTGGAGGGAAAGGTAGGGATGTCTGAATCAGGGTCAGGACTGGGGGAGTGTCTGGTAGTATGTGTGGAGGTAGATGGTTTTCTCACCCAAGTTCCCTCTACCTTATGAAAACCCATCCGGTGCAGGGTCCCCTCACCCATGCGATCTGTCCATCGCAGACCGCGAGAGGGTTCCCCCTCAGGAATAGGGATCCCAGACTCCCTAAAGATCAAGGTGTACAGCATACCATGGGGAAGGGTGAGCCTAGGCCTGTCTAGTGGCTCGCATAGGTATCTGTACATGAGTTTGGGGAAGTTGATTGGGGTGTCCTGGAGGATGTAGAACATAAGGGCTAGGTCCCTCTCAGAAACAAAATCGAAGCGGCTAGTCTTCGGGAAGAGGGTCCTAGAGATGATACTCAAGAGGAGCCGCATCTCAACTGACAGTGAGCTGGCGGACACCTCATCTAATGGGGACTGGGGTGAACACCCTAAAATGGCCGTAAGGGCCTCAGTCCTGTCCTCTGGATGTGTAGGAGATACCCCAACTTGGGGAAGATGGAGGATCTGAGCAATGATATCCTCCGAAATGAACAATGGGACACCGGCTACCGTTCCCTCTATCCCACCATGGCCCCTATGCACGGTACCGTAGAACTCCCTAACTAGCCCTGGGTATGTGGGGAGATCTAGGGAACAGAAGAACTCTAAACTCTGGGCCCTTAACCTCTCTCCTATGGTGAAGCCCTCCCGGGAGAGATAGTCAAAGTTGACGTATCTCCCGGTGGAGACCGCCTTCCCAGCGCACGGACGCGAGGGAGCGGGCCTCGGCGGGGAACGAGCTGGAGGTTGTGGCCTCACGGGATCGTTCCGAGCCTTGGACCGTCGCTCGGTGCCGGTCGCGGGTTGGGGCCTCTTCCAGCTTGGGACAACGGCTTTACGAGGCATGGTCGACCTAGAATGGGGTAAAACGCTAATGGACGGATGAAGGTCGACGGAGAAAGTCCTAAGGACGGTCGGAGACGATCTAGGAGACGGCTCTAGGGTTTTTTGAATAGTGGCGGCGGTGAATAGAAGTGTTGATTAAACGCTTGGATTAGGGTTAAAAAACCCGGATCCCGACCTCGAGTTGACTCCACTGAGTCGCGAGTCGACTCGACCTCGAGTCGACTCCGAAGTATGCACGAGTCGACTCCCCTTATGCTTCCATTGTCCTCGAGTCGACTCTCGTCTATGTGCGAGTCGACTCCTCCTTATGAGCCGACTCTGAAACTTACTCGAGTCGACTCGAACTCCGGCACGCACCTAAAAATCATGCTATTTTCGTACCAAACCAGGGACACTCACTAAGTTATGATCTAATTTGATGATCATAGTTGAGAAACTCTATTTTTAACACAATTTAATCATCAAAATCAATGAACTAGTGGAAAATACCACTAGTATGGATCAATCACTCCTAATCCCCTCCTAAGCACACTAAATCTCTCTTCACTTAAGGGTTTTGTAAAAATATCAGCTAATTGATCATCAGTGCAAACAAATTGAAGTGTCACATCACCATTCAGTACATGATCTCTTATGAAGTGATGTCTTATCTCAATATATTTAGTTCTTGAATGCTGAATTGGATTTTTAGTTAGATTAATGGCACTTGTATTATCACAATTAATGGAAATTTTATTTTGTTTAATGCCATAGTCTTCAAGTTGTTGTTTAATCCACATGATTTGAGCACAACAACTCCCGGCTGCAACATATTCAGCTTCAGCAGTAGATAATGCAACCGAGTTTTGTTTCTTGCTAAACCAAGAGATTAAATTTTCTCCTAAGAGTTGACATGACCCGCTGGTGCTTTTTCTATCAAGTTTACAACCAGCAAAGTCTGAATCTGTGTATCCTATTAAGTTCAGGCTAGATTCTTTAGAATACCATAAACCTATATTCTTTGTTCCTATTAGGTATTTAAAGATTCTTTTGACTGCAATTAGATGAGATTCCTTAGGATTAGACTGATATCGAGCACATATGCATACACTAAACATGATATCAGGTCTACTTGCAGTGAGATACAATAAAGATCCTATCATACCTCTATATAACTTTTGATCTACAGATTTACCTGATTCATCTTGGTCTAATTTGCATGATGAGCTCATGGGTGTGCTGATTGGCTTGTTTCCCTCCATATCAAACTTCTTAAGCATCTCCTTGATGTATTTAGCTTGATTGATGAAGATCCCCTCTTTTGATTGTTTGATTTGAAGCCCGAGGAAATAGTTCAGCTCTCCCATCATGCTCATCTCAAACTCACTCTGCATTAAGTCAGCAAATTCTTCGCAGAGGCGATTGTTAGTAGCACCGAAAATAATATCATCAACATAAATCTGCACTAATAACATATCTTTGTTTTTCTTTTTCAAAAATAGTGTTGTATCTACATTTTCCCTAGAGAATTCATGATCTAGTAGAAATTTGCTAAGTCTTTCATACCATGCTCTAAGTGCTTGTTTCAAACCATAAAGTGCTTTGTTCAATTTATATACATAATTAGGGTATTGATGATTTTCAAAACCAGGATGTTGTTCTACATATACCTCCTCATTAATATACCCATTTAAAAATGCACTTTTTACATCCATTTGAAATAATTTGAAGTCCTTAGAGCATGCAAATGCTAGTAAAAGTCTAATTGCCTCAAGTCTAGCTACAGGAGCAAAGGTTTCATCAAAATCTATACCTTCTTCTTGATTATACCCCTTTGCTACTAGTCTAGCCTTATTCCTTATTACAATTCCATTTTCATCAAGTTTATTTTTATAAATCCATTTGGTACCTATAATTGAATATTCAGAAGGTCGTTCAACTAGATTCCATACCTTGTTTCTAGTAAATTGGTTTAATTCTTCTTGCATTGCATTTATCCAATTTACATCTTTTTCAGCTTCTTCTATGTGTTTGGGCTCAAAATGTGAGACAAAAGCAAGATGATTATTTAAGTTCCTAAGAGATGCTCTAGTCCTAACAGGTTGAGATGGATCATCTAAAATCAATTCTTTAGGATGCCCGTGAGCATACCTCCAAGCCTTAGTTAGCCCATGATCCATCATATCCTCTTGGCTTGATGATGCATTTCCAATTAATTTTTGTTCATCATCTTGTAATGTCATCTCATCAATCTTTTCTTCAAGAATTTCCGTATCATCATCAAAATTAACTCTCTTGCTAGAAGAGATATCACTAGAATCATCAAAAACAACATGTATGGATTCTTCTATAACTAGGGTTCTTTTATTAAAGACTCTGTAGGCTTTACTAGCTGTAGAGTACCCCAAGAATATACCCTCATCAGATTTAGAGTCAAATTTTTCTAGATTATTTTTCCCATTATTATGAACAAAACACCTACATCCAAAGATATGAAAATAGTTCACTTTTGGTTTTCTATTTTTCCAAAGTTCATAAGGTGTTTTCTTTATAATGGGTCTTAATAAAACTCTATTTAATATATGACATGAGGTATTGATGGCTTCTTCCCAAAAGTACTTAGGAAGATTACTTTCACATAACATGGTTCTAGCCATTTCTTCTAAAGTTCTATTTTTTCTTTCCACAACTCCATTTTGTTGTGGTGTCCTAGGTGCAAAAAAATTATGAGTTATCCCCTTTTTACTACAAAACTCATCAAATAAATGATTTTCAAATTCGGTTCCATGGTCACTTCTAATAGCTATGACTGAAGTATCTCTGGCATTTGTTACTTCTTTGTGAAATTTCTTGAAGACTGAAAATGCTTGATTCTTATGACCTAAGAACATGACCCAAGTGTATCTAGAATAATCATCTACAATAACTAGACCATATTTATTTCCACCTAGACTTGTGGTTCTAGTTGGTCCGAATAGGTCCATGTGTAGTAGTTCTAGAGGTCTAGAGGTAGAGACACAATTTATAGATTTAAAGGAGTTCCTTGATTATTTGCCAAATTGACATGCTTCACATATTTTATTCTTTTCAAACTTTAGTTTTGGCAAACCTATTATGGAATCTCTCTTAACTAGTTTTGATATTGTGTCCATGCTTGCATGACCTAACTTACGGTGCCATAACCAACTAGCATCATTATCCTTAGTATCATTAACAACTAAACAGGGGTTATGTTTGGTGTTGAGAGCACAAAAGTGCGACCTACATGTTACTAAAATTAGTGTTATTGTTAACCGATAATGATAAATTCACTGGATTAATATTATATTTGGGTTTAACATAGATTAGTATAAATTAGAGATAAAATGCACATTGAGTACAAATTTGACTTCAAATCGGGTCCGAGTCGGGTTCGGATCCGAGTCGAGTTCGGATTCGAATCGGGTCCAATTTCTTTGTGCTTTTGGGAAAGAATTTTGGGCAAATCTAATTTGGCCATATCATAACTATAAGGTGCTGGGTGACCCATGACTCGAAAGAATTGCACTTGACCTCCAAGATGACCCGTCTACAAGCCAAATTTCATATCACACTATTTTTTCTATATGACTAATTGAATGGAACTTGGTGTCTCCCAGCTCCTTCCAACGCAGCTATCCTCCTTCCCGATTCGCTTCCGTGATCTAGGCCGCCCGCGTCCACATCTTCAACGCCATCCTCCTCCGCGATTCCTCCCAGCTCCAGCCAGGATGCAAGCCGAGATCGCGTGCCAGCAGCCCACCTTCCGCTCCATCCCGCGCGTCTCCTTCCTCCCGACGATCACGCTCTCAGCTCTTCCCGGATCGTAGCCGCATCCCGACCATCCATGATTCCGCATCCTTCCCAGCAACCAAAGAAGGAAGTCCTTATCCGTGCCTTCCTTCCGTGCACCTCCGGCTTCAGCCCCCCTTCCAGCAAGACAGATCCCAAACCGGAATCCAAGCCGCAGATCCCTCTTCCGGATTCAAGCCATTCGCATCCCCCTCTTGGCCCAAAGAAGGAAGCTCACAGCCTCCCAAATCAGCGACTCCCCTCACGCGTCCATGATCTTCTCCTCCGCAATCGTAGCATCTCAGCTCTTCCGGCTTCAGCCCTTCCTTCGCATCGGAATCCCAGCCGTGATCCACTCCGTGACAGCTCGCCCGTGATCCCAGCGCCCGGATCTCGTCCGTGATCAACTCCTCCCCGCGTCCCCACCTTCCGATTCCAGGCCGTCCGCAGCTATAAGAGGAGAAGGAGGAAGAGGAAGGGGGGTGTGCTCGGTTGGGGTGGGAACCAAAGAAGGAGTCGGCTGGGTGTTGAGAAGAAGAAACAGAGCAAGGCTCTATTCTTGGGAAGAAGAAAGGAATAAAGAAAGTATTTTATTTTGGGAGCTCCACCGTGGGAGAGAGAGGGAGAAGAAAAGTGACTTGTTCTACTTTCTTTTTCTTTATTTTATTTACAAAAGAGAAGGAGTATTAGGTCTAATCTCCATTGTTATTTGTAATCGATGTTATTTTTATCAAATCTATCATTTCTTTTTCATGCAATTCTTGTTCTAGGTTTAGTTTAATTTCTGTTTTCTTCATGCAATGGTTTAATTTTTCTTTTTATGCAATACATTAAATTTTCCTTTATGCAGTTTCTTCTTGTTTTCATCCATTTTTATTTATGCCAAAGCTTTTCTTTGATTAGTTAAAAATATAAATGCTCTTTAAATCTAAGTACATGTCTTTTTATTATTTTTAAATAAAAAAATAATTCTCCAGTAGACTAGAGAATTCATCATCATCCCCGATATAATATTTTTCTTCTATTATTCAAAAATCGATTTTGAATTCGAGTGAACGTTCTAATTTTTATGCAACTCCAATCACCTTCCTGTGGATCGACCTCTTACAACCACTATTCTTTGAGTAGAACAGGTAAGAGTAAATTTAAATTTAACTTTTGTTCGTCGGTTCTAACAACGATCTGTTTAGCATATTTTTAGTTAGACAGGAATCAGACGAACAAAATTTTGGCGCCGTTGCCGGAGAGGCAAATCGAGAAACAAGAACGATCACGAAGATCAAATCGGATTTTGGATGCCCCGAGTGAACGCACTTCGGTAGTAAGTTTTTATTTTTATTAATTTTTCTTATTTTGATTATTTTCAGTTAGTAATTTTGTAGTTATTAAATTCTGAAATTTGAAATTCGAAATTAAAGTTTTCTAAAAAAAGTAAAAAAAAAATTTGAAAAAAAAATTTAAAACAAAAAATTCAAAAATTCAAAAATTTAAATTCAAAATTTGAATTCTATGATTCGAAATTTAAAATTCAAAAAAAAAGGTTAAAAAAAATTAATTAAATTAAAAAATTCATAAAAATATTATTTTTGCTAGTAATTGATAAGGTGCAATCTTCCGAGGTTATCATACCTTTATTGGGGCTCCTCACGGAGTAATCTCCAGAGCTTATTCAATGGGCATTCGGAGATTGACTGACGCATAAGGATTAGTTTTACTTTACATTCAAGTTATTCCTATATTAAAAATTAAAAAAAACAACATAAACTTAAAAAAAAGAAAAATAAAAAAAATTGCTTGCTCATTTAATCAGTACAACCTAATGACATTGCATAAACTTTAAAAAAATATTGATTATTTGCTGCATTTAGTATTAAGCATTTGCATAAAGTAATTAAGGGCAAAACCCATTAAAAAGATAAGGTCGGGAAGTCATTACCTGTCCTTAGCCCAAAAATCACCACCTTGCATATTTATCCTAAGCCAAATTAAATTAAAATCAAATTAGACGTTGGCCTTAGGGTTTTCGAGCTCAATTAAGCTCTTGGAAAGAAGCGGCTGAAAGCCACTCCAGTGAGGATTTAGTAATTGGTGATGTCTTGGAAAGTTTTACAACAGTGAGAACTGTTACGGGTATTGTGGTATCGGTGTATCCCTCTGGCACCACCGCACACCCCGGGACTTTTCTGGTCACTGGTTACTGGATCACTTAACTGGTAAGCTCAAGCTTAATCTGAAAGGGAGATTAGGAGCTGTCTAATCTAGAGAGAATTTCAGGAATTTTTTTAACCTGAAAAGTCTCTGTGCAACTAGATTTAAGAAGCTACTAAACCTCACTTAGTTCTAAGACTAATAGGGTCAAATTGTTGTGTGGTGTTGATTGTGGTCATCTGTGTCTAGCCCTTCTCTTCTCTTAGGATTTCGTTAATTTTAGGAGTCGAGTCTAATTAAGTTGTGATAATGTATGCATGGTAGAAGGTCATTAAGGGATAAGTTAACTCCATTTGATCCTGAGATTGATAGAAATTTTCATCACAACCTGCGAACTATAAACCAACCGTCGATCTCTACAATGGGTGAACATATTAGAACCCTGAATGAATTGTTTGCACCCGCATCCGCTAGTCCCCCTACTTGCATAGTATTACCAATTAATAACGCAGCCCAATTCAAAATTCGGGCTGCAACAATAAACATGTTACCCAAGTTTCATGGGTTCGAGAGTGAACAACCCTACATTCATCTAAACAAAATTTTGACAATCTGTCAAACGTTTAGAAATCAAAACTTAGATGAAGAAGGTATTAAATTAAGATTGTTTCCCATGACTTTAGAGGATCGTGCCGCTGCATGGCTATATTCCCTTGCTTCAAATTCCATCACATCATGGGAACAACTATCTAAGAAGTTCAGGGCTAAGTTCTATCCTATGGTAAAGACTGAAAAAATTAAGGATGCCATAAGAACTTTTAGAGAAAAATCTGAGGAGGAATTTTCCCAGATCAGCCTTATCAAGCCCATGGTGTGGGCATTTGACCAACAAGTCCATAGAAACATGATTGAGTCCATGCACAAGGGTAGGTTCATGAACCAAACCCCGGATCAAGCCTATAAATTTCTTGTTGACTTAGCTGAAAATGCCCAAAATTGGAGTAGCTATGGTGAGGAAGTAATTAGAGATGAGTTTGGGTCTAGAAAACCAGGTAATTATGAAATGAAAGCAGACCCAGAACTCAAAAATGTCATGTCCAATCTGGTGGCTGGAATGAACAACTTGAGTAAAAAGTTTGATGCTTTCACTATTTGCACTAGTTCGAGTTCATACAAAGAGTCAAATCCCGTCATGAAAGTGGATCACGAGTCATATAGTTTGTGTGTTTTGTGTAACAGTCCTGAGCATCTAGTGGAGTGCTGCCCTAGTCTGCCTAACATAAAGGCCGAGCAAGCAAATGCTCTAAATTCATATAGTGCCTTTAAGAAGCCCACTCCCAACTCGTTCAGCCCAGTTTACCACCCTGATAATAGGTTCCACCCAAATTTCTCATACAAGCAAAATGAACCTATTCAGCATCAAGGTGGTCCACCAGATTTTCAGAACAACTTCCCCAGGATAGGTCCACCACAAATGAACCAACCTTTGGTTCCATCTGTACCGCCTTATAATGCCCCTATTCCACAGCAACCTTCACAATTAGAAACCATGATGGCTAATATGATGAAACAACAACAAGATTTTATCAAGCAACAACAACAGACCAATACAGCCCAAGCCCAGACTAACCAATTCCATGCGCAAGGAATTGCAAAACTTGAGGTTAGTCTGAGCCAAATAGCTAACTCTCTAGGGGATAGGAAGAAAGGTGAACTACCTAGTCAACCAGTGCCTAACCCTAGTAGACAACAAAATCAAGGTCAGATAGGTCAGTATCAAATCAATTCTAATGGAAATCCGACCTATGAAGTTCAGGCAATTACCACTTTAAGGTCTGGCAAGCAAGTGGACAATAAAGTCCAACTTCCTGAAAATGAAAAAGAAAATAAAACTGAATCCGATAAGAACCCTATTCAGAAGAGGGGTCAAGAACAGGACAAACCGGAAAAAAGGGAAGAACCCATAGAAACATACAAACCCAAGGTTCCCTTTCCCAGTAGACTTCAGGACTCCAAGAAACAATCTAACTTTGATGAAATCATGGAAGTCTTTAAAACTGTTCAAATAAATATACCTTTTCTCGATGCCATAAGACAAATTCCCTCCTATACAAAATTCTTGAAAGACCTCACCACGGTCAAAAGAAAAACAAGTATTCCTAGGCAAGCTGTTATGGCTGCACAAGCCTCATCTCTCATTCAACAACAGATTGCCCCGAAATTCAAAGATCCTGGTTGCCCAACTATTGAAATAAAAATAGGAGAGACGATCATCCAAAGAGCTCTATTAGATTTAGGAGCCAGTGTAAACCTACTTCCCTACTATGTGTACCAAAAATTAGGTTTGGGGGAATTAAAGCCTACAAATATTACCCTTTCCTTAGCAGATAGGACAGTGAAGTACCCCAAGGGGATTGTAGAGGATGTAATAGTAAAAGTAAATAAGTTTTACTATCCTGTGGACTTCGTTATCCTTGAGACTGAACCTGCAATACATCCAGACAGTCACACACCTATAATTTTAGGTAGACTTTCTTAGCCACAGCAAATGCTGTGATCAACTGTCGAAATGGGATGCTGAAGTTATCTTTTGGTAACATGAAAGTCGAGCTTAATGTCTTCAACATAAGTAAACAACCACCAGACGACAAAGAAACACTACAGTAAAAGTGTGAAAAGCCGACGCTAAGGGAAAGCGTCGGCATTTCCTGCTCCCGCGCCAACCTTTCCCGACGCTCTTAGTGAGCGTGGGAAATTTGAAGCATTGGACGATGCTTAAACGCGTCGTCGTAGACTTGAGGCTAAAACGACGCTTATAAGCGTCGCCAAGGCCCCCTTAAAACGCAGCGCCCGACCCCAAGCCCGCATTCTTGCCCTAGCTACTCCCGATACCCCTTATTTTTCTCTCCGGCGCTGCCCTTGCCTTCGTCTCCGGCGCTGCCCCCATCTCCCTCCTCTCCGGCGGCTGAAAGCCACGAATCGGACTTCCTTGACGCCAACGGCCACGTTCCAGAAGGCCTACCTCCTCTCCGGCGTCGACCGACCGACCCCATCGCGCGCTCCGCCCGAGGTAGTTTCTCCTACTCCATTCTCTCCCTCCGTCTCGCTTGTTCTCCTCCTTCTCCTCCTTCCTCAACACGCTCCTTCTCCTCTTCTTTTGTATAAGCCTTGATCGAGCTTCGTCCTCGAGAATCACACCAACTATGGCAAAAATATGTTTTAAGGGGATCGGAGCAGCTCAAACTAGGTTAGTGCCTCCTTTGTAATGGAGATGAGCAACATTTGATATTAGAGACATCAATATGTGCTGTAAACGATAAGCCACCTACTAAATTTTTTCTCTGCGGAGAAGATGGATTAGGATCGACAAGATCGTGCTTACTGTCTAGACTCTTTTCAGCACTTCTGGGTTACTAATAGATTTTTGCAGTAATTTTTGCATACTCAAATTTCTGGGCTACATAATTTGGTGCATTTTGAAGAAGTAATTCTCATATTTAGTTAATCTTGTGGAATTATGCCTGACTTAAAATATGTTATTAAAATGCACTTTCAGAAATTTAGAGCCTCCATTAATTCAAATTTCTTAAAAAAAAATGTGTATATGATACAGTGTATACATATAAATATATATACATACTTACATTGTTCATACATAGATACTTATATGTGTGTATATATTCATGCATATGATGTATATTCATTGATATGCATGTATTAATAGTTTATATAAATGCATATGCACATGCATAGATTCATGCATATGTTCAGTGAGATGTATAATATTTGTAACATATGTGCGCATGTACATGTATACATGGACTTATTTAAGTGTTCATATTATTTGCACAGACTATTTTAGGTATGAATGTTTGCATTTATGTATTGTTTTGGTCAAGAGCGAACTATGTAGGACAAAAATGATTGCTAGCTTATTAATTGGCAATTTCAGCATGAGCTTTTGTCCCTTGTTATGACTTGCATTAATGTGAAGATATCATTTAAGTCTATTTTGTATCATGGATGAAACATATTGACAGCTTTGAGTTGCTCTATGTACCTTAAAGTTTGTTTGGCGTCACTCCTGTATAATGCTTTTTCTTCTACTGTTGCTGGCTCCAAGAACCTTCTTAGTCTATGATATAGTCAATTTAGACAGTAATATCTTATTGTTACATGGATATGTTTGGCAGACCCTGCCAATCTAGATTGCACAGAAGGGTATACACCTATAAGATAATCATAATAATTAAGATGATTTAATATTTATAAATGCATGTAATATGTCCGTATAATGTTACAGGTTTATGTGTGGTTTATCACTTTGATCACCAGAATATGACAACAGAACAGTTCTATCATTAACTCAAGCAATATACAAAAGGGAAACTAGTTAAATTCTGAAATATGTGCATTTCCAATTTGATGCAATGTACAGACTATTGCATGACTTTATGTGTTCCTGTTTTGTCTAGTTTGGTCACCCATCAAGCAATGGGAAAAGTAAGAATAGTAAAAGAATTTCTTGTTCAATCTTTATTAGAATGTTGATTTAATTGTTCATATGACAACTAACAAAATTCTTTTTGTTACGAACAATAGAAGGTTTAGGTGAAGACTTGTTGCCTATATGAGATAATTGGAGATAGTTTTTTATACAAGGAATTTGTTGTAAGTGATAATGATGGCCTTTATGTTGATTCAACATGTGCTTGCAAAAAAGAGACATTGATGTTCATCCTGAGGTTTATTACTTTGTGGATACCTTTGCTCAAAATGGCTTCCAGTAATGGACTGCTATTTTTGTGATCTCTCTGCAATAGGGTTTTCTCACAAATCAGCAAAGTTTGCCCATTTGTTTGGAAAACAAAATGTTCACTTGTCCATTTTGATGACTATGTGAGTAGGTTTTGTGGCAAGTTGGTTGTTGAAGAATATAGGTTCTTCCAGAAGATATGGAGCAATATTTTAAAGGACCAATGCAAGCTTTTGATTCTGCTATTGTTTATAGTGTGCAGTGACCTTAATGTGTTTCTTATGATTGATGCATGGCGTATTTAAAAGAAATCTGTATACTTTAGAATAGAAGCTCCTACTGACTTGGGTTGTAATGCTAGTTGTTCAGTTTTCTGCTGTCTATCATATTAATTTCCCCGACAGTGTTTGCTTTTATAATCTAGTGATTCCAACATATTTATGCATTCGCTTGTCAGTATATTGCTTTTGCCGTGGATGATTGAAGTTGTTAGCTATAGAATTATTCTACTACTGGTTCTTTTCTGCTGGCATAATCTGGCTAGAACCTTCCTTACTGCAGATCTTCCAGACAGTAGCCCAGAAATTTCAAACTGTGGTGCAGTGCGTTAGTGTAGCTGTTCATTATTATTTGGTTAGTGGAATTTGATCCTCCAGATTATCCTTGGTAATAAAGTAACAAGAATATTTAATTATTTGCCATTATCATAGATTTTATGATTTACTCATGAATTGCCCATGACTGATTCAAAAACTTTGATGCCTTACAAATTAATGATGCTATATGTTGTTACTGGTGGTCTTGTTTTTGCTACTATTTATGGTTAGTTCTCACCAATTCTATTTTTCTTGTGAAGAAATATAATAGATAGTTCAATAATCAAAGTTTCTTTATTTTTGTTGTTTTTCTAATCTTTGATCACCAGAAATCTTTCCAAACATGAATTGTCCTCATTAGCTGAACTGTGCCCAAGAGCAGTAGAGTATAGAGATCAAATTGGTTTGGTATTAGAGTATCCATGTCATTCAATTGGAGCACATGTTAAACAACTGATGATCAAAAAGATTGACACAATAGAAGCTTATACATGTTAAACAACTGATAGTTCAAGCAAGCTATATATTGCAGGGCTTTAGTTTCTATCATTTCTCTGTTCTAATTGCAATTTGAGGAGTCCTAATTAGAGTAGGATAAGTGCAAAGTTTAGACCAAAAAAGGAATCTTATATTCTAGTTGTTTAGTAGATGCAGGGAGACATTCTTGTTGTATCAATATCATCGAATATACTTTATATTATATTTAATGTAGCTTTCTTCTTGAGAACATGATTTTGAATTAAATATTCTGGCAAAACTTTTCCTGCCTGTCTAGCTACTATCTCTGCTTTAACTATCATAGCTGGTATCCCAGTAGTTTAGGATACCAGCTATGAGTTTTTTTTAAGAGCTACGACATTGGCATCTCAAATAGAGCATCATGAAATACGAAAATACATGCTCTTCTGAGAAGCATTATCTTCATTCCAGACAACATATTCGGACATTTAAACATATCAACAACTTGCAAGGATAAGAAATCAAACAGTAGGTGAGTTGATGTTTCTCGAACTGGTTGTTGTTGACATTCTTAAATAAATTTCATGTGTTCATGCTTGTGTTGGTACATCCACAGGGATTGTAGGTGAAGAGCCCTCTCTTTCACCCCTTTCACCGACACTGTTATCTGCAAACTTTAAGCTTGCTGAGTGGTAACCTTTCTCTTTCTCATTCTCATTCCATTCAGCTGCATAATATACTTCTTCTGTTGCATTTGGTTTCGTGCCTTAATTACATGTGGACCTTTAATTACAAGTGGACCCCATTGTGGGAAATAAATCCGCACGATGGGTAGGGTGCAGCACATGAACATTAATTACATTAATTACTTTGCATTTTACTTAATTTTGTTTATCTTTTTTTTAAAAACTGCAGTTCAATCGGTATTCTAATAGAATGGACAAAAGTTGGATAAATAAGTTAAGATCTAGTGCTGAATATTTGGATGGAGTTCAGAATTTCATTAAGTTTGCTTTTGAGAAATCTAATATGAACGGGAAGATTTTATGTCCATGTCAAAAATGTGTAAACGGTTCTGCTCTTGATCCAAAAATTGTTGAAGAACATTTGGTATGGAATGGTTTTCTAAAGGGTTATACTGAATGGGTACTCCATAGAGAGTTCATACCTTCATGTAACCAACCCTCCGATCTAGAAGACACCTTCAATTTTGAATGTAGTGATACGGAACAAAATTCTGTAGAAGAAGATGATATAAGGGGCCTACTTAGAGATGCTCTTGGACATAATATCAGAACTGTAGGAGAAGATGAGCGTGCAGTTATTGATCAGTCCATGCATGTTGAGGAATCTATACATGCTGATGACACAGCTCATTTTATCATTATTTTTATATTTATAATTATGTCACTAAAGACCCATAGCTTTTTATGTTGGATGTTCTTCCAGTCATCTCAGCAAGAGGCTATTAAACAGAAAGAAGAGTTAATGAAGGAAGTAGGTTGCCTTAGAAGTGAATTGCATCAAGTAAGAGATGAACGCGATCATACATTAGCCCAGGTGCAAAATTTAAGTGTTGAAATTGCAAATTATGAAGAAATGACTGGAAAGTCCTCAAAGGCTTTGGATAGCTTAACAACAAAATCTACTGCCCTTGATGTTTGTTGTATCTTCTCGTTTATTTTGAAAGTTGTGTATTTGCTATTATGACTATTTATTTTTTAAATTATATATTTGCAGGAAACGTGCTCTTCCCAAAGAGAGCAGATACAGGTATTGCAGCATCAGCTTGCTGCAGCAAATGAAAAGTTGAAGGTTAGTGACAGCTGAGTTTCGAGAATTGTAATATCTGAGTTTGTAGCAATATTTGATATTCTTGTTCCATGCCTTAGGGAAAGGAACTTGTTTTGGCAGCAGTAAAGCAAGAAACATCTTTTCAATGTTATTTAGCTATTTCAGTCAGTTTTAACAACTCTGTTTATTTTTCTAGATGGCTGATTTGACTGCCATCGAGACAATGACAGAATATGAAGGACAGAAGAAGACTGTAAAAGATTTGCAAGATCGTCTTGCAGATGCAGAGCCTCAAATCTTGGAAGCAGAGAAATTGCGCAAAAAGCTGCACAACACCATACTGGTACTTATGTTACTTATTGTGGCTGATTATTTTTGCCAATAATTTTGGTGCTAAATCTTCTTCGTTCTGTAGGAACTGAAAGGAAATATCCGAGTGTTTTGTAGAGTACGCCCTGTTTTACCTGGCAGTGATTGTGGTGGCACAGAGGGGTCAGTTGTTTCTTATCCTACATCACTTGAATCTCTTGGTACGCCCTGTTTTGTAGAGTACGCCCTGTTTCTTATCCTACATCCTACAGAGGGGTCAGTTGTTTTTTGGTATTAGTCTGGACTTTCATATTCTCTAATGTTCTTGCGGTGACTTAACCTAGGTTTTCCACTCTGATCATTTTGTTGCCTGGCCAGTTCTACCGATTCTCTTATCCTTTTGACCCCTAATGGTGGCTCTGATGCCATTCTTGTATTACATCTCTAATATGCAGCATCTACTTCATGCCATTTTATTATTTGTTTAACAAGTGCCACCTTTATTTGATTTTTTCTGGTGATGGCATGCTGAATTTAAGAAAATGAATTGTCTGTTGTTGCAGGTATGCATATTTGCTTATGGGCAAACAGGTTCTAGTAAAACTTATACAATGATGGGCACGCCAGAACCGCCTGAGCAGAAAGGGCTTATACCCCGATCTCTGGAGCAAATATTCAGAGGATGGAAATATTCAGCCAATCTCTACAAAGTCAGGGATGGAAATACAAAATGCAGGTCGAGTTTTTTGGGACATTCTTGAGACCCAACCCTTTTGCCTTTCAACTCTGGCATGGGTGTCAGAGGACTGTTGAAAAAAGACTTTCAACAAATATTATAAAGATGACATTGGTATGAGAGTTGACCAAATCAAGGCTACGGTTTCGTTTAATAAGCTGAATGTATCTTGCATCATTTTTTTGAAATGCTTATACCTTCTGCTTGTTATTTTAACCAAGCCAGTTATGACTTCTGCTCCGTAGAGCTAAGAGTGAATTTTTATGTTGAGCAAATTTGTGAATTTAATGAATAGAATCTTGCATGTGAAATAACTGCCATTCCAAGAGAACATCATTAAGTTGTAGGAACTTTTTATGGAAGTTATACTCCAGCCCCTTCCATTGTTAGCCATGTGAACACTTTTTTTTTGTTGAGTTTGTTTTACATTGAAACTACAATATGACAATTGAAACATATGTATTACTCTGCATGTATTACTCTGCCATTCCAAGAACATCATTAAGTTGTAGGAACTTTTTATGGAAGTTATACTCCAGCCCCTTCCATTGTTAGCCATGTGAATGATTTTTTTTTTGTTGAGTTTGTTTTACGTTGAAACTACAATATGACAATTGAAACATATGTATTATACATAAAATTTCATTTGGACTGAAATTGAATGGTTGCCAGGAAAGTGCTTGACTCAGAAGCTTCTGAAAAAGAAGCCAAAGAAGGGCTCAAAGAATTTTGTATACAGGTTTAACATTTGTTTCTACGAATTTGTTAAAAAAAAAAAATGCTATTGCCGACGCTTAAAAGCGTCGGCAATAACTCTCCCGGCACAGGTATACCAAAGCACAAAAGCATCGGTAATACAAGAACTACCGACGCTTAAAAGCGTCGGTAATAGACCGACGCATAAAAGCGTCGGAAAAATTGCCTTTGCCGACGCGTTTAAAAGCGTCGGGTTATCTGCCGACGCTGACGAAACGCGTCGGAACGAAAATCCTCCACGCCCACCTGCCCGACGATTTCGTCACGCTTTTGGACGCGTGGGGAGGAAAATTTCCGACGCGTATAAGCGTCGGTAAAAGCTCTGCAAAGCGCCGGAAAAAATTACTTCTTTTGTAGTGAAATCAATGAAGTTGACATGATTGAAAGTCTGGTTCAGGAGACTTTCTTACAAACTTATAATAAGGACCCTTTAGAAGCTTACCTTGCCCATTCCGAGGAAGGGGTCAAGCATGCGCCTCTTAGTTCTGTTCCCCTTATGAGCATAGATCGTCATCAGCCGACTGTTCTTCATCGGACTCTTCCAAAACCATTCTTAGATAATGGTTGAAAAAAAAGGAAGATTTACATTTTGTCTGGCTGAAGACATAAAACTTAGCGCTCTTGGGAGGCAACCTAACATATAAATATCTTCTATAAAAAAAAAATTACTAACATGCAGGTTTGGGGGATTTTGCCCCAACTTTCAATTAACCCACCCATATCAGGTACTTCTCCTCTGTCCTCTTGCTGCTTTAAATTTTCTTTAACATTGAGGATAATGTTAGATTTAGGTTTGGGGGTATTTTTACGCATTTGAAATTTTATAAAAAAAAAAGTTTTTAGTTAAAATTTTTGAAAAAAAAATATATATATATATATATACAACATACAAGGTATATAAAATCTAAGAGCCCAATGACTAGTTGGAAGTAGTGCAAAGTGAGTTCTTTTTATTAAGTTCCTTTTAGTGAGTTGTAAGCTAATTAGTGCTTTGAATTTCACAACACATCTGGCCTGCATTTTCTAAGGTATAGGTTCGACATTGTGTTGAGAATATGGTAGCAACCTCGAATCCTGATGAACCATCTTTTTCTGATCCAAAAAAAAAAAAAAATTGTTGGATTCAGTCAGGTACATCGGAAAGGGCTACCTATTGTCAAAGGTCAGCGGGCTTGTGATGAGGAACCCAAGCATAGGTCCGTAGGGGAGTCTTGATGCCCGACACCTCATGCCAACTAGTGTGAGAATTGTCGACTAATTGCTCGCTACATGGAGGAATCATCACAGGAGTAAAAGTGCACAATATATACATTATCATTTCTCTTTAATGCAAAAAAAAACAAACAAAAAAAAAACAAAACAAAACAAAAAACAAAAACAAAAAAAAATGAAAAAAAAATTGTATATTGACTTTAAGAAAGACAATAGTGTGAAAGCCGTCGTTGTAAAAATTCGAGTAAACTGGAATATTACAGATAAAGCCCATGAGGTATTAAAGTAAACATCCACAGCTCTCGAAATCCTGCAGAAAAGATGATTTTGAATCAGCAAATAGGTCTTGTCCGACCAATTCTTGGAAACTACTAATATTAGCGATATTTTGGAGATCCAAAACCTTAGCTTGTGCATGGTCCAAACTTCACTGAGCACTCAAGTATAAATAAGTCTTACAACTTTCTAACGGAAAACTTAATGACTTCAACTCAAATTGCATACTAACCTAGAAATTGGGCTACTTAGTAATTAAAACCTTGTGTGCTTTTGAAATTCTTATCAGTTATGTACTTAAAATAAGACTTTCATTTCACAAACCAAATTTTATTTTGGGATTGAAGTTTGTGGGTAACTTAACTGCAAACCCTCACGAGACAACACTCGTCCACTAGGGTAACCTAAGGGTTTAAAGGCTTGTTGCACGTGCTAAGTGCAATCGTAATGCTCTACGAAAGTGAGTATTTATCTTAGTATATTTATATAATAAATAACACTTTTGCACTCTCATTTTATCATTGTCGCACTGAATTGCTAGAGACTAGCAATAAGCTAGTTGGGGGGTGTGATGAGAGCACAAAAGTGCGACCTACATGTTACTAAAATTAGTGTTATTGTTAACCGATAATGATAAATTCACTGGATTAATATTATATTTTGGTTTAACATAGATTAGTATAAATTAGAGATAAAATGCACATTGAGTACAAATTTGACTTCAAATCGGGTCCGAGTTGGGTTCGGATCCGAGCCGAGTTCGGATTCGAATCGGGTCCAATTTCTTTGTGCTTTTGGGAAAGAATTTTGGGCAAATCTAATTTGGCCATATCATAACTATAAGGTGCTGGGTGACCCATGACTCGAAAGAATTGCACTTGACCTCCAAGATGACCCGTCTACAAGCCAAATTTCATATCACACTATTTTTTCTATATGACTAATTGAATGGAACTTGGTGTCTCCCAGCTCCTTCCAACGCAGCTATCCTCCTTCCCGATTCGCTTCCGTGATCCAGGCCGCCCGCGAGGCTGAAGCAGATGCCCGGAATGAGCGTATCTGAGTACGCTCGTGAGTTCACTAGATTGGGGAAGTATGCTTCTTACATCATCCCCACTGAAGCTGCCAGGATAGAAAGATTCAGGCGGGGTCTGATTTCCCCGCTTTATAATGCAGTACTGGCAGTAGAGGTCCCCACCTTGTCTAGGCTGATTGATAAAGCAAAACAGTGGGAGATCAGAAACAAAGAGGAAAGGGCTGAAAGAGAACAGAGGAAAATGAGTAAAGGGAAAGGGCAAAGCAGCCGAGGTAGATCTGAGGGAGCAAGTCTCCCGGAGGGCCCGACAGAGCAGTCTGTACGCTCAGCTCCACCTGCCCCATGTAAGAGGAAGTGGAGGAGAAGAGGTCAGTCACAGGATGCTTCTTTACCATTAGCACCTCGTCCTCCGGTCACTATGGCCAGAACTGAATCTAAGTTCCAATCATGGCCAATGTGTGGCATATGTGGGAAGCAGCACCCTGGCAGATGCAGAATGGGTCAGGGAGTGTGCTACAGATATGGACAGCCGGGTCATTTTGTCAGAGAATGCCCGCAGGGTGCCACCCAGCAGTTTGTGCCTTTAACATCCTACCCTTCTGTGCAGATGGACAGGCCTAGTAGTAGGGGGCCTGTAGGCAGAGGCAGAGGTCAGACACCAATGTCACAGCAGAGTGTTGGACCATCTCAGCTGTTAGCTCCAGCAGGCAGAGGGCAAGGAAGGGTGTTCACGGTAAATCCACAGGAGGCACAGGCATCAAATGCAGCTGTGACAGGTATGCTCCTCATTGATAAGATTAAAGCTAGAGTGTTATTTGATTCTGGAGCTACCCATTCATTTGTGTCCCCTTATTTTGCTAAAAAGTTAGCTAAGGATAAGATATTGATGCATATTCCCTTAGTTATTAGCACACCTGTAGGGGATAGTATAGAAGTGAGATATGTGTATCCTACCTGTGTGGTAGAGGTAGAAGGTAAGACACTCCCAGTCGATTTGATTGAGTTGGCAGTGTTAGACTTTGATATCATACTGGGCATGGATTGGTTATCAGACAATCGTGCCACCATTAACTGCCAAGAAAAGAGTGTTATTTTCAGACCTTTAGATAAGGAGAAATTTACATATCAAGGGGACAGGAGTGAGATCCCAATGAATTTGGTGTCTGCAGTAAAAGCAAAGAGGCTGCTGAGAAAGGGGTGTCAAAGCTATCTAGCTTATGTGATGGACACCCAGGTAGAGTCTGTGGATCTGCAGCAGATTTCAGTTGTTAGGGAGTATCCTGATGTATTTCCAGGAGAATTACCAGGATTGCCACTTGATAGAGAAATTGTTCAGTATTGAACTTCTTCCTGGTACAAACCCTATATCGATTGCTCCCTATCGTATGGCACCTACAGAGCTGAGGGAGTTGAAGGTCCAGTTGCAGGATCTGCTAGACAAGGGGTTTGTTAGGCCCAGTACATCACCATGGGGTGCCCCAGTTCTGTTTGTGAAGAAGAAGGATGGGTCGCTGAGATTATGTATAGATTATAGACAGCTGAATAAAGTGACCATCAAAAATAGATACCCACTCCCTAGGATAGATGACCTGTTTGATCAATTACAAGGGGCTGAGTACTTCTCGAAGATTGATCTGCAGTCTGGGTATCATCAGTTAAAAATCAGAAAGGAAGATATATTGAAGACTGCATTCAGAACGAGATATGGGCACTATGAGTTTCTAGTGCTTCCATTTGGGCTGACAAATGCCCCAGCAGCATTCATGGATTTGATGAATAGGGTCTTTAAACCCTATCTTGACAGATTTGTGATAGTCTTTATAGATGATATCCTCATATATTCTAAGAGTCAGGCTGATCATGAAGAGCATTTGATGATAGCACTACAAACCTTGAGAGAACATGAATTGTATGCCAAACTTACCAAATGTGAGTTCTGGCTACAAGAAGTTGGATTCTTGGGACACATAATATGTAAGGAAGGAATCAGGGTGGATCCCAAGAAGATTGAGGCAGTTATGGATTGGCCGAGACCAACAAATGTAACAGAAATCAGGAGCTTTCTGGGTCTGGCTGGGTACTATAGGAAGTTTGTAAAGGACTTTTCAAAAATAGCTACCCCATTAACAAAGCTGACTCGGAAGCAGGTTAAGTTCACTTGGACAGATTCTTGTGAACAGAGCTTCCAGAAGCTGAAAGATTGCCTCACATCAGCTCCAGTTTTGACTCTACCCACAGATACAGGCGGATTTGTAGTCTACTGTGATGCTTCTAAAGTGGGATTGGGATGTGTGTTGATGCAGAATGGCAAGGTGATTGCATATGCATCCAGACAGCTAAGAAAGCATGAAGTAAACTATCCCACTCATGACTTGGAAATGGCTGCTGTCATATTTGCATTAAAGATATGGAGGCATTATTTATATGGTGAGAAATGTGAAATATATACTGATCATAAAAGCCTCCAGTACATTCAGCAGCAAAGAGATTTGAATCTCAGACAGAGGAGATGGATAGAGTTGTTGAAGGATTATGACTGCCAAATCCTGTATCATCCGGGCAAGGCTAATGTAGTAGCAGATGCATTAAGCCGAAAGTCAATGGGCAGTTTATCTCACATCTCCATCCAGAGGAGAGAGATAGTCAGAGATCTGGCAGATTTATTTGCTCAGGGACTATCTTTTGAGTTATTAGAGGTTCGTCCTTTGATTGCACAGTTTCAGGTGAAACCGAGGTTGATAGATGAAATCAAAGTTTCACAGGATTTAGATGCAATCCTTGTAAAACTGAAAGGAGAAGTGCAATCAGGACAGTCAGAAAGGTTTCAGATTGTAGATGGAATGTTGAGGTGTGGCAGTAGGCTATGTGTGCCAAATGTGGAAGATCTGAGACAGAGGATTATGCATGAAGCACACAATACTCCCCATAGCATTCATCCTGGTTCCACCAAAATGTATCATGATATCAAAGGCATATATTGGTGGAACGGATTAAAAAGGGATGTAGCCAAATATGTGGCTTCTTGTTTGACTTGTCAACAAGTGAAATTTGAACATCAGAAGCCAACAGGGCTTTTGCAAGAGTTACCTTTGCCCGAGTGGAAATGGGAAAAGATAACTATGGATTTTGTGGTCGGGCTACCCAGAACACAAAAAGGATATGATTCCATCTGGGTGATTGTGGATAGATTGACAAAATCAGCCCATTTTCTACCGGTGAAAACCACATATTCAGTAGCTCAGTATGCCGAAATATATGTGAATAAAATAGTATCTCTGCATGGAGTGCCAGTTTCTATTATATCAGATAGAGGTTCACAGTTTACCTCTAGATTTTGGCAGAAACTCCATGAGGCATTAGGAACTCAGCTTGATTTCAGTACAGCATTTCACCCTCAAACAGATGGGCAATCGGAGAGGACCATTCAGACCCTCGAGGATATGCTCAGAATGTGTGTACTGGATTTCAAAGGTAGCTGGGACAGATACTTACCTTTAGTGGAGTTTGCATATAATAACAGTTATCACTCCACTATTGGTATGGCACCTTATGAGGCACTTTATGGGAGGAAATGTAGATCTCCCTTGTGCTGGTCTGAGATTGGAGAGAAGCACCTAGAAGGACCAGATTTAATCAGAGAGACATCAGAAAAAGTGCCAATGATACAGGAAAGGTTGAGGACAGTGTTCAGTAGGCAGAAGAGCTACTCAGATGTCAGAAGGAGAGATGTGCAGTTTGGCACGGGGGATCACGTGTTCCTAAAGATCTCTCCTATGAAAGGGGTAATGAGGTTTGGAAAGAGGGGCAAGCTTAGTCCCAGATACATTGGCCCCTTTGAAATATTAGATAAAGTTGGCAATGTATCTTACAGATTAGCACTGCCTCCAAACCTCAGCCATGTGCATCCAGTATTCCACATATCTATGCTCCGGAAGTATGTGCCAGATCCATCCCATGTGCTGTCAGTGCAGGAAGTTATAGTAGAGGAAGACCTTTCTTATGAAGAGCTTCCTGTAGCTATCCTTGATACTCAGATCAGGAAGCTAAGAAATAAGGAAATATGTATGGTGAAGGTCCAATGGCACCGGCACAATGTTGAAGAATGCACTTGGGAGTCGGAGCAAAGTATGAAGAGCAAATACCCTCACCTCTTTGAGTAATCAGGTAATTTACCCTTTTAAATTCGAGGACGAATTTTATATAAGGGAGGGAGAATGTAATAATCCTAATTTTTTTTTTTATATATATAAAAAAGGATAGAATAGTCCTTTAAATTGATATAAGGGGCAAAATGGGAAGGAATCAAAAGTTAATGGCATAACAGCAGATATGCTGAAGTGTTAGGGGCAAAATGGGAATTTTTGGTATGTGATGTGACTTAATTAGGAGGGTTTGGTGGCTCAGACGTGAAACAGAGAGGAGAGGGAGGTCTCAGGCGTGGAAACACAGAGAGAAAGAAAAAAAAAAAGAGAAGAAGAAGAAGAAGAAAGAAGAAGAAGAAGGGGATTCGAGAAGGAGAGGGATCCCGGTTGCACTTCCAGCTGAAGGGAAAAACGTAGATCTCCTTCTCCTCTACGCAAGGACCTTGATTTCCAAAAAGAAAAAGGTAAATATCCATCCCTATCTAGTCTTTTGATGACATTAGGCTATACAAAGGGTGGATATAGTCTAGAGGGGTCGGATAAGGGTTGTAGAGGCGGTTAAAAGAGGAAGAATCGGATTTTGACAAATTTTTCCGGCACTACGGAAAAACTGTGTCGAAGTCCCAACTTCGGCGAATTATTTAGGGGGTCAAACGGCCTCCGATGATGATGCATGTTATCTCTTTGGAATCCTCTATGAGTGTAGAATGTTAGGTAAAAATTTCATCAAATTTGGAGTCTTGAAAGTGGATCAAAACCGGGATGAAGTAACCCACTGTCAGTTCGGGTTACTGTTCATCCGGGTGGAAAATAAGGGATTTCATGCCATAATAGGGTATTAAGCCTAGATTAGGCTAAGGGAGACCTTGTACTCCTGCAAGGGAGTCCCTAATACACATAAATGATGAGTTAATTAATAGAAAAAGAAAAAGAGAAAGAAAAGAAAAGATTTAGGGAACGGGGGAGTTGAATCAATTAAAGTTCCCTATATTATAATTGGCACGTAGATTATGACCTTGATACAAGACTAAATGTATGGTAAATGCATGTCACAGTTGGGCAAGAAGCTAGGAAACGAGAGGAAGAAGTTCCCCACTGCCTGCTGTAGAATTCTAGAGGCGTATCGAGGCCGTGCCGGATTGGCAGGTGAGTGGGAGTCATGTACTTTGCACCATGAGCATCCTTAATTCATGTTCATGAATGTCGCCAAGTGTGAATTGATTCCACTTGAGCATATTGATTGATATTGTAGTAGATTCCTCTATAATCTTGATTCTCCATGCTTGATTATTCTGTACATGCATTTGAGGGAACATTGAGAGAAATTACGAGGGGTTGATGAGTAATCAAATTGATTCCGAATTGTGAAATGATTTCTTTTATAAATTGATTTCATTTTCTCTATTTTAAAGACTTGTGAGTCGTAGCTTGATTATACTCCTTTATGAGTAATGAAATTGGATCTGAATTGTGAAATGACTTCTTTTGTAAATTGATTTCATTTCCTCTATTTCAAAGACTTGTAGAGCCCTTCTCATGGTATATTGAGTTGCATTGTACTCCCGTGATTCCTCACTCCCAACCCTGATGTTAGTTATAATTGGGTCGTGGCCGAGTGAGTGGTAGTCTTGATTATGCTCCTTTTTAGTAGAGTATTGGGAGGGTGCATTATGGCATTTATGCATGGCTTGACAGTATCTGCAGGACACCTATAGTCGATGGGGTTGAACATCGGCCTTTGTGCACATAGTAGCCTTCTGGGTGGGCGGAGCCCAGTCCCTTCCTAGGGGGGACACGGCCCTAGGCGTAGGATCGGCCGGTCCTACGACTTATATTCTGCTTGCCGCCGGGCATAGTAAGACCCCGCGAGGTGCAGTATGGCTTTCCGCGGATGTAGAATTCCCGCGAGGTGCCGTTTAGTATGTAGATGTGAGATGGATTTCTGTTCTGGATACTGGCCGGCATTTACATGATTAGTGTGGTGTCTTATCCTACATATGCATGTGACAGTAAGGAGTTGTTGCTGGTTCGCCTGGGGCGTAAAATCCACCTCCCGACAGCTGTCTAGTGATGATTTCAGCATATTGACACTTGATTTGTATGTTCCAGCATTATGATCTGTTGAGCATATTCATGAGTAGCATATATGTTTGCTTGATTATTCCATATACGCTTCAGATGAGTTGATATTGATTGTGGTGATATTGATGATTTATTCCATATTCTCTATATTGAGTTCATGTTCATGTTGTTATTGATCTTGAGATTTCATCTCGAGCCATGATTATATTCTGTCTCATGTGCATAGTACTCTCTACTCCACTCACTGAGTATTCATATACTCACTCCCCAGTTTTGTGTTTTTGATTGCAGGGCAGGTATTGTATAGAGAGGAGCAGGGTTAGAGATTGTCTGCTTACTGTGCCGCTCCATAGTATAGTATAGTATAATGTAGATAGAGGTTTATACCCTTTTGGTGTATTATAAACCTTCTGTTGTATATAGTGTATAGTTACAGTCATAGATCCTGTTGTGGATATGGGTTTGACCATGGATGGAATGGGAACCAGATTTTTATACATATGAGTTATATGCCTGAGATAATGTATTGATATATATTGTCCAGGTTCATTATGTGACGGATTATGTGATTGCTGCTCTGACAGGTAGTGTGTTGTATGTATTGAGATAATCCTGACAGGTCACTATAGGAAAAGTGATCATTTTGTGCATGCATCATGCCAAATTTTTCAAGATTCATTGATGATTGATAGGTAGTAGGGTTCTACGCGGTGGCTGGTGGCCTTATGCCTACCCGCACCCTAGGACCGTCGCGGCGGCCCGCCGGGAACGGGGCGGGGGTCGTGACAATGAGCCAGGTGGATCTTGGGCTATGTGCAGACTCCCTCCTTTGCTATTATGGTCAATGGTATGCTGATGCCTTTCTTTGACTCTACGGTCAGGTTGAGACAACGTCGTCCTCTATCACCTCATCTTTTCATTATTTGTATTGACACCCTGCCTAGAGCCCCCTGGGTAGCTTCCTTGTTTATGGTCCTGGAGGCCTATATGCCAACCCCCTCCTCAGGGCCGATCTCACACCTTCTCTTTGCTGATGACTGTATGATCCTGATTTGGGCCATGATTCAGAATGCAGTGGTTGTTAGAAGGATTTTGGGGGCATATTGTGTGGAGTCTGGGTAATAGATGAGTTTAACCAAATTAGCTATCTAGTTCAGTCCGAAGATCAAGCCGCATATCAGGAGTAGAATTACTGATGTCATGGGTGTTGGGGAGCAAGAGGAGGCATGGAGGTATCTTGGCATACCCATTACTGGGAGGAGGTTACGGAGGGCAGAGTGCAGCATAATTGAGCAAAATATCGGACAATGGCTCGAGGGGTGGAAGTTGAGGGTACTCTCTATGATGGGCAAGGCCACTTTGATCAGGGCTCTTCTCAGCTCGGTCCCGATTAACCTTTTGTCCAACACTGTAATACCGAAGGCCACATTGGCGAAACTAGAATAGATGTTTGGGAGGTTTCTGTGGGGTACAGGAGGCTAGGGCTACAACATTATTTTTGGCCAACTTTTCGAAATGCTTTCTTATAATTTATGCTCTTTAAGGAACTTTGTTAACACTAAAGGTGTGGAGTGATTGATTGTAACCCTATTTGATTTTGATGAGCTCAAAGCATTTGAGTATATCTTATGTTTACTAATGAATTCAATCTAGTGTTTCAGTGAAAATCTTGTAAATTTATGGTTAAGAGTCTCTAGATTTGGTTCAAGACAATTTGGATAAGTTAAGAAGTCTATATGAACCAAAGTCTGAGACTCGAGTCGACTCCTGAAAAGTACGAGTCGACTCCAAGCGTATCAGAAGCATTGGCACAGGCTCGAGTCGACTCCGGAATATTACGAGTCGACTCCGACTAAGAACAGACAGACAAACAGAAAGACCCAACTCAGAACCTATCAGCGAGTCGACTTCTGAAGTGCGCGAGTCGACTCCGATGCTTGCCGAGTCGACTCCAGGGTAGTATGAGTCGACTCCAGGGAGTTACAGACAAAAAGTCAGAGAGCAGTTTTCGGACCCTGAGAGCCGAGTCGACTCCTGAGAAACGCGAGTCGACTCCGATGGTTGGCTGGTCGACTCCAAAGAAAGCGAGAGTCGACTCTCAGTGTATTACAAGGCAAAAGTCAGAGAGCAATTTTCGGACACTGAGAGCCGAGTCGACTCCCGCAAAGCCCGAGTCGACTCCGAGACAGCGCTACACCAAAAGACAGAAGACAGTGTTTTTGTCTCTGAGACGCGAGTCGACTCCAAGAAAGTTCGAGTCGACTCCAAGGCAGCGCTACTCCAAAAAGACAGAGAACTGGTTTCCGGATACTGAGAGCCGAGTCGACTCCGGAACAGTTCGAGTCGACTCCAAGACTGGACGAGCCAAAAGACAGAAGATCGGGAGTTCGGGCTCTGAGCACCGAGTCGACTCCCAGAATTCACGAGTCGACTCGAGTGAGCCAAGTTGAAGAATACATCCATGGATTCCTTGGCATGAGCCGACTCCAAAAATGCCAAGTCAGCTCCAGACTCTGGGGAGTCGACTCCGGGTTAAGTCGAGTCGACTCCCAGTCGAAAAGACCACTTTAATTCAAATCTAGAACAGTTGCCGAGCCGACTCCAGAAAAGCATGAGTCGACTCCTGCTACAGCCGAGTCGACTCCAGATCGCGCGAGTCGACTCCGATCCCAACGGACACATTGTCAGGATGTGCAGAACGGCTAGAAAAGTGTGTCTAACGGCTAGTTTCCGTGGGGAATGGCTTAAATAGCCACAGAGGACTGTAGCAAGGGAAGAACGAGAGACTCCATTCAAAGCTAAAGTGATTTTCACCTACCAAAGCCTCTCTAGAGAAAATACAAGAGAAAGAAGGAAGAAGTGCATTGAAGTCCATACTCCCAATGTCTTCTTCGCATTCAAGGCTCCTCATCTGACAGCAGATCTTCTTCCCACTCACGAGGAGATTGCAGAGTTCGAGAAGCCTCCTTGCTCAAATCTAAAAATCTGTTTGAGGGCTTCTAACTCTTCTTTAGTTATATTGTTTATATTTGCTTTTCAAGAAGCTATTCCTGTATTCTTTATAAACTGTTTTCTTGTCACTTGATTCAATCGGGGGATTGAATCAAGGGTGTAGAGGTTGGTTGGTGAGCCGAGGGTAAAACCAACGTGTAAGGGTTCGATTGTGATCCCGGAAAAACAATCGGGTGGTTCTAGTCGGTGAGCCTGGAAAAACCGACCGAGTTCGTTGTGACCTCGTAAAACAACAAGTTGGGTTGTGAGCTTGTAAAACAACCAGCTGTAATCCAAGGGGTTATAGTGAATTCCCAAGTGAGACTTGGGGAGTGGACGTAGGAGCAAGGGTTAGCTCCAAACCACTATAAAAACATTGTGTTTGTGATTGCTTGTGTCTCTCTCTCTTACTCTCATTTCACTCACAGCACATAGCAACTAATTAATCATCTTGCAAAAGTATTAATTAGTCATCCACAAACATTTTAATTGCAAAATTATTTTAAAATCCAATTCACCCCCCCTCTTGGGTTGTCTATCTGGGCAACAAGTGGTATCAGAGCAGGAACTCTTTTATCCTAAGAGTAAAAGATCAAAATGACAACCCCATTTGGATCTTCCCACATTGAGGGCCAGTCCACCCAAAGACCCCCATTCTTTAATGGATCCGACTACTCATATTGGAAGGCTAGGATGAGAATATTTATCCAAGCCCAAGACTATGAGATGTGGACCATTATACTAAATGGACCATACATTCCATCCATATATGTAGAGGGTGTCACTGTACCCAAACTTGAAAAGGATTGGGATGACAATGACTTTAGGAAGGCACAACTCAATGCCAAAGCAATGAATGTGCTCTACTATGCATTAGATAGGAATGAATTCAATAAAGTCTCTACTTGCAATTCTGCAAAAGAGATTTGGGATAGACTTGAAGTGACCCATGAGGGCACGAATCAAGTCAAAGAATCCAAAATAAATATATTAGTTCATAAGTATGAGTTATTTAAGATGGATTCTAATGAAACAATCACTTGCATGTTCACTAGATTTACTGATATTGTCAATGGCCTAAAAAGCCTTGGCAAAAATTATACTAACAGTGAGCTTGTCAGGAAGATTCTTCGCTGTCTACCAAGGTCATGGGAAGCCAAGGTGACGGCAATCCAAGAAGCCAAGGACTTGAACAAGCTTCCACTTGAAGAGCTTCTTGGATCCCTAATGACGCACGAGCTAACAATGAAGCAACACAGCGAAGAAGAGTCCTCCCATAAGAAAAAGGTAATAGCTCTCAAATCTACATCTTCTAACAAAGACTTGTCTTACAGTAGCAGCAGTGAAGAAGAAGATCATGAGGGAGATGATGATAAGGCTCTTCTCGTGCGCAAGTTCAGAAAATTCATCAACCAAAAGAAGTCCTTTCATCAAAGGAGAGGCCCCTCAAATTCCTATCGCAAGGATAAAGGTAAGGAAAGGAAAAATGAGGGGATTAGATGTTATGAGTGCAAGAAGCCAGGGCACATCAGAGCTGAGTGTCCTTTACTGAAGAAGGGGAGCAAGTACAAGAAGAAGAAAGCCCTTGTCTCCATCCTATTGGACTCCGACGCATCATCATCATCATCGGATGAGAAACAAGAAGAAAAGGCCAATTTCTGCTTCATGGCCAATGAAAATGAGGTAACATCCGAAACGCATTTAGATTTTACCTTTGATGAACTGTATGATGCATTTAATGAATTAATGATTGAATATAAGGCTATAAATCTTAAGAATAAAGAGCTAAAGCTAGCTAATCAATCTTACCTACATAAATACGATAAATTAGTTAAGGATAAGGACTTTATCACCAAAGAAAATTTAGAACTTAAGACAAGCAACCAACTCTTAATTCAAAAAACTAATACCTTGAGTAAAGATAATGAAAAACTAACTAAGAAAATTTCAGAACTTAAAAACAATAAACAAATCTTAAACGAGAATCTCACAAAAGACTTGAACATTCTAAAAACGGAAAAACAAACACTAACTAAAGAACTTGAAAAATACAAACCTTTGGTTGAAAAATTTACATATAGTTCTGAAAAATTGAATATGATACTTAATAGTCAACGAGCTGTATTCAATAGAGCTGGTTTAGGATATAAACCTAAAAATAAGCAAAAACTTCTTAGTAACTTCTTTGTTAAAGCAGGAGAAAGCAAAACTAAGAAAATAACATGTTTTTGCTGTGGAACATTAGGACATAAAGCAAATGTGTGCGATTATAGAAAAGAAAAAACTAAAAGAAAAATTAAAAGGATTTGGGTTCCAAAAGGAACCAACATTACTAACCATGAAGGACCCAAGAAAACTTGGGTACCTAAGATTATATGATTTGCTTGTGTAGGAGTGTCTTGCAGCCAAGGTCGACAAAAATTGTTGGTACTTGGATAGTGGCTGCTCAAGACACATGACGGGTGACAAGGATCAATTTTTCACCCTTGAAGCTAAGAAGGGAGGTGCTGTGACTTTTGGAAACAATAACCAAGGTCACATCATTGGTATAGGTAAAGTACAAATTACCCCTTCAACCTTTATTGATAATGTTCGATATGTTGATGGTCTTAAGCATAATTTACTTAGCATTAGTCAATTGTGTGATAGAGGTTTTGATGTTTTGTTCAAACCATCACTATGCATCATAACCAACTCAAATGACAATAGTTTAGTTTTTAAAGGAATAAGACGTGGGAATGTGTATGTTGTAGACCTTGAGGATCTTGCCAAATGTTCGTCCGATTCCTGTATAATTAAAAATATGCTAAACAGATCGTTGTTAGAACCGACGAACAAAAGTTAAATTTAAATTTACTCTTACCTGTTCTACTCGAAGAATAGTAGTTGTAAGAGGTCGATCCACAGGGAGGTGATTGGAGTTGCATAAAAATTAGAACGTTCACTCGGATTCAAAATCGATTTTTGAATAATAGAAGAAAAATATTATATCGGGGATGATGATGAATTCTCTAGTCTACTGGAGAATTATTTTTTTATTTAAAAATAATAAAAAGACATGTACTTAGATTTAAAGAGCATTTATATTTTTAACTAATCAAAGAAAAGCTTTGGCATAAATAAAAATGGATGAAAACAAGAAGAAACTGCATAAAGGAAAATTTAATGTATTGCATAAAAAGAAAAATTAAACCATTGCATGAAGAAAACAGAAATTAAACTAAACCTAGAACAAGGATTGCATGAAAAAGAAATGATAGATTTGATAAAAATAACATCGATTACAAATAACAATGGAGATTAGACCTAATACTCCTTCTCTTTTGTAAATAAAATAAAGAAAAAGAAAGTAGAACAAGTCACTTTTCTTCTCCCTCTCTCTCCCACGGTGGAGCTCCCAAAATAAAATACTTTCTTTATTCCTTTCTTCTTCCCAAGAACAGAGCCTTGCTCTGTTTCTTCTTCTCAACACCCAGCCGACTCCTTCTTTGGTTCCCACCCCAACCGAGCACACCCCCCTTCCTCTTCCTCCTTCTCCTCTTATAGCTGCGGATGGCCTGGAATCGGAAGGTGGGGACGCGGGGAGGAGTTGATCACGGACGAGATCCGGGCGCTGGGATCACGGGCGAGCTGTCACGGAGTGGATCACGGCTGGGATTCCGATGCGGAGGAAGGGCTGAAGCCGGAAGAGCTGAGATGCTACAATTGCGGAGGAGAAGATCACGGACGCGTGAGGGGAGTCGCTGATTTGGGAGGCTGTGAGCTTCCTTCTTTGGGCCAAGAGGGGGATGCGAACGGCTTGAATCCGGAAGAGGGATCTGCGGCTTGGATTCCGGTTTGGGATCTGTCTTGCTGGAAGGGGGGCTGAAGCCGGAGGTGCACGGAAGGAAGGCACGGATGAGGACTTCCTTCTTTGGTTGCTGGGAAGGATGCGGAATCACGGATGGTCGGGATGCGGCTACGATCCGGGAAGAGCTGAGAGCGTGATCGTCGGGAGGAAGGAGACGCGCAGGATGGAGCGGAAGGTGGGCTGCTGGCACGCGATCTCGGCTTGCATCCTTGCTGGAGCTGGGAGGAATCGCGGAGGAGGATGGCGTTGAAGATGTGGCTCAAACTGAAGAGCCCGATTCTGCCTCTCAGCCGGAGACAAAAACTCATCCATCACTGCTTGCCTGAACTCTTCCCAGGTTGGAGGATTCCTACTGTACAATCTGTCCTCCACGTGCCTCTGGTACCAGCCCCAGGCATCTTCTTTCATTGTGAGCCCTACAAGTTCTATTGCCCTTGCATCAGAACAGGGCAGTCTCCGTATCATCTTTTCAGTCTCCTCCAGGAATCTCTGAGGATCTTCACCTTCTTCCCCCTTAAACTCGGAGGTTCTGAACCTCAGAAATTCCTGTACAGTAATCCCCTCATCATCTAGAGCCCGCCTGGCCAAACTTCTTGGCACAACTACAGGAGGTGGGATGGATACTACTGACGGGGCAGGAGATTTCCCCCGAGCAATCTGCTCCCTCAGAGCCCGATTCTCCGCCAGTAACTGTTCCATCAATGCATCTCTACTTCCTACCTCTCCTTGATCATCAACTCTCCGCCTGTCTGCAGGAGGAGATTTTTCTTTTTGGGGCTCGACATGTGCAGAACCCGCATCCAATGCTATATCTGGCTCCATTTTCCTTGGAAGTATTCTTTATGTGTCTCTAAAAGAGTCAAAAAGAGAGGGCAGTCGTTACACAGAGCCATAATATATTTTACTGAATTGTAAATGACTCATAAATGAATATACAGAAAAATCCTATGCTCCATAGTATAATCCTATACTTAATCCTGACTCACCCTATTGCTCTGACAGGACTCTTGTTTAACCTTTGCTCTGATACCAAGCTTTGTCACGACCCTCGCCCCGTTCCCGGCGGGCCGCCGCGACGGTCCTAGGGTGCGGGTAGGCATAAGGCCACCAGCCACCGCGTAGAACCCTACTACCTATCAATCATCAATGAATCTTGAAAAATTTGGCATGATGCATGCATAAAATGATCACTTTTCCTATAGTGACCTGTCAGGATTATCTCAATACATACAACACACTACCTGTCAGAGCAGCAATCACATAATCCGTCACATAATGAACCTGGACAATATATATCAATACATTATCTCAGGCATATAACTCATATGTATAAAAATCTGGTTTCCATTCCATCCATGGTCAAACCCATATCCACAACAGGATCTATGACTGTAACTATACACTATATACAACAGAAGGTTTATAATACACCAAAAGGGTCTAAACCTCTATCTACATTATACTATACTATACTATGGAGCGGCACAGTAAGCAGACAATCTCTAACCCTGCTCCTCTCTATACAATACCTGCCCTGCAATCAAAAACACAAAACTGGGGAGTGAGTATATGAATACTCAGTGAGTGGAATAGAGAGTACTATGCACATGAGACAGAATATAATCATGGCTCGAGATGAAATCTCAAGATCAATAACAACATGAACATGAACTCAACATAGAGAATATGGAATAAATCATCAATATCACCACAATCAATATCAACTCATCTGAAGCGTATATGGAATAATCAAGCAAACATATATGCTACTCATGAATATGCTCAACAGATCATAATGTTGGAACATACAAATCAGGTGTCAATATGCTGAAATCATCACTAGACAGCTGTCGGGAGGTGGGTTTTACGCCCCAGGCGAACCAGCAACAACTCCTTACTGTCACATGCATATGTAGGATAAGACACCACACTAATCATGTAAATGCCGGCCAGTATCTAGAATAGAAATCCATCTCACATCTACATACTAAACGGCACCTCGCGGGAATTCTACATCCGCGGAAAGCCATACTGCACCTCGCGGGGTTTTACTATGCCCGGCGGCAAGCAGAATATAAGTCGTAGGACCGGCTGATCCTACGCCTAGGGCCGTGTCCCCCCCTAGGAAGGGACTGGGCTCCGCCCACCCAGAAGGCTACTATGTGCACAAAGGCCGATGTTCAACCCCATCGACTATAGGTGTCCTGCAGATACTGTCAAGCCATGCATAAATGCCATAATGCACCCTCCCAATACTCTACTAAAAAGGAGCATAATCAAGACTACCACTCACTCGGCCACGACCCAATTATAACTAACATCAGGGTTGGGAGTGAGGAATCACGGGAGTACAATGCAACTCAATATACCATGAGAAGGGCTCTACAAGTCTTTGAAATAGAGGAAATGAAATCAATTTACAAAAGAAGTCATTTCACAATTCAGATCCAATTTCATTACTCATAAAGGAGTATAATCAAGCTACGACTCACAAGTCTTTAAAATAGAGGAAATGAAATCAATTTACAAAAGAAATTATTTCACAATTCGGAATCAATTTGATTACTCATCAACCCCTCGTAATTTCTCTCAATGTTCCCTCAAATGCATGTACAGAATAATCAAGCATGGAGAATCAAGATTATAGAGGAATCTACTACAATATCAATCAATATGCTCAAGTGGAATCAATTCACACTTGGCGACATTCATGAAAATGAATTAAGGATGCTCATGGTGCAAAGTACATGACTCCCACTCACCTGCCAATCCGGCACGGCCTCGATACGCCTCTAGAATTCTACAGCAGGCAGTGGGGAACTTCTTTCTCTCGTTCCCTAGCTTCTTGCCCAACTGTGACATGCATTTACCATACATTTAGTCTTGTATCAAGGTCATAATCTACGTGTCAATTATAATATAGGGAACTTTAATTGATTCAACTCCCCCGTTCCCTAAATCTTTTCTTTTCTTTCTCTTTTTCTTTTTCTATTAATTAACTCATCATTTATGTGTATTAGGGACTCCCTTGCACGAGTACAAGGTCTCCCTTAGCCTAATCTAGGCTTAATACCCTATTATGGCATGAAATCCCTTATTTTCCACCCGGATGAACAGTAACCCGAACTGACAGTGGGTTACTTCATCCCGGTTTTGATCCACTTTCAAGACTCCAAATTTGATGAAATTTTTACCTAACATTCTACACTCATAAAGGATTCCAAAGAGATAACATGCATCATCATCGGAGGCCGTTTGACCCCCTAAATAATTCACCGAAGTTGGGACTTCGACACAGTTTTTCCGTAGTGCCGGAAAAATTTGTCAAAATCCGATTCTTCCTCTTTTAACCGCCTCTACAACCCTTATCCGACCCTTCTAGACTATATCCACCCTTTGTATAGCCTAATGTCATCAAAAGACTAGATAGGGATGGATATTTACCTTTTTCTTTTTGGAAATTGAGGTCCTTGCGTAGAGGGGAAGAAGATCTACGTTTTTCCCTTCAGCTGGAAGTGCAACCGGGATCCCTCTCCTCCTCAAATCCCCTTCTTCTTCTTCTTTCTTCTTCTTCTTCTTCTCTTTTTTTTTTTTCTTTCTCTCTGTGTTTCCACGCCTGAGACCTCCCTCTCCTCTCTGTTTCACGTCTGAGCCACCAAACCCTCCTAATTAAGTCACATCACATACCAAAAATTTCCATTTTGCCCCTAACACTTCAGCATATCTGCTGTTATGCCATTAACTTTTGATTCCTTCCCATTTTGCCCCTTATATTAATTTAAAGGACTATTCTATCCTTTTTTATATATATAAAAAAAAAATTAGGGTTATTACACTCATACATTATGAAAGCCAAAGCTCACTAATGTCTGAGAAAGAAATTATTAGCTCATCCGATCATAGGCTCGCTCCATATCAAATTTGATCGCCATCAAGCTACGTCTACATGGGCCCCTCTGAAGATCATGCAGGAACTCCTGTGCATTAAGGATGTTGTCCGAGATACTTCGCCCACCAACGAAAGTCTCCTGCTTAAGGTTGATAAGATGAGGTAGAACCCCCCTTAGTCTAGACACCATGACCTTCGCAACCATCTTATAAAGAGTGGTGCACAAATTGATAGGTCTATAGTGACTAGGCACTATAAGCTCCATGGCATCCTATCTTTTTGGGACCAAGATGACGTAGGTCCTCTTCCAATCTCATGGCATAGAGGTCGTGCTGAAGAACTGTTGAACTGCTGCAGTTACCTCCCGATGAATAATAATCTAGTCAAGGCTAATTTAGCCTTTCGGACCACATCTTCATGCCCATCACCCTTTGTTATGTGACCGGCCACCTGATTCTTTTCCTCCTCAGCTCCACCTTCTTGCTTCGCCAGACTCGTCTGCCTAGGCATGTCATCCTCGCCGACAGCCGTCGATAGGTTGCAGTCCACTACCCTCGCCGATTTGAGTACTATGACCGTGACCCCCTCCTCATCCGGGCAAAGGTCGTCACCCCCTCCTCCCTCCTGGGTGGCCGCCGGCTTGCCACTGAGGGCGCCAGACTGCCGGTGGTTCCTAGCTTTCGCCGTCAGGGGCGGAGATTGAGAAGATGATTGGGTCGGTGAAGCTAACCTGATAAGCCACTCTAGGGACTCACCAGGATCTTCTTTATCCAGTATCCCAAGTATCCTGATAGGCCTTTACCTTCATACGAAGTCATGAGCCATGAAAGAAGAGAATAAGCTGCACCTCCCACTATGAATTCTTTGTTTTCTCTACGGACAATCTAACTGGCCCATTCAAATGCTTCCAACTCTCACAGTGTTTGAAAAAGCCTAAGGTCCTGTTTGGGAGAGCTTTTGGAGGGCCAAAAAGCACTTTCTGGCCCTTCAAAAATACTTTTAGATAAAAAATGGTGTTTGGTAAAATTTTCGAAAAGCTATTTCAGTTTTTGCGGAAAGCTGAAAACAGCTTTTGGGAAGAAGCTCCAATTTGGAGCTTTTCGAAAACGTTGTTTTTAGCTTTCTCGGAAAGCTGTATTTTTGACCAAAATACTCCTAAATAAAAAAATTCCTTCCAAAAATCTCTCTCACCGTCTGTTCCCCTCCCACCTAAACCCCCTTCCTCTTCCCCACCGCCGCACCCCCTCCCTCTTCCCCGCCCCCACGGTGGGGAGATGCCGAAGAAGAGGAAGACAAGTGGTCTTCCCCTTCCCGTGGCCGCGCCCTCCCCCTTCCTGCAGTTGCCACCGATTACGACCCGTCCCCCCTCCCGCATCCGCCACAGCCCGACCCCTTTCTGGCACCGTCGGCCTCGTGAGAGGAGAGTACTTCCCAGGGGGCAACCGCGGCCGCCAAGACTGCCGCTGGCCATGGCCCGGCCCGGCCCCCTCCTGTGGCCACCGCGGCCTGGCCCCCTTCCAGTGCCGCCGGCCGCGCGGGAGGAGAAGAAAGGAGAAGGGGGGAGAGGAAGGAAGGAGAAGAGGAGAAGAAGAGAAGAAAAAAAGAAAAGAAAAAGAAAAGAAAAAAAAGAAGAAAAGGAAAAAAAAAGAGAAGAAAAGAAAAGAAAAGAATAAATAAATAAATGTATAAATAAATATTTATATAAATGAATGAATGAATGAATAAATAAATAAGATAATAAATAAATATATTTCAATGAATAAAATAATAAATAAATTAATTTACATTATTAATTATTTACACTAATAATTATAATATTTTATACCTTTATTATTGTATTATACTATAAATATAATATTATAATATATTATATCATAATACATTAATATGTTATCTTAAATAATTTAATATTATGTTATGTTATGAGAAATTAATTTATACTAATAATTATATTATTTTATACCTTTATTATTGTATTATACTATAAATATTATATTATATTACATTATATCATAATACATTAATATGTTATTTTAAATAATTTAATATTATGTTATATTATGAAAAATTAATTTATACTAATAATTATAATATTTTATATCTTTATTATTGTATTATACTATAAATATAATATATATTACATTATATCATAATACATTAATATGTTATATTAAATAATTTAATATTATATTATATTATGAAAAATTAATTTACTCTAATAACTATATTACTATGCTATGCAATGTCATATTACTATATTATAATAATATTATTTTACAGTACAACAATATTATACTATATCGTATATTATGTATTAATATATGTTATATTTTATTATGCTCTGTTGTATAATACTATGCAATGTCCTTTATGGTAATTTTGTCATACAAAAGTACTTTCTCAGTTTATTTACCAAACACATGTTAAAGTGTCACAGCACTTTATAAATGTAGTTACCAAACAGCAAACAGCTTTCTATAAAAGCTCTAATTCAGATAGCTCTACTTCTAATAGCTCCCCCAACCAGGGCCTAAGCATTTTAGTAGGTGAGAAACAGTCATGCCTCCAGGCCAACCAGTCACTATGTCTATGAACCTCATCTCCTGGTCTACTATAACCCGTAATAACATGCCGTAGTTTCAGTTTCTCTCCTAGTTGCACCAATCATCTGGTGATTCCACTACTAGCAGCGTCAGATGACATGCGTTGCACAAAATGAATTCCTCATATTACGTGTCCCAATATCCATGATTTACTAGCAAGGTAACCCGTGCTTCGCAATGGGCCTTGACTGCAATGAAAAAAAAAATTATCAAATGTACTATGAAAAAAATTATCTTTTCTGGCACTTTTTAGAGTCAATACCGATGCTATAAGCATCGCTAATTTTGGCGCCGAGCTTTTCCGCAAGAGGAAAGTGGAAAATTTTTTTGCCGACGCATTTTTTTTTTGGTTAAAAACGGCATTTCATATATCTCTAACGTAAGTACATCCAGCCAAGTCAAAAGTAAGTAAAAGATACAGGGGAGCGGGTAAAACTGTCGATGACGTCCAAATGAAATCCCCGGAGTGCCGGGCTACAAATGAGGCGACCCAGTCAGCTGCTCAATTCGTCTTCCGAAACACATGCGCTGCCTAGACAGAGATAAACTCTCGAACCAGTCTGCAAATCTCACAAATCAGTGGGTGGTCACCTCCAAACCTATCCTCTCCCCGAATCCAGTCAATCACCGTAGAAGAGTCCCCCTCGAGGCACCCTCTGTCGACACCTAGCACGCCCCTTACATAGGAGATGCCCTCTCAGGCTGCCCGTAACTCTGCTCCAATAACAGTCAGGCCTGGGGTATGCCGACCCCCGGCTGCATTGTTGGAAGTCTCCTTCCTTTAATAGTTTGTAATGTTGAGAGGGGTTTTAGTCCCACATTGCTTGTGTAGAATTTTTTAGATAGCTTTATAACCATTCATATCCTACACATGTTAAAGTAACTTTTTGGTGGAAAATTATGGAGGGAAAGCCAATATTATATTATTAAAGATTGGCACGTGCACGTGTAAAATAAAATTCATATTGGCAGTTTTTATCCGTTTTGCACAAAATAACTGCATTAGCAGTTATGTTTTGAACATGCACTATTCCAAAGGTTGTGTTGGTTCAGAGTTTAATTCAGGGTTATAAATTGCCAATATCCTTCATAGATTAAGATAACTTCTTCTACAAAATCTTTTATTTCGTTGTTCTGGAGAATCCTAGTTTTGCTGGCTAGGATTCTATTTTGGTTTTGTTGTATCCTGGAGCGAATTTGCTGGATCACCAACAGCAACATAGTGGGGCAAAATTCGCTTAAGGACAGTATTAATTCACGCTTCAAGACCGGTTTCAAATACTAGAGTTCCTCCTGCTTCAACAATCTTAAGCGAATTTTTGTTGTATTCTACAATGGAGTCCAAGGTGATTAATCAGGATGTTTACAAGGTGGAAAGGTTTGATGGGACGAACTTTATGCGCTGGAAGGATAAGATGTTCTTTCTCCTCACTGAATTGGCTATAGTGTATGTTCTGAATCAATCACCACTGCCTGAATCACAACCTGATGATTCTGACGAAGTGAAGGCTGCCCAGAAGAAACGTGAAGATGATGAAGTGCGCTGTCGAGGGTACATTCTGAACAATTTGTTAGACCGACTTTACGATCTATTTAGATCTATCCAGTCTCCAAAGGAAATTTGGGTTGCTCTTGAGGACAAGTATACTTCAGAAAAATAAGGTACTGACAAATTTATTTCCTTAAAGTATTTTGAGTTTCAAATGACAGATGATAAATCTGTTATGAATCAAGTTGATGATCTACAAGTTTTGGTATCCAAACTCAAGGATCTGAAAGTGGAAGCTTCTGAACCTCTTCAAGTTGCAGCAATTATTACAAAATTGCCTCAGACTTGGAATAATTATCGAAAGAAACTATTGCACACTTCAGAGGATTTTACTATTGACCAACTCGTTAGACACATTCGGATTGAAGAAGAAACAAGGATCCGTGAGAATAAGGGTGTTAACGAGTTTGGAATTAAGATGAATAATGTTGAGTCTGGCACCAAGAAAGTCCAAAAGGATTTCGAAAATAAGAGAAAATATCCAAAATCAAGTAAGCCTGATGCAAGTAAGAAAAATAAGATCTGCTTCTTTTGTGGAAAGAAAGGGCACTTTAAGAGAGATTGCAGGTTTATGAAGAGGCTGAAAACTGAGAATGATCGTAAGGGTAAGCAAGCCAACATGACTGAACCAGAAACTTCTGAAATTGTTGCTATGATTTCTGATCTAAAAATTAGTATGATAACTAAGTTGAACATGGCAACAATGACGAAGTCTTCTGAATGGTGGTATGATTCTGGTGCAACGATTCATGTGTGCAATGACAAGTCTAAATTCAAAGACTATGAAGATTTGCCCCAAGGAGAGAAGCTTCTGATGGGTAATCATAACACTGCAAAAGTTGTTGGAAAAGGAACTGCTGAACTGCAACTTACTTCTGAAAAGAAATTGATTCTTGCTAATGTTCATCATATTCTGGATATTAGAAAGACTTTAGTTTCTGGAAGTCTTCTCTGCAAGAAGGGTCTCAAAGTTGTAATAGAGGCTGGAAAATTAATTATTTCTAAGAATGGTGTATTTGTTGGACAAGGATATGCTTGTGATGGAGTGTTCAAGCTTAGTATTAATATAGTGAATGTTTCTGCTTAAATTGTTGATTCATCATTTTCTTTATGGCATTATCGTTTAGCACATGTGAATTTTAGATTATTAAAGTTCATGTCCAAACATGGTTTGATTTCTTGTTCTGATCATAGTGATAAAAGGTGTGAAACTTGCATTCAAGCAAAAATGGCTAAGAAACCTTTTCCTAAGAATGAAAGAACTACTAATATTCTAGAACTAATTCATTCTGATATTTGTGAATTGAATGGACTTATAACTAGAGGAAGGAATAGGTACTTTATCACATTCAAGATGATTATTCTAGGTATACTGTTGTATATTTAATGAAATCAAAAGATCAAGCTTTTGACTTGTTTAAGAGTTATAAGGCTATGGTGGAAAATCAAAAAGAGAAGAAGATTAAAACTCTACGTAGTGATAGAGGTGGGGAATATTTCTCTAATGATTTTTCTGGTTTTTGTGGAGAACATGGTATAGTTCATCAAACTAGTGCACCATACACCCCACAACAAAATGGATTGGCTGAAAGAAAAAATCGAACGCTTGTAGAGATGGTAAATACCATGCTCCTACATGCCAAGTTGCAAACTAACTTATGAGGAGAGGCTTTATTAACGGCTTGTCATGTGTACAATCGCATTCCCTCAAAAAAAATGAAAGAGTCTCCATATGAAAGATGGAGAGGAAGGAAACCTAATTTAGGCTATTTAAGGGTATGGGGCTGCATAGCTTATTACAGAATTCCAGATCCTAAAAGGACAAAGTTAGGTCCTAGAGCTCTCAAAAGTATATTTGTGGGATATGCAGAAAACTCTAAGGCTTATAGGTTGTTAGATATTGATTCAAATGTAATTGTTGAGTCTAGAGATGTTGAATTTATTAAAACAAGTTTTCTTAACGATTCAAATGTCAATCCAACATCCATGGTTATACAGAATAGTACTGAGCTTTCAGTACCACAAGATATAAGTTTAGACCCTAGCTCTTCGGTTTACAATAAAAGGAAAGCACTTGACCCTCCTAGTGAACCTAGGAGAAGTCAAAGAGCTAGAAAGAAGAAGAACTTAGGTGATGATTTTATATCTTCACAAGCTATAATATTTTTAGTCGAAGGGAATAGAGATATCATGCTTAATAAAATACCAATAATCATGCAAGTTGAGGAATATCCTAAAACATATACAGAAGCTATGGCGTCTAGAGACTCTGCTTTCTGGAAAGAAGCAATCAATGATGAAATGGATTCTTTGTTATCCAACAATACATGGGTGTTAGTGGATTTACCTCCTGGTTTTAAATCCATTGGTTGTAAATGGGTATTTAGACGGAAATACAATACCGATGGATCCTTGCATACCATTAAGGCAAGGTTAGTAGCCAAGGGCTTTAAGCAAAGGGAAGGTGTTGATTATTTCGACACATATGCTCTGATGGCAAGAATAACTTCCATAAGAATATTATTTGCTTTAGCATCAATTTATAATTTGTATATCCATCAAATGGATGTTAAAACAGTATTTCTAAATGGTAATTTAGATGAGGAGGTTTACATAGAGCAGCCTGAAGGTTTTGTGTTACCTGGAAATGAGAAAAAGGTTTGTAAATTGATTAAATCATTGTATGGTTTGAAACAAGCACCAAAATAGTGGCATGAAAAATTTGATTCAGTAATTCTGTCAGATGGTTTTAATCACAATAGTGCAGATAAGTGTGTTTATTCAAAGTTTACTAAAGAATATGGTGTGATTATATGCCTTTATGTTGATGATATGTTAATCATTGGGACCAACATGAAAGGAGTAAATGAAACTAAGAAGTATTTAACTTCTTAATTCAAAATGAAGGAACTTGGAGAAGTTGATACTATCTTGGGAATCAAAGTTAAGAAACATAGTGGGGGTTGTGCTTTATGTCAATCTCATTACATTGAGAAGTTGCTAACTAAATTTAATCATTTAGGTATAAAAGAATTTAATACACCCCTAGATGTTTCAAACAAGTTGATTGAGAATTCAGGTAGGTCTATTAGTCAAATTGACTATGCAAGTGCAATTGGCAGCTTAATGTATGCCATGCATTGCACTAGGCCGGATATTGCTTTTGCGATTTGCAAACTCTCAAGGTTTACTCACAACCCTAGCATTGGACATTGGAAAGCTATAGGAAGAGTTCTTGGATATCTTAAAAGGACTAAATCCTATGGGTTGTTCTATAATCGGTTTCCAGGGGTGCTAGAGGGTTATACTGATGCTAGTTGGATTACTAGCATTAGTGATAACAAATCTACATCTGGTTGGATCTTCAATTTGGGTGGAGGAGTTATCTCGTGGGCTTCGAAAAAGCAAACTTGCATAACTCATTCCACTATGGAATCAGAGTTTATAGCTTTAGCGGCAGCAGGCAAAGAAGCGGAATGGCTAAGAAATTTGTTGTTAGATATAAAGTTGTGGCCACAACTGATGCCAGCGATTTCTTTGCATTGTGATAGTGAAGCAACGATGTCTAGAGCTTTTAGCAAGATTTATAACGGCAAGTCTAGACACATTAGTTTATGACACGAGTACATAAGGCAACTTATATCTAAGGGGATTATAACAATTGTCTATATAAGATCCAGTAATAATTTGGCTGACCCATTAACCAAAGGACTCTCGAGAGATATGATTAAGAAAACTGCCACAGGTATGGGTCTAAAGTCATTTTAAACTTTTGTCACCAGTAATGGGAACCCAACCTTTTCTATTCTTTGTTAATATTAAAGGTTTAAAGGGTAATAACAAATTTCTGATTAGTGACGGTTTCAAGTATTAGAGGCTAATACTTATTAAAGGAGGGTAGGTATGGATATTGCCTTTAATGAAGTTTGTTTGTTCGGTTTGAACATAGGAGCCATGTACTAAGGCTCAAAGAAACTTCACCTATATGAACATAAAAGTGGTGCCGCTTCTAACAAAAAATTGGATCTTAATTTTTTGTACATGTTCATGAATCCAGGATGTAGCACAAGGCCATATACGGTGCTAAATCTTACGGTATACTTCGGAATGAAAAAAGGGTAGAGTTTGTGTGTGTGGTACTTCCAGCTTTGATAATAAAGAATCACGGTTTAAAACTTAAGTTACTGTTGATTTCGTCGAAGTTTTGAAGTGCTTACACTAAGAGGAGGTTTAATTTGAAAGAAACTTTTTCGATGCATTCACTCGAATAATTAGCATTACAAACTAAGTGGGGGATTGTTGGAAGTCTCTTTTCTTTAATAATTTGTAATGTTGAGAGGGGTTTTAGTCCCACATTGCTTGTGTAGAGTTTTTTAGATAGCTTTATAAGCATTCATATCCTACACATGTTAAAGTAACTTTTTGGTGGGAAGTTGTGGAGGAAAAGCCAATATTATATTATCAAAGATTGGCACGTGCACGTGTAAAATAAAATTCATATTGGCAGTTTTTATCCATTTTGCACAAAATAACTGCACTAGCAGTTATGTTTTGAACAGGCACTATTCCAAAGATCGTGTTGGTTTAGAGTTTAATTCATGGTTATAAATTGCCAATATCCTTTACAGATTAAGATAACTTCTTCTACAAAATTTTTCATTTCGTTGTTCTGGAGAATCCTAGTTTTGTTGGCTAGGATTTTATTTTGGTTTTGTTGTATCCTGGAGCAAATTTGCTGGATCACCAACAGCAACATAGTGGGGCAAAATTCGCTTAAGGACAGTGTTAATTCACGCTTCAAGACCGGTTTCAAATACTAAAGTTCCTCCTGCTTCAACACAATCAACCTGCCAAAATAGTCCCTGATCACAAACTCCACTCCTCCCAAGGCACTATCCACCGACATACCACCATCGAAGTTCACCTTGAGATAACCAGAGGGTGGGGGTACCCAAGAAAGAAAGGCAAAACGGGGCGCTGCATTTTAAAATACTGGACCAGTCCATATGACCCAAGCTCACGATCCACGCCATCGTGGGAGGGCACCCCAATAGGCGCAGACGTCGACAAGCTAGGTGGCGCAGTGATCAGTGGGGGTGAGGGAGTGGAGGAGGCGTGGGTGGTGTGGACAAAAGGGAGATTTTGTTGGGCAGTGCTCTCTGCTTGCAACCATGTCGGTTTGGTTGAAAAGTGTGGTCATTTTGCAACCCAATTCGTCCAGTGTTCTTGCATGGTTGACGTTTATGGCCAGGCTGGTTAGATTGCTGAAGCTTGGGAGTTATCCAGAGAATGCCATTTAAGGCTACCACCTCTACGTAGGGATTGCTGCTCAATTCATGCAGGATCCATGGCAATCTCAAATTGGCTAAAATTGCAGCTAAAGAATCTTTCTGAGCTTGAACCAATAGGGTAGGGAATCTTGTTTTGCTTTCAAAGATGTGCTGCCAATATAAAATGGGGAGACGTTGCAATGGCAAGGAAGTAGCTTATGAAGGATGGTTTGCGTAAAAAAAAGGAGATAGGGAAGAGTTGGATAGAAGTTAAGGGCAAAGTTCAAATTTCAGTTGTTGGAGAGCCCAGAATTTGTCTTGTGAAACTGAGAATATATGATCTTCATGGTGTGTGGGGGGAACAAAAGGAGCTGTTGAAGCACCATGGTGGGAAGTTGTTACTTCCTTTCGATCTCATTAATTAACTTGCCTTCTAAGATGCCAATGAGGATAGATAAGAATCCTAGGATGTGCTTGGTTCGCGACCAGAATCGGAATTGGAATTGAAATGGAATGAAAATTGGAATGGTCATATCCTCCAACGTGTTTGGTTTGTAATTGAAATCGGAATCAGAATATAATTTGAATACTAGAAGAGAGTAGGGATTGGGTTGTGAAGGATTGGAGCATTCCCATTCTCTTTTCGAATTGGAATGGAAATGGAACTTCTTCCAATGAAATGCTGAAATGGGAGTCGCTCATTCCTATTCTGATTTTAAAGTCCAGCTCCTGCCAACCAAACAATACCCCTAAAGTTGATAAGGACTATTGTTCTTATATAAAGTTTGCCTCCTCAAGTATCTTTCACAGGGAGTGTTAGGGATATTGAATGATTTCATCATTTTAGTGATGGCATTTGTTCCTGCTAGGGTTGGAAATGGGCTCGGGCCAACCTGAAGCCCATCAGGGCGGGCCGACTTCGAGTCAAGGTATGGGCTAAGTCCGAAAAGTTTTGGGTCGAGTATGGGCTTAATTATAGCGCCTATTTATATCTCAAGCTGGGCTCGGGTATATCCTTGGCCCAGACCCGAGCCCGAGCCTGAGCCTGGATAAGACCCAATACGGAGCCCAATTTTAAGCCTGAACTTGACCCGGTTCCGTTCCAAAGTGGGTCTACTCTCCTGAGGCTCAACCCAAATTTAGGCTCAAAGTAGATTAGCTGGGCTTGCTTCTCTCAGAAGAGTCCCAAACTCCTGACTTGGCGATTCTTGATTCCCCACTCCCAATTCTCAAATCGAAGCCTAGGGTTCTTTGTTCTCTACTTCTCTGTCTTTGATTTCTCATCATTCCGCCTCCACGGCCACTCCAGAATCTAATCTGGCAGTCCCTCATCGCCATTCTCCGGTCTCCAGTCATTAATCTTCCTTAAAGCTTGTTCCTCATCGTCGTTTACTAGTCGCCAATCGTCGGTCCAAGTAAGGTAAAGTTGTGAAGATGAGCCCCCTATCATCAGCTGACTGCAAATCACTGAGAACTTAAGGTACCCTGATCTCTCTCTCTCTTTTATCTTCGTTTTCACCGTGATTGGCCTAGCCTAGCTACCCTCTCATTAAGCCAATCGTTCCTCCACCACCATCCCCACCGCTGCCACAGCCTCCATAAGCATCACCTTGTTCCTGTTGCTGCTGATGGTGTCGTTGCTCCACCTTGGTGGGGTTGGCGGTGGCGGATGCTGGAGGTTTGGCCGGGGCAAATATAGATTATTTGGGCTTGGGCCTGAATAAACAAAATGTTATACAAGCATAATACCGAGTCTCATTGGGCTGGGCTCGAGCCAAGGCTTTCAAAAAAAAAATTTGGGCCTAAGCCCGACCCGAAGCCCGAAATTTTCTCCTAATATATGGACCAACATATCTGCTAATGGTTTTATCTTATGCATTGGTGAAAGATTAGCCAAACTTTCTATGTTAGGGTCTATTTGACCATTCCAATAGGGTTGGGCTGAAAATCTTGTAGGATTCATGAATTGGGCTGTCTATTTAAGCATGGCCCTATATCAACCAAATATCACCCATCCCAAATTCCGTTGGAAGAAAAAAAGTCTCTATAAATATTTTTTTCTTCTCATAGCCCAAAGGCTTGGATTTGGACTGTGTTTAAATAGACTTTTAGAAAATGCAAGATAGAGTCTGATTTTCAGTCTAATCCTATATGGTATCCAAATTGGCCAGGGGCGGCCCAATGCATTTAAGGGCTTAAAGCAAACTCACTAAGGAGCGGCTTTTTTTTTTTTGAAAAATGATGAAAAAATTTTAATAAGTGCAAAATACCTTAAAAAATTATTTAAAAATAATTCGTCTAACTTTTTGAGATGCAAAAGTACTAATCAAACTTTTGTACTCAAAATTTATTAAAATACTGTTTTCATAGGGTGATGGGTCAAAATACTGTGACAAGTGAGATGCAAACGATACAAGGTGATGGGTGAGACACCTCAATGGGGATTTAGCTAATGATGTTGGTGAAGCTTGAAGCTCCATCACATTCTTGTGATGTAGGGATAGCTAGGAGTGAGGATGTAAATGTTAGTTTTGTGTAGTCATAGTGTCATCAGGGGAAATGTCTAGTAGAAGCAATTGAGTCTCGCCAAAGCAAGGAGCAGATAAAACCAATAGTTTAATATTTAATCATTGCTATTCACAACCTCCATATTTCTCTGAACTAATAGAAGGCTTTTAGAGAGGACACTCGCTGATACTAGATCATTTACTGATAAAATTTGTCTGGCGGGAGTTCTCTCAAGAAAACCGAAAGAAGGAAGGGGATTGTGTCAATCCATCAATCTCCCAATCCTTGCTTTTTTTGTGGATAATCTGAATCGCCCATGAGTTCAAATATCTTATACCAAAAAATTTGGGGTAAGGTGAAATGGCTAGCTAGCATATCATATTCAAAACTCCTCCCTTTTTCACGTCTCTCCAAGACAACCCTCAATGGTGGGATTTATCTGGGAATAATCTCCTCCCCTCTCCAAATAGGGCCTTTAGAGAAAAAGTGTATGGTGATTTGAAGCTAGAATGCCATTTGGTCATCATGTATAGAATGTTTGGGGGTTATGTCATGGCCATTGATTTCCATATAGTCCTCCATAATGTTCCAATCAAGAAGGTTTTGTGCTTTATCTTTTTCTAAAGACAGCAAATAGGGAGAATCCTGAATTGTAAAATGTCCCAGTAGCTACTCAGCCTTTTCTACACAAATACCCCTTATCTTGCTGTCCCCATCGACATAGTACTATGTTATTGATAGTTTGACTAAGAAACAAAAAAATACCTTCCAGCTAGCCATTTTGGCTGAGGTCTTAAGTTATTACAAATCGTATCATAGCGAACTTGGCCCATACTTATATGGACTAGAAAACACTGCAGCACGGATCCATTGAGACTAATCACGCCAATTATAGTGCTTATGATTAGATTTGAATAAATTTAAACCCTTGTCCTAATGAGGACATTAGAGCTTAAACTGAGAAAATATGTAAGAATCCGTGCGAGCATGTAATAGTTCCACATCGGTTGTTCACTAGATAGATCTTGAGAACTTATACAGGGCCAAAGAATCCAAAAAAATCTTTCAGCTAGCCATTTTGGGTGAGGTCCTGAGTTGTTACAGTTTGTTCTAGTCCATAACTTTCAGATCATGTCATTTCAAGCTCTCCGGCCACTCTTTTATGGAGTGCATCATACCATCCATGCTTAAATTTTGATGACAGATTCAAATTAAATCCCAAGTTGTTCTTTTCAAAATCAAACACACCTGTGATCCATGACTTTATACATTGTCTCACAATTTGTGTGTTCCATTTAACTTGCTTCTACACAAACAGAAAGTTCACAAACATAAAAATAAAAGTTGCCTATACATAGAGATGCACTACCACTCTCAACATATTGAATGTTTATGTGGAAAATATGATATTTTCAACCCTAGATAAACTTTATCATCTAAAATCATTTGAAATTTTGATCTGCTGCAAGGAAGTTCATGAAGAAGGGAAAAAAAAAGGAAAAAAGAACTGAAGACCTTTCCATGAAAATAAAAAAATTTTCATAAGAACTAGTTATAAGGATTTCAAATTCGTTGGTTTTCTAATGAACAACCCGACCAAAAAACTGGACCATTCAAGAAAAATAAGTTTCCAAGATGTTTTCTTTTAATACAAACATACCCCAACAACATATCCACCCCTAGCCCCCTCAATTGAATGCTGCCTTTTATAAGAAATTTGATGAAACATCTATATTTAGCCAACATTAAATATTCAGCACATGGCTTTATCGTCACAATCCTAATGGCAACAATCTACTTCAAAGAAATATTGTCCTCACTAGCAAGACCTTTCATCTTATGGCTCTAAACAAACTTAAAAACCAGGGCAATTTAAAGGTTAAGCTAGCAATTTCCTCTATTTCACCTTTATTTCCCTTTTAAAAACAAATAATCGTAAATAGTTTCTTGCAAACATCAAGATCACAACTTACCATAATCAAACACAAAATGATTGTGAAGGACAAGAAACGCTCTCAAGCGAACATAATGTTAGCACGAACATGGAAGTGCATTTTCAAGATAGGAACAAAAGGCAAAAAAAAAGAGAAAAAAGCAAAAAAGCAAAGATTATCATCCAATGTGAAAGATAGGCACAAAAAACAAAAAAACAAAAAGGGAAAAGAAAAAAGAAGAAAGATTACCATCCAAGATGAAAGATAGGCACAAAATTTCTTTCTCAATAAAACACATCCATGATTTAACATGTCTTACTCCATGTCTTCATGCATTATTAATGGCGGAAGAAACCTAGGTTTCATGTATATTATTCTTGAATGAAACTTAAGGGGTACAGAGTTTATTAAATAAATAGTGCGGTAGGCAAGGAGATTTAAATATCTAATACAAGTTATGGAGCAGACGTTGAGGGGTTCTCAAGAAAAGTACTCCTGGAGCAACCATATCTTGTATAATTAACAGCAGCTGTATGATCTCATATTTCATTTGCAACTGCTTGGAACGCTCTCAGGAATACTTCAGGAGGTTGGCCTCCACTAAGCTTGTATTTTCCATTAATCTGATGGAAGAAACAAATCAGAAAAGATTGAACAGATAGAGCGACATTATGTAGACACAAAATAATGCAAAGATTCGTCCATACCACAAAATGTGGGACTCCTCTAATGCATGAAGAGTATTTCTCTAGTTCTTCATAAACCTTTTGTAAAAGTTAATCAAATAAGGATAATTAGGATAATTATACTGGATAAAGAAGAAAACACAAAGTGAAAAATTATAGATGCTGATGATAAATTGGTCATTAGAGAAATGGAAAAAAAACCTCCTCAAGCCCCTTCCTGGGGTCTTCAAGCAATTCTGCTGCCCCATCTATGCCAACCTTTCTAGCAGCATCCAAAAGAACTTCCCTGCATATCATCATTTTTGATGATAAACCTTTGTGAGTACAGTAGATTATTTTAAAACATCAGTTCCATAATTACACTCTTTTGTAATAAATGATGTCACAATCAATTTGTCCAAACCAACATAAATCTTTAAATGAGCAAACCATCTTAATGTTGCTTAATAAGAAGCCTCTTTTGTAGAGAGAGGAAGAGAGGCCTTAATAATCAAGTATAGTTATTCAGAATGACATTCTATTTTCTAGTTGGTTTTTGAGAATGTTAAAGCTCTTTCAAAAGGCGATCAGCTTCCACTATATGACACCTCAACTTGCAGGTCATTTCCCAGTCCTATGAATATAATCATAACCATCATTACATGCATATATGTGCTTCCTTTGGTGCACGTGTAATGGTTCACAGAGCGATCACTAGTTTCTTGCATCATTGAGAAATCTCATGCTTAACAAGCTGCTAAAGAAAAAAAAAAAGGCAATTTGGCACAATTGGAAGAGTAAAAGTCAACTTCAAGTGGAAATTATCATTGAGAAGAGAAGAAGAGATGCATCAAGACCCAATATTAACTCTTCTAACAGCATTGAAGCGACATGCTCAGTATATCTGTGAAAAATAGCTCATAAATAACCAACTGAATTTGAGTAACTTCTTCTATAAGCATGTGCATGTTTGACACTGTTATAGACTCTTAAGTGGTTAGCCACACAATAAAGCAGCAATATCTGTCACAAGTTTGAATAGCAATGAACTTATTCATGGCTCATCACAGCATTTTATTTTCGTTATCTTGTAATGATATATTTATAATAGCCCAAACATATTATAAATACTGAAAAGTTTGCAACCACACAACAGGTTCCCCTGTACGGCAGAAAATATCTACATTAATCCTGTATATACCTACCGGTCTCCAATATACTTTCCCTGACAACAATAATTGTAGAATAATTCTTCGACTAGAGCATTTTGCTTATCATAGCCCTGACGTGCAGCAAATGTTATGAGCCTGTGACTATCCAGTGTATTTCCACTGCAGCAAATATCTCTATCAGCAAAATTGATAGATCAATCTGTACTCAATACTCGTGAAGCTCTGAACCAATATGCAGTAGACTTACGTTAGTCCGGAAGTGTCATATTCAAGGCCAAGATCCCGAAATACCTGAAAAATTCAATCAATGAAATCCATGTATTGACCAGTCTTTTAAGTATTTCTGATGAATACCAATCCAAGGCATGTGAAAAGGACCTTTGTAATCCTGGATATGATATGTTCATATTGATCAGCTCCAAACTTCTGCTTTATCTTATCACACTTTTTTATACCTTCTCTAGGTGCAGAAGGGTCAAGGAGAAATGGATGCCATCGTACCTGCCAATTGGAACAAAAGAAGAAAAAAAATTGCGAACAGCCAAGCATTGGGAAGAAGTATCCATGTTAATAACAGAGTTCAACTATGCATATTCAAAAAGGAAAAAGGACAACCTCAAAATCAAAATGCTCCTTTGCTAGCTCCATAGCTTTTTCAAGGTTCTTCTTACCCACAAAACACCATGGGCACACAGTGTCTGAACTAACATCAATTTGCACGAGTTTCTTTGCATCCGATGTGTTTGCCATTGCTGTTATGCACCTGAAGTACCTCAAGATTCGTAAAATTATATCTCAGTTGTTATCTTTTGCTTTCTTAGATAATCTAAAATATTTTGATGAGACCTAAGTACTTCAAGAAGTTATCAGTATCAGTTGACAGTCAATATAGTGCCACCGAAAAAACAAAATCTCTAGAGTACCAGGGTGCCAGTTCGTTCTGCCAATTGTAGCACACACCACCACATTTCAACCCTCCAAAAAAGGTACGGTACTAAACTAGTTAGTAAAGATACATTCCAAAGCTAGTACCGATATAACTCAAACCATACAATTTGAATAATTTTCCTATATCCTCATAATAATTGCAGCCATTAAATTGCCAATGACAGCTATTATATCTTGCAAGAACAAAATTGCATGTTCCAGGAACTTTTCATATAAAGGAATCCATAATTATAGAATCACATACTTTTTAGCTTTTATTAGATGGGAAAGGAGTTGTAAAGGATGTGAGATCAGTCCCATGCCTTCCTTAGATAGCGTATCTACAAAATGTCTAGAACTACTGACATGTGCAAAATGAAAGATCCCCCATCCCAGTTGCATAAATTTGAGATTAAGAATTTCGAGCTTGAATTTTCAAGGTGGGTTTCAAGCCCTAGCACATACAATGATTTTGAGGGAGTCGTTGTCTACCAGTACTCTCCTCATGGAAGAATGGTTGCCTTAAACAAAGGAACTGCTTAACATTCCATTTTGATGGCTCTTCGACTTTTAGGATCAGAAGAAACTGATAGATCCCAGTTATACTCCACGTCCCAACCCAAGACAAGGAAGGAGAAGTGATAGTTGAACTAAGGAAGAAAGAGAAAGAAGAATATTATTTTCAATAGCTCGGACGAGACCTCTACTAGCTCTACTTTGGGGTGAGAGCAACCCAATGAAACCAAAACAAACATAGATAAATTCACACCCTCCTCCCCTCGCTCACACTCTCAATTATTTCTCATACAGTGGCCTGTTGATAACTGACCACCGAAAGACGGGGCTGTCACTTCGGCTCTATGCTTCCCACGTTCACCCATCGACGCGTTGTGCATGGTTTCTGCCCTTCGCTCCAACATTCTCCATTTCCCCCATCTTCGCAATGGACTCCTCAGTAGACCCATTCCTCCTAACGCTGCCAGCTTCTTCTCGATCATCTCCTTCTCCACGTGCATGGCTAGTTGATGCGGTGGTTGTCGTCCATAGGGCATGGTCCAGAGACGCCGGATATCTTGGGTTGGGCTTTCGAACTCGTCGAGGTTGGTTACACCTATCATTCCTCCCCCCTTCAGCCAAAGCCTTGTTCTCAAGGCTTGCGGTTGAGTATTGTTTCTTCAGCTGGTCTTATTCTTCCCAAGTAGCATCTTCCTCTGGTAACGAACACTAGTGCACAAGAACCTCTTCTACGATCCTCCCTCCACGTTTAACCCAACGGTAATCGGTGATGGCTGCTAGTTCCATCGCAGGATTTCCGTCTTCTCAGATGGGAGGTGGTCTGTTACATGGTACTTGCCCTTCGCCCAGCCTTTGCTTAAGAAGGGATACGTGAAACACCAGGTGTACCTTTGCATCCACGGGTAATGCCAGGCGATAAGCCATTGGCTTGATGCATTTAGTGATTTGATAAGGTCCAAAATACTTCTGGGCAAGCTTTTGGTGAGCTCTCTGGAAGATAGTCTGTTGCCGATAAGGTGGAAGCTTTAAAAACACCCAGTCCCCTTCGGCAAATTCCTCTTCTCTCCTCTTCTTGTTAGCCTGCTACTTCATTCGACACTGTGCTTTCTCCAAGTTCCCTTTTAGCTCTCTTAGCAACTGATCACGGTCAATCAAGGCTCTATCTACTTCATCCACCGCTGATACTCCTTCCATGTATCGTGTGATTGTAGGCGGAGCTCGTCCATATAATGCTTAAAAGGGGGTCATCCCTGCAGTGGCGTGATAGATAGTGTTGTACCAGTACTCTGCCCAAGCTAAATGATGCTCCTATGTCTTCGAAAACTGACTGCTCAGGCACCGAAGATATTGTTCAACACTCCGGTTGACGACTTCTGTTTGACCGTCGGATTGCGGATGGTAAGCTGAACTCATGTTCAGCGTTGTCCCTTGAAGTTTGAAGAACTCACGCCAAAAGTTACTCATGACGATGGACACTGACGATGGACCTCGGCATCCCGTGTAACTGTGCAATTTGGTTGACGAAGAGCTCAGCCACTTCCCTGGCGGTATACGGGTGGAATAGCTCTAGGAAATGCGCATATTTAGTGAGTCAGTCGATGATGACTAATATCACGTTCTTTCCTCGGGACCAAGGCAAGCCCTCAATGAAATCCATAAAAAAATCCTCCCACACCTGAACAGTTACCGGCAAAGCCTGTAGCAGTCCAGCCGGAGCTTGTGTCTCGTGTTTATGCTGTTGGCAGACTACACACTCGGCCACGAATCTCTTTATGTCATTCTTCATCGAGTCCCAGTGGAAGGCTTGGGAAACCCGTTTGTAGGTTCGCAGAGCTCCCGAATGTCCGCCAATTTTTGTGTTGTGGTATTCTTCCATTAGCCTTGCTCCCAACGCTGACTTGGAAGGAATGAGAACCCGATCCTTGTAGTATAGAATCCCTCCTTTGAGTTGGTAATTCTTCATGCGGTCAGGTTCGTCTCTGAGCTGTCGAATCTTGAGCTGCAGGTAAGGAGCTTCTCGGTTGGCAGTCCGTATCTCCTCCCAAATGTCAAAAATCGGCCAACTGAGGGCGTGAAGAGAGGTTTCTTCTAGTAGTCGAGATAAAGCATCTGCAGCGGTGTTATCCTTCCCGGGTTTGTAGATGATCTCATATTCATATCCTAGGAGTTTTGCGACCCACTTCTGTTGTTCTGGCGTACTCACACGCTGTTCTAAGAAGTGTCGAAGGCTTTTCTGGTCGGTGCGGATTTGAAATCTTCTTCCTAACAGGCAAGGTCGCCACGTTCGCACGGCCTCCATGATCGCCAGCATTTCTTTGGCATAAGTGGACCATCCTTTCTTCCTTACACACCCAACGCCTTGCTCATGTAAGCTAAGGGCCTCCCCCCTTGGGTTAGCACAACTCCAATTCCTTTATCTGAAGCATCGGTTTCAATTACGAATATCTCCGAAAAGTTGGGCATGGCTAGTACCGGGGTGGTAATCATGGATTCTTTGAGGAGGTGGAATGCTTGCTCGGCCTGTGGACTCCATTGAAACTTTCCATTCTTTAACAGGGCCGTTAAAGGGGCAGCGATGATCTCGTAATTCTTGACGAACTTTCGGTAACACCCGGTAAGCCCAAGGAATCCCCTAAGTTCCGTTATGGTGGTTGGCTGCCTCCACTCCTTCATCGCTTGTATTATGTTGGCATGAACCTGTACTCCTACAGCCAAGATGATGTGGCCCAGATATTCAACTTGATGTTGCCCAAACAAGCACTTGGATGGTTGTAGATAAAAGCAATGATCTGTGAGGATCTGTAACGTAGTATTGAGGTGAGACAAATGGAGATCCCACGTAGCGCTATACACCAGGATGTCGTCAAAAAAAACCAGGATGAACTTGCGTAAGAACCTTCTGAAAACGGAGTTCATGATGGCTTGAAACGTCGATGGGGCGTTACATAACCCGAAGGGCATCACCAGATACTCAAAGTGGCCGTTGTGCGTGCGAAAAGCCATCTTGTGGATGTCGTCGGGGTGAACTCTGATCTGATGATATCTTGCTCGAAGGTCCAGCTTGGTGAAGAAGCTAGCTCCGTGCAACTCATCCAGCATGTCATCGATGGTAGGGATGGAAACCGATCTTTAACAGTAACAGTATTCAGCACTCGGTAGTCCGTGCAGAAACTCCAGTTGCCGTCCTTCTTTACGAGTAAGACGGGAGAAGAAAAGGGGCTCTGACTCTCCCGGATAATCCCGGCATCCAGCATCTTGGTGACTTGTCGCTCGATCTCATTCTTTTGGCAGCAAGCATATCGATATGGCCAAACGTTGACGGCTGAGGTTCCATTATGTAGTGGAATCCGGTGGACAAAAGCTCGCTCCGGCGGAAGCCCTCGAGGTTCTTCAAAGAGAGGGGAGAACTTCTGAAGCAGCTTCTGGAGATCACTGGGGCGTTCTCTCATGTTAGGCCCGCATGGTTGCACCTCGGAGCCTCTGATCATGACAGCAAAAAATTGAGTCCCCTCTTTTATCTCTTGCTGTATCCCCTGAAAACCGAAGGCTCGAGCGGGTCGTGCCGGTTGTCCAGAGAGCCCACACTCTTGTCCGTCCTACCAAAACTTCATAGTCATTTGTTTCCAATTGCAGAGCACGGGTCCCAGCTTTTCTAGCCATTGGATGCCGAGGACAACGTCCAACCCTACAAGCGGCAGGGCGTAGAAGTTCACCAGAAATTTTTTTCCTTGCAGCTCAACCTCCACTGCTCGGAACATCTCCCGACACTGAAGAATTTCTCCGTTCGCAACTCGGACTCTGAATTGTACAGTGGCGTCAATGGGGAGTTGAAGTTGCTTGGCAATGCGGTCACTCACGAAGTTGTGAGTTGATCCACTGTCAATGAGGACCGTCAATGGTTGCTCTTGTATTCGCGCCATCACCCACATCGTCTTCGGTCCAGTCCATCCAGAGAGAGCGTGTAGAGAGATCACTGGTTGCGCTCCTTCCTCGGTCTGGCCCTCGCCATGGAGGTTGAGTTCACCATCACCAACTCCTTCTGCGTCCTCCTCTCGGTCCGCTTCGATTAAGTGCACTTGAGGAGTCTTGCACCGGTGCCCTGGAGTGAATTTGTCATTGCACTTAAAGCAAAGTCCTCGCTCCCGCCGTTGCTGCATCTCCTCCCATGTGATGCGCCAGATCGGTATCGGCGTCGGTAGCCGCGGTGCAGGGAAACTCGGGTTGGGCATCCGTGGGATGTCGGTAAGTCGTGGAGGAACGCTTCGAGTGGCCTTCCTTTTTTGCTCCAACCTCTCCTCCCTCATGCGAGCAACCGTGATTGCTTCTCGGAGTGAGTGTGGCTGCCTCATGTGTACCTCCTTCGCGATCTCTTCCTTGAGCCCTCTAATGAAGGTTCCGATGAGCGTGTCTTGTGGCCAGCCCCAGACTCGGTTAGCCAGCTTCTCAAATTCCTATTGATATTCTCTCACCGAGCCTTGTTGCTGAACTCGGAAGAGTTTCTCGTTAAAATTCATATACTCGTTGGGTCCAAACCGAGCCAACAACTCTTGTTCGAACACCCTCCAAGTAATGGTGGCCCCTTTATCTTGGTATGCCCCTCGTAACCACTGCCACCAGTGGTTAGCTTCCTCGTCTAAGTAGAATGAGGCGGTTGCTACCCGTTGATTGATAGGGACTCCTTGGCCGTCGAAATACTGCTCGGCTCGATCCAACCAAACAATCAGATCATCTCCAGTGAACCGCGGGAAGTCCATTCGTGGATGTCGTTGGACCATCGCGAGTTCCTCCGTCCGTCTGAAACCACCCCCCTTGGTGAAAGAGGAGGGGACATAAGTTGCTCGAACGGCGTCGGCGACTGGGCAGTGATCTGACGGTGTCGAATAGCCTCCAAGATCTCAACGAGTCGCCCATCAACCCGCGCCTCCAAGCCACACAGTTCCTCCCGCATGGTACTCGTCTCAGCTTCCAATCGCTCTATTCTTTCCTTGTTCGACATAACCAGGCTCTGATACCAGTTGATAGATCCCAGTTATACTCCACATCCCAACCCAAGACGAGGAAGGAGAAGTGATAGTTGAAGTAAGGAAGAAAGAGAAAGAAGAATATTATTTTCAATAGCTCGGATGAGACCTCTACTAGCTCTACTTTGGGGTGAGAGCAACCCAATGAAACCAAAACAAACATAGATAAATTCACACCCTCCTCCCCTCGCTCCCACTCTCATTGATTTCTCATACAGTGGCCCATTGATAACTGACCACCGAAAGATGGGGTTGTCACTTCGGCTCTATGCTTCCCACGTTCACCCATCGACGCATTGTGCATGGTTTCCGCCCTTCGCTCCAACGTTCTCCATTTCCCCGTCTTCGCAACGGACTCCTCAGTAGACCCATTCCTCCTAATACTCCCAGCTTCTTCTCGATCATCTCCTTCTCCACGTGCATGGCTAGTCGACGCGGTGGTTGTCGTCCATGGGGCATGGTCTAGAGACGCCAGATATCTTGGGTTTGGCTTCCGAACTCGTCGGGGTCGGTTACACCTATCAGAAACAATCTAGAGTAGCAACTAATTCCACAAATTTATCCTGCATGAACCAATTTTTAACAAAAGAGTCCCAATTTGGATAGGACAACCCACATATGCTTATCATAAATAGATATATTCAAATGCTTGTAGTTTTACTTCAAAAACAACTGATCCTATTAAATGGTATCCCCTTTGTCAACTGATCCAATGGCAATCGCAATGCTCCCTGAAAAAATCCAAAAAGGTAACAAGGAAGGAAAACTTAAAAGAAATAAAAAAGGCAAGTTTTTGCTTAAAGAGTTTGGCTATCTATCCCCCTAGGACCAATACAATTGTTTGTTTATTTAATATGAAACCTGAATTATAATTCCTGGCTTAACAAAGGAAAACGATAATTGATATGATTCCCCGGAAATGACACAACGCAACAAAGTTCTATCCATGGAAAAGACAGCAGTAGTAACTAATCAAACCCCGCGTTTTCTACACAACAAGTTTTTTTTCAGTTATGCCAAATTGCCTGCTCTTTTTTTTCAGAGAAGAAAAGAACAGACAAAGGACATTAAAACAATCAAAAATACCACATGTTTGTCTCTCCAAAATCGACCAAATATTTTCCCGGGGAAAAAGAGAGAGACAAAAACAGAAGGTAGAGGTAAACAAAAATCTTGTCAACCAGATTAACGACTTTGCTGTCCTAATTTTCAGGGTTCTGTATACAATACAGTATACATGAAAAGTAAGTTCCACAGTTCCCCAGAAGTGCCCGCTGCTCATACCACAAGCGCGCGCGCGCACCCACGCACGCAAAAAGGAATTCATGATCTTTCTTTTTCTCCACAACATCGAATTTGATCAGACATGCCTCCGTTACATCCAAAAAACCAGAAAGCTTCTCTCTTCATGGTGCTAATTAATCAAATCGATCCCATTTTTCTTATAAATTCGCATTAAAAGATTCCAAAACTAACCAGAAGTCTCATAGAATACCCGTAAAAATTTCTCAAGTTCCTAAAGAGCATAACAGTACGGATACAAAGGTTTCTCGTATTAGAATCACCAGAAAGAATAATAAAAAAAAATACCTCATAGTCATGGATAGAAGGAGAGAAACTATCAGAGATAGAGATTAGAGAATAATAAGAAGATAAAAATCATACCTGTTTGCGGCGAAATCCGCAACCCTGAGAGAAGCTCTTCGCACGATCCTTGCTCGAATGAAAGCCAGGACTGGATTTATTAAAAAAAAAATGGTGGCGGTAGCTGAGGAGTCATTGACGCGATCCACCCGTCGCGCCTGAGAAGCACGGAATTGGCCGATGTCAACCGTCGATTGAATGGCTCCTTTTACCTCCTAACGTCTCCACAGAAGTTTTATGCGGGATCCGATCTAACGTGCCTTTGAGCCAACCCAACGGTAGATCTTCCGGTCCGCATACGCACACAACAAACCATCGACGGCAATCCCCGGACCTACCATTATAATGACGAAAGGAGTCACAAATATCAGGTGGCAGCATAATATTGTGTTCCGATTCGATGATGGAGAAGTAGTGAGTAGTATCTGTCTCATGGTTTGTTGTCATGTGATTTTGGTCTAATTTTATTAAAAGCGCGTTCTGGGATTCTGGAATCTTCGTGGGCCTTGGGGAGGGGACGGACCCTGTGGTTTCGGAATACTTTGGACAATTACGTGCGTGTTATCTCGCGATTCGGCCCAAGACTCGGAGCTTTCAGTCCTTCGGAGAGAGATCTCCATCTCTCAAAGTACGTTCGTATCCCTCTTTTGATTTTCCTAATTCGTTCGTCGCTCGCTCAATTCTCGGTAAGATTTCAATGCATCTACTTGTTTTTGGTTGTCGAATTCCTCTTGCTCATATTGAAATTCGTATTGTTTGATTGGAGCCCTAATCTTGGCACTTTTCTTGGCTGGATCTATTTTCTTAGCCGCCATTTCGTGCTTCGAATCGTTTTCTTTGCTTGTGGTGGGGTTTGTTCGTCCTTCTGATGGAGTTGTTAGTTTTTCTTTGATTCCTTGAAAAAGAAACCCTAATTTGTATGTTTCCTACAAGAGATTTTGTTTTTTGATTTTGGCGATTTTATTTGGCCTTCATTGTTCTGTCAGTATAAATTTTATGACTTGTTTCTTCTTTTCATGGATTCTTAGCTAAAGCGATAAATGCTAATTAATTTGATTGCTGCATGTTAATCAGCGATTTTGTTCGGTCCTCGTATTAATTTCACATATTAGTGTTTTTAGGTCGTAAGTTAATTTAAAAGAATGATAAACGTTGGGGGTTTGGGGGTTTGATTAAATGGTTGGTGGATAATTTCTTGGTTCTCAGATCTCTGATTTCTTGTCGGTTGACTGATGTTTGATGATAATTATTTGAAGGTGATTTGGCATGTTAATCATCTCTTAATCTTTGGTTGCTAATAAATTTCTAATGTGGATGGTATTGTTTTTATCCAAGCAAGGTGCTTTCATTGGTGGAAATTTGATTGCGTTTCTATCTTCAGGAATTTAGGTGGTTGTTATAGAAGAAAATGGATATTGATGAAGTCTTGTGTGATGTGCGAATCATAAACCTCCCTTCAAGGAGTGCAATATATGTGTGGGGCTATAACCAGAGTGGGCAGACAGCGAGGAAGGGTAAGGAGTGCCATTTGAGAATTCCGAAGAGTCTTCCATCCAAGCTTTTCAAGGGTACGGGAGGAGAGAACCTGCGATGGTTGGATGTTGCATGTGGCCAGGAACATACTGCAGCAGTAGCCTCTGATGGGTCACTATTTACATGGGGTGAGTCTAGTCTCTTATGCAAACTTCTGTTTGAAGTTTGACTCTAATGTTACTTCTATGATTCAATTTTATGAAGTTATATATGCTGCAAGTGCCATTAGTCATTGAGAACTAAAGGGAATTTGTTGTGACCCACTTTTTTGAGGTGTAAATGAACCTAAACGAAGGAAGCATTTTCTATCTTTAAAATGTGCATATTATGTTTAAGCTTTTAACTGAGAGGTCTATGACAAATACTGTGAAGGGATAAATGATATGAAAAGCAGAAAAATTATCACTGATATATGTAAAGAACATAGGAATCTGACCAAACATATTCAAAACCTTGGCTTCAATAGTTACTCTACGCACCCCATATATGTCTCCAGAGAGGAGTTTGGTAATTATGATGAAGTGGGTCTATTTGGTGCCTCTCTCTCTCGCTCTCTCTCTCTCTCTCTCTCTCTCTCTCTCTCTTTGAGTTTGCTGGATTACACTATAAATATATTACTGAAACTTGTTTGGCTGAAGATGACTGGCTAATTTTGTTAACGATTTCAAAAAAATAGGCTCAAATGAATTTGGTCAGTTAGGGGATGGAACTGAGGAGAGTAGAAAGCACCCCAAAAAGGTTAAGTTATTGCAGACAGAGTTTGTGAAATCTGTATCCTGTGGAGCACATTGTACAGCTGCTATTGCAGAACCGCGGGAGAATGATGGCACAAGTTCTAATCGTAGACTTTGGGTTTGGGGACAAAATCAGGTGCTTGACTTTTACCATTCTTTTGAAGGATTTTATATTGTTTTATCTAGATTTATGTAGCCTTTCCACAAGCTTTGTGGATCATTAACAAATTTATTCCTTTCCTATCAGGGGTCAAACTATCCACGTATATTTTGGGGAGCCTTTACTCCAAACACAGTAAGCGATTTCTTTAAGTACACCTCTTGGATTCACTGTACTAAACATTTAATATCCATTGACATATCAGACTGAATAACATGCAATGTGCTTCACTAAAACATGGAGGAGTATTCACATGTAATTTATGCTTGTTGTATGGCAATTTTGTTACTATCATTATATCCAGAAAGCTGGCTACTAAGTTCACATTTTTTTATTTTCCATATTTTGCCCAGTGTTTCTTTGTACATCCTCTAAGAATGGGCCACAATGCCATTATTTTGAACTTGACATCTTTCCTCTATCATTGCATATTCCTTTCTCTTTTCATTGATCTTTTGATCTATTAAGTTGTCACATATTTTGATCTATAAAAAAAATGTCTCCTATTTCCAAATTGCATATTTTTTTGCGAATACTTGCTTTTTGGCATGCCAGGTGACTAGTTTAAATCTGTAGGCTGGTTAATCATGGTTGCTAAATCTATATGGAGAGATGCATGGATTGCTTAATTATTACCACCTATATTTTGGACCCTTTGTGCACAGTCCACAAAATTAGAAGGTTCCTGGTTGCTGTGCATGAAATCTTCGGACTGCTGAATTATAACTGATTATTTATTGCATGTACTGAGATGTTGTCCTTTATGAGTACTTATTGTCTTGCTTTTGCATGCAGATAATACGCCAAGTTTCTTGTGGGTCAGTTCACGTAGTGGCTCTATCTGAGGATGGTCTTCTGCAAGCATGGGGTAATTGATGAAAATATTCGTAGGATTTTATGTTTAACTTATCATGGCATTTGGAGTTTAACAGCTGCTTTACCACTTCAAGATAAATAATACCTCTTCATTGATTAATAGTCTATTTATGCTAGAGCATAATGCTGAAATGACTGCTTTGTAGCTAGATACTTTTGAAACACCTCCTCATTTGCCCAGATTTCTAGGCTGTAATATTGCACAAGGATGTACATGTATTTGCTTTTCTTTTTTCTATTTTTAAAGCCAATTTAGGGAAAAACACTGTGTATCCTTACTATTAATTTCATTTGAGTTATTAACTAGATTTGTGTTCCTGTTCTGACAAACCAGGCTACAATGAGTATGGTCAGCTTGGCAGAGGCTTTACTTCTGAAGGACTACAAGGAGCTCGTGTATTGAATGCATATGCGAGATTCCTCGATGAAGCCCCCGAGCTTTTGAAGATCACACAAGTGTCATGCGGGGAGTACCATACAGCAGCAATATCAGAAAATGGCGAGGTGTAAGTCATCTGAAAGGATGTTGGTTTTTGGAGTTATCCCTGCTGTCAGAGATGAGATCATGTGGTTTTCTCGCATGACACGAGTAGCATTATCAGACTCTTGAAAGCTCCCTAAGTGGATACCCAATTTAGTTGGTAGATGAGACACTGCATAGGAAAGGAGTTCAGTTGATTAACTAGTCCTGTGTTAACTTAGTTGTGTGCTCACTCACCAACAGTAGCATTTTCTGCATTCAAGCCTAGAAAGGTTTTTAAAAGGACTATGTAATGTGGGTGGTTGAGGTGATGCATAGTGAAGTTGCGGCATGTGGGTGCATATGTGGGCATCTGTGAAAATATTTAAAAATAAAAAGAATTCATAATATTAGATAAAAGTTGGTTAGAAGTCAGAAATAAATTTCAATGGAAAAGAAGGAAATTCATGCATACACTTCCCTACTTATTTAAGAGCCTTATTTAACATAATATGACATGCTAATGTAAAATGATAATAATATTCTCTATGAGCTATCTCAAATTTCAGGTGCATTAATACTATGATCAAATTGGCAAATTAACAAATATCAACCAAAAAACAAGCAACAGGGATGCTGGAGTTATAATTTAGACTAAAGTACATGTCTAATAAACAAGAGGCATAGTATTTAAGCTACTAATTTTCTAAAAGACTTAAAAGTCAATCTGCTTTTCTTGAGGAAGTGACTTATCATTCATCGTTGTTACAATCCATGTGTCTAGGCTGCATATGAGAGCTACTTGGGCCTATTTAGAAGTGACAGCCCACTATTTAGCCAAGCCCTGGTGCAATGCAGTTACCAGGCTTCATACACAAATGTGGCTGTGTTTGCGGCCACATGAACCACATTTTAAAACATTGAAGCCTAGGTCATGAAGAACTTACCTCCAATAGTGCATTAGCAGGCTTCGTGGGGTCATAAACATACTCATATCTCTATGTAAAGAGTGTACACAAATACATGAATATATGTCTATATACATGCTTATGTAAATTATATATATCTATATGTGTATATGTATATAAAGATAAATTATTACCAAGGATTAAAACATCTTTATGCATGCAAGTGATGCGCCAACTTGGCATTGGCATAGTACATGCCATGTCATACCAGTTCATGGTATTAAGCTGGCATTGTGCCAGTCATGTGCATTGGGAGAGCATGTAGCACGCTTTGCCAACTGGCACTTTAATCCATGGTTATAATCCTTCAGAACCATACTTTGCCAATATTGGTTTGTGTTCCATGAAACTGGTTACCAAATGGTTCAGGTTTGATGGTTACAGATCAGGATTGCTTCAATAGTTATAGGGCTTGACTTGAACTTGGCCTACTAATACTTGATATAATCCCAGACCTGATTAAAATGTTCAAATAGCTAGACCTATGTACCGTCTGATTTAGACTTAATGTGAATTGACTTGAACCCAACTGGACAATCTGATGACAGCTCTGTTAAGGTACATTCATTGTTGTGTTGGCTCAAGTTAGAATATAGGTTGGGCAGGGAAACAGTACATAGATCTAGAAATACGAGGAAATAAGTCTTGTAATGCATGTTTGTCTAGAGCACGAACAAATACAATGGGCCGACATTGAAGGCCCTATCTGCAAATCTTGTTTTCCTTGTCTCAAACAAATCAAACCCATACTTTGGTATGCTAGCAAAGGCCAAGGCAATAAAGAAGAAAGACCAGGCGCAGGGCCAAAGGCAGCATAGTACTCAAGCCGAATCTGAAGCCCTTTTTGAATCCTCTCGCCATTACCTGGCAGCCTCCTCATTGGTAAACGTAAACTAAGCCCCTCCAGTTGAAAGCCGATCACTTGATCCGATCGGGGAGAAGGAAGATTTTTTTCAATCCGCTTAACTCATATCTCTTAAAAGAAAACTAGAAGATGGAAGAATTGCAAAAGTAGGGCTTAAGTTTTTTTTTTCGTTCATTGATTCTCTACATTTCCTAAACTAAGGTATATAGCCCCTATTTATAATACTAGCAAGGTTTCTCTTTTCACGATTTAGGGTGGATTTTTTTTAGTTCGAATAGGACTAAGTATCCTAAAATATATGACTAATAGAAATATTCTAAAAAAAGCTAAACTTTAGAAATATTATAGAAAAAACTAAAATTCTTGATGTAGATCTCTGACTTCTACATCAACTCTGCCTTCTGTTACTTCGTTTGTTCTTTTCAGATAGAAAGCTACGCACTGTCAGATTCTTATCCTAAAAAGAAAGTTTTGGTTTAACTAGACCATTTCGGGGCCTGAACGATAGAATTTTATTGTAATTCAACTTTTTAGTTGTAGATCTTGAAAAACTATCCAATTTTAAAAAGAAAAGATCATCTTAATCGGGCATCGTATGAATAAGTTATGGCTTCCAGAAGTTTAGCTTGCGACTCGGCTTTCTAATGTGGATTTCGCTCTTGAACCTTATCTAGTCCTACTTATAGTGGTCAAAGTGTTCTACATCAAGTTGGGTGATTCTCCTAAATATTTGTAGTGGCTAAAGTGTTCCATATCAAGTTTAGTAATTCTTTTGGATGTTCGTAATGGCCAAAGTGATCCACGTTGAGTCTCGTGATTCTTCTGGATATCCGTAATAGCCAAAGTGTTCCACATCGAGTTTGGTGATCTTCTTGGATACTTATAGTGGCCAAAGTGATCCATATCGATTTTGGTGTTTCTCTTAGATATTCGTAGGGGCCAAAGTGGTCCATATTGAATCTGGTGATCTTCATGAATATTTATAGTAGCTAAAGTGATCTACCTCGAGTATGGTGATCCCTTTAGATACTTGTAGTGGTTAAGGTGATCCATATTGAGTTTGATGATTCTTCTGAATCAGAGTTCCTCGTGTTTAAGAGATTTAACTCTTGCTAAATCAGAACTAAAGATGAAAAAATGTTCGCTTCTCCGTCTCGCGATTGAACAACCTGGCATTGCTCGAAGATAGTTTCTACCCTGGCTCTTCTTTTCTCTCGAGTTTCAGCGAACCACTTGTTCTGCTCCTACATTTGGACTTCGTGGTAGGGACGCTTCTTATTATCCTTTGTCGATGATGACTACAGTGACTCCTTGATCTCAATCTCAATAAATTAGTCAATGGAACCAAGGAACGAGAGCTTGGCCTCTTATAAATAGTATCAGGTTCTCCTGCTATTATTACAAATTTGTTGCAGGCATTAACAAGTTGTTTTGCTTGGGCAGCAACTGCAAGGTCAATGTTATCTTGTGTTTTGGAGGCATTGATCACGAACTCATCTTTTACAGGATACTTCTTCAAATGCCAGTAGAAGTCTATGTCTCGATTCCAAAGGTACGGGCTTTCAAGGATAACCTGGCAAACATCCAAAAAAAATGCTTTACAAGTTATCTTGTCAATACCTCTCAATTATGGCGAATTTGAAGGTACACTACTGGGTGATTCTCAACTTGATGTCCTTCTGAATTCAACCAAGAGGATAGGGATGTGGATGAGGCTTAGTCTGCAACCCCAGCTTCTGAACCAGATTTTTAGAGATGAGGTTTTTCTAGCTTTAGGATCTACAATAGCCTCAATGATGCTTTGTTTCATCTGAATCATCAGGCGGAAGAGTTTCTCTTGTGCCTCTAGATCTGCTTCAATTGCTGCCTCGAGTTTTCTCGCCATCACGCTCAATTTGGAGTCTGCTTGCTCAAGCTCATGCAGCTTCTTAACTTTTACAAGATTGGGAGCCACCTTTTTCTTCTTTTTGGATTTTTTGTCCTTCTGTGTCTTTCTCTTCGGCTGCAGCTTGGCGTGAAGTTTCCAACACTTTTTCTTGCTGTGTCCACGGAGGTTACAATGATCACAGTAATTTTTTTGAGTCGTGTTGGCTTACTTCTTATCTTGCTCCCCTTATGGCTTGATTTTTTGCTATCTTTTTTAAACTTGTCGTCCCTTTTACCTTTCTTAGGCTGATTTTTCTCCTCGATTTCTATGGCCTTCATGCTGGCTTTGCTGATGTCTTCAACTTTAAAGAGTTTCAGCTTCTTTTGGATGCTCTCGTGAGACTTCTGACGTACTTCATGAAAACTACATGATCGTCGATGGATATTCCAAATGAGATTGTTTGCTTGTAGAACTCGGTGGTGTAGTTTTGAACAGACTGATCATACTTCTATCGTAGGTACTGCCACTTGATCCACTGATCCTTCTTATGGTCAATTGGTAAACTATTTCTTGATTATATTCTTGAATTTGTTCCATATCGGATTTGAAACGTTGTTCCTTATGTGCGAATTCCACCAAGTAAGAGCATGGCTAGAAAGATTAAGATGGACGAAAGCTATCTTCTGAATACTTGAGCATCTATAGATAGTAAAGTATGTCTCTAACTGGTCTAATCAGTTATCTAGCTTCTCCGCATCAACAATTTAGTCATATATAAGGATCTCGATTCGAGCCTCAACTTTAAACGACTGAAAAAAGAGATTTTTCGTACCCATAGGTTGCTCATCCTCATCTTGCTCGCTGGATGGTAGATCTTCATTTCAAAACGTGGGTGACAGCTTCACAACAGAAGTTGCTGATGCTTGTGCTGAAGGTATCGCCAATTTGATGATGATCTTGTTGAATTGGGCAATCTTCTCCTCTAGTTGTATGAGAAGTTTCTTTGTCTCATCATCCATCGAGGAAGAACTAGCTGTCATACTCGCCTTTCTCCTTTGATATGCTTGAAGCACGGATAACCCTTCTCGTGATTGTTTATATTGCTTATGCGTCTAGATCATGAACAAAGGCTCCCATAGATATAGAGGATTGGAGCTTTGATACCAACTTGATCTGATTAGCTCAAGTTGGAATTTGACAAGGTAAGAGCATGGCTCTGATACCAACCTGATCTGAATGGAAAGAAAGAAATTTATTTTCGACCGCTCAGATCTCTCAAAAGAAAACTAGAAGATGGAAGAATTGCGAAAGTAGGGCTTAAGTCCTTTTTTCTTTCATTGATTCTCCACACCTCCTAAACTGACGTACATAGCCCCTATTTATAATACTAGCGAGGTTTCTTCTTTCATAATTTGGATTGAATTTCTCTCCTAGTTCGAATAGGACTAGGTATCCCAAAATAAATATGAATAATAGAAATATTCTAGAAAAATCTAAAATTTCTAGAAATATTATAGAAAAAACTAAATTCTTAAGGAGGTAGATCTTGACTTCTACGTCAACTCTACCTCTTCTTTCTTCGCTTGATTTTTATTAAATAGAGAGCTACGTCTGGTCAAATTCTTATCCGAAAAGGAAACTTTTGGTTGACCATCCCGTTTCGAGGCCTAAACAATGAAATTTCGTCCCAATTCAACCTTCTAGTTGTAGATTTCGATAAGTTATCCATTTTTTTTAAAAAAGATCATCATCTCAATCGGGCATTGTATGACTAAGTTATGGCCTTCGGAAGTTTGGTTTGCGACTCGACTTTCCGATGTGGCAGATCTCGCTCCCGAACTCTGTCTAGCCCTGCTCGTAGTGGCCAAAGTGTTCCACATTGAGGCTAGTGATCATTTTAAATACTCGTAGTGGACATAGTATATCACATCGAGTTTGGTAATCCCTTTGGATACTCGTAATTGCCAAAATGATTTACGTCAAGTCGGTGATCCTCCTAGATATCCATAATGGCCAAAATATTTCACATTGCGTTTGGTGATCTTCTAGGATACTTATAGTGGCCAAAGTGATCCGCATCGAGTTTGGTGATCCTCCTGGATTTCCGTAGTGGCCAAAGTAGTTCATATTGAATTTGGTGATCCTCCTGAATACTCGTAGTATCTTTAAGTGTTCCACATCGAGTATGGTGATTCTCTTGGATACTCATAGTGGGCTAGGGTGGTCTATATCGAGCCCAGTGATCCTTCTAGATCATAGCACATGCGCCGTCTATTTTGGATGCAATCATGCTTTTTCATCAAAACAGGATAGGACATGCTGCAATGGGATAAGCTAGCTTCACATATCGCTTGTACTTCAGTGGTTAGAAAAGTAAAATATTTAGGATGAATTTTTAATTCATGATCCTGATTGCTTGGTAAATATCCAGCACCTGATCTGGGAATTCTATGCAAACGGTGTAATTGTCCTTGAAAACAGTCTTTTCAATTGAAGTGCCAAGAGATAGCATCATACGCAAAAATTTGAAAAGCCAGTAGTTCTTGGAGTTGCTAATAAGTTGTCATCATACATCTCCTAGACTTGACCTTGTCAGTTCATATACAGTAATTCCAGAACACAAGTTATTCAAAATTTTGGGTTCATCCTGGCATCTTGTTATTGCGAAACTCCTACTCCCATTGGAGCCTGCTCTGTACCAAGGTGATGGTTACTTTATAAAGTTTCTCTAGTGAGTTGATTTTACAACTGGGCACATTTATTTCAAGAATGTTGCATCTAGCAAAAAGTTATGATATCCGATTATGAAATTGGTTTAAAGTATGAAACAATTTGAGGTGCTGATTCTGGATGTTGATCTAGATGGATTCATTGCTACCTATTATAGATGAGTATACATGAAAAGTTGCTTGATTATTATTTATGAGGATCTCTTTTTAATTACTATTTCCCCAAGTGATGGTCAAATAGCTATATTTCAAGTCTGTTTCTTTATCCTACACAGCATTTCCTGCTTCTTAATTAAAGATGATAATCAGAATATAACATCAGGAATCGTGGTTTTTTTCCTTTTTTTGTGCAAATGTTAGTTACAGATTTCACAGAAATAGAACTGCAGGTTAGAGCTTTTCTTTCCTTGAATCCAACAATAAACCATCCGGTGATTCTTTGATTTTATATGTGCAACACATGATAGGTTGCAATGCTTGCCTTGTTTCATTGATCACTATTTGATAAATTAAAGTTCCATTTTGATCTGCCAACTCGATATATTTCACGCCAAGGTTCCTGATATCATTGAGATTGCACATGTCAAGGTATTTTAATTACTCATGTAGCTTAAGATGATCGGTTTCAAATGTTTTGATGCTGAATTTTGATTTGTTGCTGAGACTTAGGCTACTGCATGATATTTTGAGAGTCTCCATTTACGTCTAGAAGCATCATCAGATTTCATTGTCTTGCCTTCTAAATTGTGGTTCAAAAACAGCTCAGATGGGAAGTGTATTTCTGTAAATATAAGAGCTGGCTATTACTTACCACCTCAACTATGTAGAAAATCTTCCTCTCCATGTTTTTTTCCCCTAACATATGGAAACATAAATTTTCTACAATTTCTGTCATTTAAATACTTGTTTTTCCTTTATCAGTGATTTGTTGAACACTTCATACCAGTATAACAACTGTTGTTTCTAATACCTATTCATTTATCTCCTGTCCAGTTCTACATATCCATGTCCATTCTGACCTATCTTTCATCTTATGAAGCATAGTCATGAAAATAGGATTCGAGTGTAATTTAGCAAGTGTATAGGGAAAGACTGTCAGACAATTTAGTGAATAGCAAACAAATTTCAAATCAATTAAGTTTTCTAAGGGTCTGCTTGGTTGCAAGGGAACCTATGATAAAGGAAAAGAAAATCTATTCAGTGGAAAAGGAAATTTTGATTTTTCCTCATTCTTTGGTTTGTTGGAAAATTTGATGGGTTAAGTAAAAAGTTGCTGCTGCTGCACTCTTGCAAAGTTGAAACTTTGCTTTTAGGTGCCTTTTTTGGTAAAGCAACCAAGTTAAATATCCAACAAATATGGAGCATGAAATTTTCCTGCAAAACAAACAACTAGAAAGCCTTTTGCAAGGGAAACAAGTTTTAACACCTTTCTTATTGAAATCAAACAGACCTTAAGGATTTTTGAAAGCAATATTATCTAGTCAGATTTGTCATTTACAGTATAACAGCGGATTCTCTGCATCTGACTGGCCACCTTGGTCCAAATTTGCTCAGGCAAAAATCTTCTGGATTTTGTAATAGTTAGTATAGGAGTGCTCCAGAGTTTTGATTACATTTGTCTACATCTGCATATTTCCTATTTTATTGAAGTCCTAATGGTCCAATGTGATTAGAATTTTTTAGTCAATTATTGAAGTTGACTGTTGAGCTCTGATGGGGTTTTGCTGTTTTAAGGTATACTTGGGGGCTAGGAAGTATGGGACAACTTGGGCATTGCTCTCTTCTGTCCGGGGATAAAGAGCTGCTTCCAAGGCGAGTGGTCGCCCTAGATGGAATATTTGTTAAAGATGTTGCCTGCGGTGGTGTACATACATGTGCTGTAACCTCAAAAGGTGCCCTTTATGCTTGGGGTGGTGGGCAAGCCGGGCAGTTAGGGCTCGGCCCCCATAATGATTTGTTTTCTTGCATTGCTAATGCATCTGATATGTTACTAAGAAATATTCCGGTGTCGGTTATTCCTAATGGAGTGCAACTCATTACTTGTGGTCATTCTCACACACTTATTTCTATGAGAGATGGAAGGATATATGGATTTGGTTACAACAGTTATGGTCAGGCAGCTAATGCTAAATCTACATATGCCTGGTTCCCTTCACCTGTTGATTGGTAAGCTATTGTCAAATTATCACATTTTCTCTCTCTCATTATGTAGACCATCTAAAGTCTAAACCCCTGAAATATTTTATTTAAGGTGTGTGGGAAAGGTTACGAGACTGGCAGCTGGTGGTGGTCATTCAGCTGTTCTAACTGATGCCTGCTCTCTGAAAGAATTGTGTGAGTTCAGGCTTGCAGAGAATGTGAATCTATCGAATTCTTATATAATTGAGGATGTTGCATCTCGAATTGGTGCAGATGCCCTGGCACGGCTGTGTGAAAGATTGAGGTATGGTCTAACCTGAGAACTTGAACTAGCACTGAATTACTTCTGAAGTTATATAACAAGGCACTCTGCTAAATTAGAAAAAAAACTGATAAAACCTACCTGTTAGGTGATTTCTAAGCAATGGCAGTTGCCAAATTCAAACCTAGTAGCTTGAACAATTTGTACAACATGCATTATGGAACAATGGTATGGTCAGTTACAGCATGTCTGTTTGGTAAACCAACCTAGGCCTCTTCTTTCCACACCCGGCCTTTACCAACTTCTTACTGAAATTGGTGCATGCAATGTAAAATACTACTACCAGGGTTCCCTCTCACACACGCACAATCCCATTGTTGGAAGGTCCCCGTGGGATATTTTTTTGCCCATTTTTTTTTCTGGTATAAAACATGCTGATTGGTAGTTTGGCTTTTGTAGGGAGCATTCGTTTGTGCAAGGCAATTGTCACTGTGAAGAAAAAGAGGACAGCAATGAAGGCTAAGATGAAAGCCTGTGAAGTTAACTCTCCTTTGTGTTATGTAATATTTGTCTTATTCAAAGAGCATAGCGTCTTGCGTAAAATCAGAAAAAGAAAAGCATAAGCCAAGTATGAACAGTCATAATTTATTATCTTGTCAAACTGAACCATGAAAGGTTACCTATGTAAAATTTATTTGAGAAAAACAACATTCATAGGTTGCAAGAGCACCTGTCTGGTTTATGAAGCAGCTATTATTACCCATGGTGGCTAATTGAACTCATGCGCAGAAAATTCAAAGTTTTCCAGGTAGAACAAGTACAGAAGCGGGAGCGTAATCGTGGCTACAAGAGTGACGCTATTCTTTGCATGGTTTTCCTCTCCTTTTTATTATAAGTTTCCGCGGAAACTTAAAACATATTGATAGCTAGAAGGATGTGCAAGCAAACATTACCTCGTTTTCTTTTATTACCAAGTTGCATGATGACTAAGAACCTGGTATAGAATACTTGCAATTCTTAAGTCCAAGATCCATCAAGCATATATGCCTCGGATGGTGGTATCATAATTGACAGGATTCAGGCTGCTTGCCAAGGGTAGATGGTGTAGCATGTATAGCAAAATCTTGCCACTTTGCATCTTTCTACATAAGAGGACAGGCATCAGCATTGTTCTTGGCAGGGCTGTAATAATTATAGTAAAGAAAATAAGATCTGGATATTTACTAGCAGGATTTTTGATTCAGTACAACCATTATCTCCTGTACATTAAATTACCGACAGCATTTTACATGCTAGCTGTAGCCACTTTAGCACTTGAGTCTAGATAAACAAGAGCAAATTAGTACACGATACACCTAACAGGATCATGACACTTCTGGTTCCGACAGTCCCATCTACTTCCAGATGGGGACATACAGGAAAACCCCAATCTCAACACTTCCCTGAGATATCTGGGCATGCATTTTTTAATGTAACTGGAGAGTGTTCCGAACATCCAAACACAGTATAATCTAAAGAGTTCATGAAATGTTTAAGCCATTCAAGTCGATTGTGGAATGGTAGCAATCTATCCATTCAGGTGGCTGAGCATCCAAGGTGGTAACAAGCTGTTTCCTATACGAACCTGGGGTTGTGCTGCTTCCTCCCCATGTTCGTTCCCGCTACATTGGTAAGTCCTGCATCAAAATGAAAAACTTTATTAGAATTGCACCTAGTTTCCTCTTTATGTACCTCTGTTGCAGCCATAGCAGATACTTCAGGCACGTGATCAATGAGCAAATTTTAGCACAAAACTAGAGACATAAAAACCAGTCATGTTGCAAAAAAATTGATCGCCCAATTTAAATGCTAGAATATCTGCTGAAAAACTTTTAGAAAGCAAGCTGGTGTAAATGATGATTACTTGCGATCTAATTGAAACCCAATCTAGAATTGAATATAGAATGTGAATTGGTTGCTGGTGTACTGATGCTAGATAATGGATGCTATTCATTGTTTGCATGCTGTACATCATGACTAAATACTTATTCACCTGTGCGCCTAGGTTAACAGATGGATCATACTTTCTGAAAGCATGTCGACCTACAGTATCAGGACAAACTATATGGCTAGAAATAGGAGTTATGGCGTGAGAGCAAACCCAATATTCAGGGTGGGGAGAGAGTCTCCGATCAGGAAAGAGGGTGGGGAGGATGGGCATGTCTGTGGCAGGCCTTGCTGCTCCCAGTGTGCCTGCTGGTTTAGTGCCTTCACCTTCTGCTTCTCCATGAGCTGTTTCAGAAGCAACAAATGGTGCTCAACTATCAGGCCTTCATATGAGAAGGATATATCGCAAAGAACTGCATTATTAGCTCCACAGATAGAAGCTCACCTCCTTCTCCAGCATCTTGTTCTGCTCCTGCAGTGACTTTTCCTGTACAAAACACCATGGTCAGAGTAGCTATTTGAGACATTTTTTTAAGAAATCCTATGATATTAACATCAGATCTTCACAATTACGTGGAGTATCCAGATAATATTGTTGCATCGTATACCTTGGCCCTATAGGCAAAGTTAAAATAAATTGTTTCATCTAAAATTATTTTTCTTCTTTTTTTGAGAAATATGATGGGTACCAGTAGAGTTTGAACTGTTAAAATGAGATATACTTTATTGATCCCTTTTCTAGCAGCTAAGTTTTCAGTGTCTGGTGTTTAAACATGGACCTCGACCTCTCACTTGAGCAAGCTGTTAAAGGGAGGATGCCAACCACTGCACCAAAGTCCAATTGGTGATTCACCTGCTTTCCTGAATCTAATGCAATAACTTTACAGCATAATATAAACAGAATTGTCATCAGCAAAAGGATATTTAATTTTCAGTACCCTCTACAACACACACCCATGGTATCTAGGGCATTCTGTACCAAATAAAATCACCTGTAGCTAACTATCTGACTCCTTAAACATCCATGGGCATTTTGTACCAGACAGACCATCTGTAGCCATTTAACTGACCCCAACAACCACTGAATACTGATAAAAATGATTTCCAGAACTACTACAACAAACCAAGTGCTCTGAAGAGTGGTTAGCTGTACCCATGAGCACAAGCATGTTAATGACAAAAAATTGTTATCGCATTAGATAGCTTATTTATAGAAGTAGGGGATTTTGTAGTGATACATTAAAAGCATTAAAAAAAGGGAAAAATATCTTTGCCTAGGTCACCATGTTGCTTAAACAAGCTTCATACTCCCCTCCTTTATCTAGTTTCATCTTTTGCGCATATGGCAGTATAAGGATCATTTCCATTTTAAAATAATGGTTAACGGTCATAGGAATAAACTAGATAAATATGAAAGATAGACATGACCAGGCAAATGATTTAATACTGATCTGGATATCATGTAAGTGATCCAAGACTGCGTAATTTCAAGGACTTAGAGGAAACATCTTATCAGAAGCAGTGAAAAATTAAGTGCCAAATTCGCATCCCTTTTAACATGCACTCTATAAACCAAAGCTCTTGAAGATCCCAGTTGCTTGTCGTACAATGCGAACATTCTTTCACTGTTAGCAAAATATTTTGACGCTGGTAGTGCAGCATAACTTGAAGACACTTCATGACCCATTAAGCATCTCTCCATCTGTCAGGGCACACAAATTTTCATCTTTAATTTGCTCTCATAGGTCTTATCAACTAATATTCCTCTTGCCTCATGTATCACCCTTCCTCAATAACTATAACTGTGTCATATGTTGCAAAGCCATAAAAGGTAGTTTTCCTGTAGTCTAACTATCAGGGAGATGTAACTTTCCAGAGTACAAGGTTTATTGGGAAACTCATGATGAGGCTGCAATTATGGAAAATGTGCCTCCGGAGACATGATTATTACTAATAAAGATTGTTGGGATTACCTTTTTCTGAAGCTCAGAGATGGAGTCAAACATGAGTTGGCACTGCACGGCAAAGAAACTCTTTAAGCAATTATACAATTATTCGAATAATTACATTCACATTATGAGCAGACTGGTTTACCTCCCATTGTAAGAATAGATTTTCAAAAGTTAACAAATGGTAAATCATATCATGAAAATTACAGATTTAAGCATCATGGGATGCAGCATTCACGGTACAGCTGAAGTCAAGGATGAGACCACAGCTTACATTCCACTTAACAACTTAAATTAGAGGATCTCTAGTTCTTTTCTGAAACCTTTATGTTGAAAATTGAACACAGAGAATATGGTTTCAGACTGTTGCTTGTAAATATAACTGGTTCGGCATCAATACTTGGGAAAGATAGGACAGCTTTACCTTTCTTGATCTTATATGCTTTAATGAATTTTCAAGCTGTTGCTCTAATTGCTGGAGTTCTTTGAGATTCAAGGACTCAAGTTGCTCACCCATGAGATGCCTGAAATTATAGCAATGAACAACTTACAGTATGCCTTCATATAAAATTGCACCTTATACTTTTGAACTAATTTACATTACCTTTGGCTTTTTTGTAAAGCCTCAACCATAGCTTTAAGTTTGCCGTATTCATGGCACCAGTCACCCTACAAATTATTCAACAAGATGCTAGTGATTGTTACAATTACAGGGTGCTTCAGCCATTATGTTAAAAGATTATGGTAATCAATTATATTGCATATTTTTAGGCAATTTTGTGCAGATTGGAAAACATAAAATGGAACTGCATGAGTGTGCTTGTAGAAGGAAAAAATGGTAAGAAAATGGGTAGTATAGTGGTCGATAATGATTGAACAAGTAGAGGTTAAAGGGACATGGTAACATGAAGTAAAACAAAATTGTTCATTTTGCAACCAACCCACAATCAAAAATGGAGATTATGCTTGTCAAATGCTTATAGATCAAGTAATAAGACATGCAAGAGCTTGCTAACATGCCAGTAACCAAATAGAGGTGGACCAACTAGAATGGCTAGTAAGAGTGATGGATACCCACTAAATCTTTCTAAATTAAGAGCTTCATTTCTTCAAGAATTGGTACTGCTGATTATGAGGACCCTCCCCTGTTACCTTGAATAATGGTTTAACTATTATCTTCCGTTTGTTAATGATTTTTCTCCATATTGATGAATTTATCCTCTTCATAGGAAATCACGCTTTCAAATTTTCAGAAATTTAAAGTTTTGGTGGAAAATTTGACAGAATGTAAACTAAACTATGTTTCAAGCTAATGGCGGAGGCAAATTTCGGGACCCTTCTCAGTGATACTCTTGCCACCTTATGCACCTCAACATAATGGATTGACAGAGTGAAAGCACTGCACATTATGGAGACAGGGTTATCTTTTCTTGATTAGACCTCAACATCATTCGGGTCTTCCATGCATCATGTCCCATCCCGACACTCGGGTAGGAACATGCAAGGCAAAAGGATGCCCTGGTGTCCCAACGATGTCCAAAACTTTGTTGAAACTTTTACCACTAGTACTTTTGATATTAATCGTTTCACACCAAAATCCTAGATAATATTTCTCTTTACAAGAAGCACTTCCACAAGAAACCTGATGATATGGCCGAATTCCTAGCTCCTACATGTCACCACCTCAATATGAAAAGTGAAAGGAAAGAAAAAGATTCTATTGTTGAGGGCTTTTGGATGTCGATGCTACTTTTTCTTCGACCCTGCAACCAAAACTTTTGATCTCAACCTTGCCTTTTTTTTTATTGGTTATACCAACAAAAACAAGGGTTACAAGAATCTTGATCCTACTTTTTCTTCGACCCTGCAACCATAACTTTTGATCTCAACCTTGCCTTTTTTTCATTGGTTATACCATCAAAAACAAGGGTTACAAGAATCTTGATCCCTCCAAATGAATTTTTCTGAGTCACCATGTGGTTTTTCATGAAATCCCTTTTCCTTTAGCACAAAAAGAGTCAAATTACCAACCGTCACCAACGCTAAACAAAATGGTCCCAAATTTGCCACCAACGCTGTTGCCTTCCCATAGACGACAATGCTGCTATCACCTCCACCATCGCCATCACTGAGATTAAAGACAGCATCTGGGTGCATGACCAGCGGCTCAATAGATTTGGAGGCCTAAGACGAACTCACTAATAATAATAACAAATATATTTAGAAATTATTTGGGGGCCTCAACGCATTTATAGCTAAAAGTTTTTGGGGCCTCCATCCATTTATAGTTAGGGATCTTTAGGCTTAAGAGCCTCGGTGCTGTATTTATAGTTAAGAGTTTTTAGGCTTGGGAGCCTTAATGCATTTATAGCTAAGAGTTTTTAGGGGCCTCCATCCATTTATAGTTAGGGGTCTTTAGGCTTAAGAGCCTCAATGCTGCATTTATAGTTAAGAATCTTTAGGCTTGGGAGCCTTAGTGCATCAAAAATTGCCCACTTTCTTCCCCTACTCTACCATCACCACAAATCCTTTCCAACAGCCTCAAACTCAATCCCCCCACCTATTTCCCTACCATCTAATAATACTATAAATCAAACTTTTGTTCCATTGCATAATCTTTCAAGCCAAGATTTGCCATCTCAATTCTAGGTCCTATACCGGTACAATTCTGTTACAATGGTAATACATGCAATAGCAGTCGGTTAAGCATACCAACACTTATTATGTCTCGCGTACTATGTACTAGCACAATATGCACCTATACCGACTGATATGGAGTTCTATACTTGAAGCCATACATATGGTCACCCACATTCATACTGGTGCATAGAAACTAAAGATCTGATTTGCTCCTAATTGTCCCATACGCTTATTGGTGAGCTCCAATGAAAGAAGAGGTGGCAACCTTACACAAAAATTTGAAACGGGTCTGGTTTAGAAATAGCAACAAGAATTTTAGAAATAGGAGCATGCATAAAATGGCGAGCTTGATTAACGGTATAGGAGATGTCTAGCCTGAACAAAGTAAAATAATGTAGATTGCTAACTAGATGGTGAATTAGAGGACCAAGTGCTTGCGAATCTGTGACATGCGAGGGTTGGAAAAACAAAAATATGCATCATCCATAAACAAAAAATAACTAAGCCCATATCATAGGAAATAGCTATTTGAGAAAATATGCAACTTCTATAACAAAATAACATAATAAAGAAAACAAGATGGAAACGAATCATTGGATAAGGTAATTAGAGGATCTATAGATGTTATGAGTCTCAAACTTCCTCCGTAAATATATGATGACAATTTTCAATAAATAATAAGGGACTTAGATTTGACCACCAAAAATGGGGAGTTCATCTGAAAATACTTTGACTTGTTAAAAATAATCAACAAGTGAAACATGGGGTGTTAAGTGAGAAGGAAGAAGGATATTGAAGGCTCAACTAAAAAGAAAATTTGAAATTTGAAAAATACGAAGGGAAAAACATAGTTGGACCACTGCCATTCTATGGCTACCATCCTATTAAATTTTAATAAAGAGAAGTTCAAGTTGTTGCTTGTAAAGTTGATGATGCAGTAAATGGATAGTGTAAAGACCCTTTCTGGTTAGCCTTTTGGGATGAGGTTCTGAGTTATTACAAATAGTATCAGAGCAGATCTGGGCTATAACTAGTGTAGATTAAAAAATATAGAAGTATGAGCTTATTAGGATTGACCATGAGCTGATCATGGTGTTTGTGATTAGACTTGATGTATTTGTGATAGGGGTGTTAATCGGGTCGGGTCAAACATAAACAGATCGGATTAGATGTAGGTCAGATCAGAAAATCATAAACTTGAACCCGACCTATTTATTAAATAGATCAAAAATTACAACCTAAACCCGACCCATTTAACCTGTTTAATAAACAGGTAGAGGTGGCAATCAGGTCGGGTCAGACATAAATGGGTTGGGTCAGATGTAAGTCGGGTCAAAAAATCATAAACCTGAACCCGACCTGTTTATTAAATAGGTCAGAAAATTACAACTTGAACCTGACCTGTTTATTAAACGGATAATCCAACCCGACCTGTTTAACCCATTTAATAAATAAAAACTTCTATCATCTCGTTCCCCAGACCCCACTGACTCGTCAGAAAATCTCGTTCTCCACCGTTTAATCTACCGTCCCTACTCTCTTCCTCCTATCCTTCCACAAACCTGCACTCCCCATGGAAGAAGAAGACGATATCTAGCACGATGATCTCTTGCTCGACGATGACGATCTTTGGCTGGACGACGACGACTCAAGTGGAGGGCCCGACTCCCAGCATCTCTTCTCCTCCCACTCCTCCTAAGGGTTGGGCTCTGAGGGGTTCGATGGATCCGACGACCTAAACTGAAGGAGGAGAATGGAAACCTAATGGAGGTGAAGAAAGCGTACCTTGAGGAGGCGCCGTCGACGCCGAAACCCTAACCTTAAGCCGCTAGGGAGGGTTTGGGGTCTTGAGGGCTGAAGAAGGAGAACGAAGATAGGGGAGGGCCCGAAATCCTAACCCTAGCCCCCGCCCTTGTGCTCTCGAATTCTCCCCCTCCGGAGGTCGTCAAACTTCCGGTACCCTTTGTCTCCGGCATCCTCCCCGCCATTCAATTTCAGGTCGGCGGTGTCCAAGGGCGTCGCAGGGGTCATCAGAGCCTAGGACAGTGAGGGGACGGGTCTTGGAGGGGGGCTTCCAAGGGTCCTTAGATGGCAGGGGGTGGCAGGGGTGATTGCTGACTAAGGAGGAGGAGATCTTCTACTGCTTGCGACGGAGGTAGGGCTTGAAGGGGTTGGAGATCATCCGCCATGTTCCATGAAGCTTTGGGTAGAGACTAGAGAGGAAGGGAGAAATGGGGAAACGAAAGAGGACGCGGACCATGTGGCGACCACGGGAAAAAGAAAACACTGCACGCATTAAATTATAAATGGGTTAAACGGGTCCAACAACTAAAACCTGTATCCGACCCAATTAATAAACAGGTTAAACGAGTCAACCTATTTATGACCCGAACCTGTTTAGGCCAAATCCGAACATGTTTATGGCGGGTCGAACATGGGTCGGGTTAACGGGTCGGGTCATTTTTTGCCTAACCCGACTTGACCTGTTTAACCTGTTTAGCCCAACCCATTTTGACCCGACCTGTTTAACCTGCCCAACCCAACATAAAATCAATTTCTGTAATGATGAGGCAGTGATAAGTGATCAGGATGCATTTCATCCTGATCAATCCATCAATAGAACTGGATAGCCTTCAGCTTCAATCACATCACCACAGTCTCAAAGACGAAGAGGAGCGAAGTGTTTGACGAGCTGTGCAGCGGAGGACATAAGGGGCTGGGCTCTGAGTGGTTCGATGGATCTGACGACCTAAATCCAATGGAGGTGGAGAAAGCGTACCTTGAGGAGCTGCAGAACTCGTACCTTCTTATCGCCACCGCGTCGACGTCGGAACCCTAACCCCGCCGGTGGCCTCGTGCTCTAGGATTCCCCCCTAGAGGTCTTCAAACTCCTGGTACCCTTCATCTCCAACATCCTCTCCGCCGCTCGATTTTAGGTCAGCAGCGTCCGTGCCCTCGTCGAACTTGGAAGTCCAGGCTGACTTCACCTGCCTTGCAACGGCCCGCTGAGCCTCGGCGTCCTAGACCCCCCGCCGGATCGCGACGACGACGAGCACCGAGATATCGTCGACTGGGAGGACGACCTTGTCCTCGGCGGTGAGTCGGGGGCATCGCAGGGGTCGTCGGGGCCGAGGATGGTGAGGGAATAGGTCTCGGAGGGGGTAGAGATCTTCCGCCATGGAGCTTCAGGTAGAGAGAAAGGGAAAAATGGGGAAACGAAAAAGGAACTATGGTCTTAGCAAAGAAAAAAAAGAGAAACTATGCGCATCCAATTATAAACAGATTAAACAGGTTAAACGGGTCAGACATCTAAAATATGTATCTCACCCAATTAATAAACAAGTTAAACAGGTCAACCTGTTTATAATCCGAACCTGTTTAGGCCATATCCAAATCTGTTTATGGCGGATCGAATATGGGTCGGGTTGGCAAGTCGGGTCATATTTTGCCACACTTAATTTGTGAATGGATTTTTCAGCTTTAGTCTAGAGAGGATGCAGAGTCTAAATAATGAAAGTAAATGAGTTCTAGTATATGCATCTGTTTAGCCCCACATCAACAATACACTCGGTAGATTTTGGGTATATATACAGAGCTAAAGAATCTAAATAATATTTTCAGCTAGCTATTTTGGATGAGATCCTAATTGTTACAAGCTCAAAATTATAAGCTTCAGAAGTAGTTGTAGTGAAGTATCTTTTAATTTTAATAAGAGAAATAATCATTGCTAGGATGCAATTTCATGATAAAGTTACCGCATAATGGATGCACCGTGGTAGATTTTTAGGAAGAAACAACCATGGAGGCAAAACTAGAATGAGAAAACATCAGACATTGAGGTAAAATTAAATTGAGCAGTTAATATGATAATTGGTAACATCAATGAGACGCGGTACTAAGTCAACTTGAAGTAAATCTGGAATCTAATGAGAAAATAGATTTGAAGCAACTTAAACTGAGATATGTCCCTTGTCACTGAGATTGTCTCAATGTTTAGCACAGCAAAGGGTCGCAAAAGTGAGAAGACCCACTCGCATGCAATTAACCCCGTCAAAGTATTTCAACTCAAAATTTGAACCCAGAACACCTGTTTCCTAGGCAGAGGGGTATGGCCCCTTTGACAGGCCCCGGTTCGCCCCAAAATCGAGGATGGGAAACAACTAGCTGTGGGACACTAGAAAGCAACAGGAAGGCAATAAAAATAGATTTTGAACGCAAGTCACAAGACTGGTTCATAATATTGTAAAAGATGCCCCAATAATCAGAAAAAAGGGGGCAAGACATCCCAAAAGGCGCAGATATGGTGAAATACAACACCACGAGGATGTTCCAGTAAAAATTAAAAATTAAAAACTGAGAACATCAAGGCGGAAACTATAGATTAAAATTGAACAAGGCAACAAAATAGATGAGAAGAGCTAACAAGGAGATGATAGCAGGAACAGGGTGAATATGAATTAGGCTGAATCTGAAAATAGCTAAGGCCATTAATTGTCAGTGCCTTTAGTATCTCAGGAACTAGATATTTTTGCATGTTAGGAAAGCAGTTCTTCAAATAGTTGTTCATAGGAGAGCGAGAGAACAATTCCATCATTGTTTGCAAAATATTTATTCATGATAAGATTTGTGCTATAGTATACTGTGACCGTCCAAACTAGATGGTATAGGACGTACCATACCATATTGGTTTGGTATTAGGATATAGTATGGATGGCATACCGATTTTCGATACGTCAAAAAAAAAATTCATATTGTATCGTATCAACGTTGTACCAGTGTGGCACCGGAACGGAGTCTAGTACCGAAACGAAAAACGTTACTATATGCTTTACTGACTGCTACTTGACGTCTTATTTCACCAATGAAAAAAGTTAAAACTTCAATTTCACGATTCCATATCTAGAGCCTACTCCTCTACTACAGTGATAAATTTGATGAGTGGGTTTTAGAAAAGAACATGGTCATCTCCACCTCCAAAGTCTATAATCATATTAAACCGACTGACAATTCATATACCAAGTTACTCTAATGTTACTTTTTCCAATTCAACAAGAATTGGCAGTGATGGATAATAAAGAATTACGTATATTATGCACACTTGAAACTCTCAGTAACTACAATTTGATTGGTTTTTGTTTTCATAGATCATCTGCCACCCTTGTTCTTTGCCTCAAACTTCAAAGACTAGAAATATCAATAGCTCGGACCTTGTTAAAAGTTTGTGGCAAGGTACATTCCCCTTCTCTTGTAATAGATAATGGATTCCTATTTTACTCTATTGTTTGATTTCTTTGCTAACATGCCTCTATGCCTACTTGCCACAATAGTTAGGTTTCTGTCCCTGGGACTGGCCGTAATGGAAACGAGCCAAACAGAGCATGTAATAAAGGCCGCATGCAGGCAAGGCGAGCCCCACCAACATGCAACGCTACCCGAACAACAAATCTAATCATTTCATAATAATTTTATATCAATCACGACGCAATCTCAATCCTCGAGAATTAAAATCTTAAAAATGCTCCAGATAATCTAGCGCTCTCCCCAAAGTCTAGAATCTGAAAAACGAAACGAAAGAAGAATAATGAGCTATAACATATACGATTTCATTCTTATTAAATATCACAGAATAATACTCTTTTTTTGCAAAGCATACTTTTCATGAACTAATACTAAATCTAGCATTTGGCTACGACGACATACCCCAGCAGCATCGGTTATACCAAGTAATAGCATCCAAATACCACTATTCTCTTCTCGGATGGTGCGATGTCAAAACTAGTTTTTCATATTGCAAGTCGACAAGAGCAATGTATATTCTCCAGGAGCAAGCTAATCAAGTTATAGCTATATTGAATATAAATAAATATAAATATAATCACAAGTTTCCCGGTCAAACTTTTCAAAAGCATAATGCAAAACAAATCAATTACCCGATTAACTTATTTACGTGAATATTAAAATACATATTTTATTATGATATCATAAAAACTATTTTATTAACCAATATAAATAATAATTTTTCAAAATTATCAAAAATCATACTGTGAAGTGTTAGGTCACTTACCTCATAAGTGCTAACACCTAAGTAATATAATTAGTTCACAAGAATCCTTGCGACCTAATCACCTCAAAATCATACATTGAATCAATTCTACAATAATATGTAAAATTTATTTTTTTATTTTTTAAAAAATCCAAAATATTCAATTTCTAACCTTACCCCATTTTCTCTCCAAAGCATGAGATAAGAGGCGGCACAATACTTGCCCTTCTAGGCAAAACAAGGAGAAAGAGGCATGACAGAGAGATAATGGAGGAGCAGATAAGGAGATACAAGAGGTATTGGTGGACACGAGAGAGGAGATGCAAGAGGCGACAACAGAAGAAAATGGATAAGGAAGAGAGTGTTGGGTGTGGTGGAAGGAGAAAGGTAAATAGAAAGCATGCACCGTATAAAACAAGGGGAGAGAGAGAGATCATAAGGGGACTCGAGCACATTAGAGAGAGGGAAGAGGCATAAGATGTAGGGTTCTAGCATGCTATAATGAGCAGCGGAAGCTAGAAATTTTAAAAATTTCTTGATAAAGTTTCTTAACATGAAACCCTTATAAGCCAAGATCACCTTAATGGAAGATATCAAATAACATAATATAAATGCAAAAATAGAAGAATACCTCTAACGCTAATCAATGTGCAGAATTTCTACTTGGTGCCCAAGTGTTCACCCTCCAACGTTGATCCACACGAAAACTTGATTCAAGTCTTAAGCTCCAAAGACTTTGATCCTTATTGCAGAATTCTTCTAAAGAACTCTAATGGCTTGCTGTCCTAAAGAAGACCACCTTGTTTTGGCTTAGGACACACTAGAAGCAATGCTAGAAAGAAAGAAACTAATGTAAGAAAGAAAGAAGAGAGGAGTGGGGTGGAGTTGGAATGATGAAACCCATGGAGCGCTAGCCTATTTATAATAGGCGTAGGGATGCATTTCCAAGGGATGCATCTTGGAGATGCATCCCATCCACACATCCTCTCATTAAAAGACATCATCTAAAGAGCCATATCAAATAAGAGGAGGCGCAGATCAAGTGAAGAGGTGTATCAAATGATATGTCCTTTCATGTGGTCCCATATTTTGACCAAGTCAACATCACATGCCAATCACATGTCCATCACACATCACCTCTTGATCTTTCATGATGATGATCCAAGGGCTCCAATGCAAGGCGCCATTCACTTGACCTATTATGTCTTCATCCAATGGTGGGATTAAGATCCAATGGTCAATTATGATAGCCATCCTCTAACCCAATCCAATTGGGTTAAACCAACTCTCCATTATGTCTTCATCCAACGGTAGATCTAACGGTCTAGATTGAATGATTTATCAAATCTAATTCAATTAGACTCAAACCAAGCCAATTAGGTGCCAACTCTTGGCTAACCCATATTAGAACATGATCTAATCAAATTAGATCAATTAAGAATCAGATTCGAATCCAATTCGAATCAGATTCGAATCCAATTCGAATCAGGAGCTAAGGGTTTGCAACACCTGCTAGAATGTCTATCTTGCAAACATGATTTAATCCAATTAGACCCTTGATAAGTTTTCTTGTGTGTGACCCATTGGGTTCCATACTTAGCCAGCAACAGGTGTGAGTGCGAGTTGACCCAATTTGATTAGAACTCTTCTAATCGATTTAAGTCCAAACTGCGCGAATCCGAACTTAACAATTAGAATCCTTTCTAATTGGTGATCGAATTAAACTCTTTAATTCGATCAAACCTATAAGACAATATTTACGTCTAGCAATGTGTCATGTCTACCCAGAAAATATGGAATTTGGTAGAAATACCAAAAATACCCTTCAGTGGTAAGTTACCGTGCAATTCAATCCGAAAATATGTATATGAGTATGAATATATGTTAAACTCAATTTCATATTCATATATTTCTCAATCTTCTAATGATAATTCGAATAATGAAACATTAGAAACTCTTTCTAGAAGTGATTAAAATAGGATACGATCTTCTCTTACTAGAAGTGATTAATTCCTTGTTGACCTACTCATAACCTTTGTACACAATCCACCATATCCAGAAGACCTCATACACAACTTATTGTCATGAATGAGTGTTAACCAAAATATGGATTTATGTGCACAAGATACTACGGTGATCTCAGGTCAAAGGATCAGTTGCATAACTCCCACTAAGAGAATCATCTTTTGACATGTAAGTAAAATTTCATAAGATTTCTCTTTATAGGTCAATTCAGTGAACTCATTCCTCTAATGAGCACCCACATCTTTGTATTAGTGTCTTCCACAAGTGATTGTGAGATCAATCACCCTCCACATCGAGCATACATAAGATGTGCCAGTCTTTCCAGTAATATTGATCCCCGACTCAATGTACCAACGACTGGAAATATTTAAGATTAGGATTTTAGGATTTTAGGTCTCACTAGTATGATCTCATCATAGCCTCAAAACTATTGCCCTAATCTAAGGGGTTTATCACAAATATCATCAACAGCATATGATAAAACACAATGTCTTTATTCATATTTAAATGTCATGTACATGATTTGGAAAATCAAAAGAAAATCCTTCGCAATTCATATTGCGATTGGCTTGTAGGTCATCTATTCTTTCATAAGAGAGAGATGAGAGGCATGGTTTGGTAGTCCACTTGACCAATCCAAATATAAAAGTTGGAGTACGAGACGAAAAAAAGGATCGAGCTTTACTTAACTCGAAGTAGGAGATAGACTATATCCCAATTTTCTATAAAAGTTAAAAAACTTGGCCTCCAATAGCTATCTAAAAATCTCCACAACATCTTTTGCCTCACCATTGATAGGTTTTGTCGATCACCACCGCTAAACCACCGCCAATTCGTTTCTACTTCTTGTTTTGGTGTCCAACAGCCTTGGCTCATAGTGCTCACCGGAGATTTCAGTAGAGCGCTTTTCGGAGTCTTAGGTTCTGAGAGAATTCTCTCTCTTTTTCTCTCCTCGCTCTTCCCTTTTCTTTTTTCCCATCTCGTTCTCTCTCTCTCTCTCTCTCTTCACCACTCTTCCTCTCTTTAGAAATCCTACAGACCTATTGAGGTTCAGACATCTTGATGGTTATGGATGACCTTTGACCCCAGAGGGGGTCGCGGGTATCCCAGATCTGCATTATGCAGCCTTAGTTGCGTTATGCGGCTTGCGTAAATAAATCTGAGGTAAGAATTCTAGAACATTAATCATCTATATATATAACCTATTTTGTGGATCAATGATTTTGCATTGTAAGTTATATGGTGGCTACTTATTATATAATTATTTATTAAGTATATATGGATCTTTATGAAAGAATGTATCATACATTATTGATTTTGACTCATATGGACTTTGATACTTGCAAGCATGGAATTATGTAAAAGAGTATAATGTTGAGTTATATTCACATAACAAGCATGTTGTTGATGCCCCACCACCAGCAAAAACGTGGTACTTATTGATGACCCACCACCAGCCAAAAATGTGGTACTTTTGATGCCCCGCCATGGGAGGATAATATGGTTGTGGTAGTTTAAAAATAGAACCTAAATATTATCATATCTAATATATGACAATTTGAGATATTTATTTGATGTGATTTATTACATTAAAAGATGTGTATTTATTATACACGTTCTATGGTTATGGTATGTTGTGGCATTAAATTTTAATAAATTATAAAATTTGATAATATTTTATTTATTATTATTAAAAAGCTGTGAGTGTGTAGAATTTTTACTAGGTTGTAAAGATTACACAACCCCTTTACTTTGTCATTTAGAATTATAGGATGCTTAGTCTCGCATGGATCGAGCATGGAGTTTACGTGATAGAGTTTGTAGTCTATTTTCTAATGCCAAACGAACAATTGAATATCTTGTAATTGAATCAACTTTGATTAATTGATTATGGTGGTTTTACTTAGTTGGATTAGTCGGCTATTGACAGTTGAGCTATTGAATATTTATTCATTTTATGTCTTGCATGATCTCTAAAGCATCACTTTAGGGTTCATGTGATAATGTCACATGGTCGATCCGGATGTTGTGTTTGAGGCATGACAAGTGGAAATAGAGAATAAAGAAGAGAGACGATGGGGTTGGTAAGGGGGTGCAATTTGTCAGTGCGCGAACTAGGGGGAGAACACTCCTATTTTGCGCCTTGGATTAGTGCAAGGCACTGCCTTCTATAGACGCACAAAGGGAGAGCCCAATCGGTGGGCCTAGGTATCATAATAATACTAAGCCAACCAACATCTACATTATTTCTTACCAAGCAATAAGGCAACAGATATTCAGGCCTCATACGCTCAGAGAACCTATCGACACAAGGCTGCTCTTGGCAATCTTCTTTTAAATATTTTAGTCTGCACCGTCGGGATGCACCCTTTTTCTGTGTAGTAACTAATAAGGTGTTCATGAGAAATTTGACGCTTGTTTTGAGGCATCCAACAACAAAGCAAGCTAGGGAATAATGTCATAATACAGACATAAACTTGGAAGCATGCAAAAGTGAGCAAATCTTTGTCCCTAATCTTTTCCATGATTCTCTGAAACTTATGTACTACGAAGAGAAGGGCATATCCTCATTATAATGGAAGTCCGCGATATAAGGAAATCTAATGTGAAGGAACGACAAAAATGCCCTTTGATAGTGTTACGTGACACTATTTAGTAAGCCTACTTGGTTTCCTCTAAGCCAAATTGCTTCTAGCCATGATGCAAAACCAAAAATGTGATCAAATTGTATGCCTACTTACGCTTGGACGCATGAAGTGGAGTCATTTTCACTTATGTCATTTGGAAAGTGCTCCTCAAGCACCTTCAAAGCTGAAGAGCCCATTGCCGCGTGCTCCTCAAAAGTATGCATTAATTTTTACCGAATGTGAAATAATTGTTATCGGTATTTCAATATAAAATTTTCATCAAATATCATTTCTATTTTTCTAAATAGAATATAAATTGTGAAAGCAACACTAATAACATTATCCAATAATAAAATATAATCTAACAAAAATTATTTTAATAAGCTCGAATTTAATGATGGCTGAAGGAAAAAGAAGAATGCACATGACACACAGCATATCTCATATTATCTTTAATAAAAATAAACGTGTAACTGTGTACACTACAAGCATATACTCATAAATATATAAATAAAAATTATATATGTCCCATAATTTGAGAATATTTTATACATGAAACAACAAAATGTTTTAGTAACGCACCAAGGGATAAATATGCATGAATCTGAATAACAATTTAGTTTATACCTGCGATTCTGGACCAGACGAGACTAGTGCCTTTTCAGCATACGTGTAACGTTCATAACGTTCAAGAATCCTTTCCATGCTGTGCAAGAAATAAAAGATTATTAAGATGTGTTTATTTGCTAATATATGATAAACATTTTATTCTTGATACATTAGTTACTTCTAAAAGCATATTCAGGGGCATTTCCTTCTGGTTTACAGTTCATTGGAGCAACTCAATGTTGACAACAAAAAGAAGCGAAGGGTCTGGAAGCCTGGTAAATAATACTACATGATGATTTCATCTTGTATTAGGAATAATCCGTCTATGTTGGTAGCCTGGCCTCGTGCAATAGAAAAATAGCTTGATTTCCTTGAAGATAGGCTACATGGCTATGATTTCTTCATAGCAGATGAAAGAGAAAATAGTGCATAGTTGCAAGTTGAATTATGACTAGTTTAATCAAGGCTAAAAGATCACAAGCCCGTCATCGTTGGATGCACCATCTCCAGATCAATCAGGTTTCTTAGATCAAAATGGAAGAGTATTATCTCAAAGGTGGAAGAACCAACCAAGCCGGTACTGGAACGACCAGTTACTTTAAATCAAAAAGTCCTCCAAAATTGATGGTTGTTAACATATTTGTAGAAGAAAACAAAAACAAAAGAGAGAGAGAGAGAGAGAAATGATTTTATTTTTTTGTTCTGTCACATTCGGTACATCTCAAGGGTTATATATAGGTGAATATAGGGTCACGCTAACAATGAAAAATATTATTGATTGATAAAATATAGTATTACAGGGGTCAACTTGAGTTTGAAAACTAGATCACGAATGTACCGAAAAACTAACGTAATAGATGAAAAGCTGGAGTAGAAGCTTACAAAAGCTGATGTAGCAGCTCAGGAGTAAACATAGCAACTCAAAAGCCGACATGGTGGATTATGTATCAAGCTGATATGACAATATAGAATTTAATATGGCAGAATATAAGCTGGTATATCAGTTTAAAAATTGATGCGGCAGATCAGAACTATTGGCAATACTGATATAGCTATCTAACATGGCAGACTAATGCATCTACTGATATAACTAACTAACATAACAAACTGGTGTATCTGTCGATATGTCTGATTGACATGACAAACTGGTATGTCTGCCAAAATGGCTGATTGAGTTTGATGATATGGCAACAACAAAACACATAGAAGATAATAGTTGCAGCGAGGACAGCTCACTGAGAAGGCAACCGAAGATTGATGATACTCATAGATCTAGGCACCAAATAAGAGAAGCAAAAGAACTCGATCTAGAAGATAAAAGAGCCAAAGGTAGCAAATAAAACCAAATATGGAGAGAAAGGGGCCAAGCAATGGTGAGGAGAAACGATCGAAGATCTGACGCTGAGAAGAAAAATGGTGGAGAGGAGTTTCGGATCCATAGAAAATAAAAAATCTTCGGATATTAATTTATTAAAAATAGAGGATATGCAAATCTACTAAGAAATATGGGATCTTTGAATGTTAATTCACTAGTAAATAAAGGATCTGCCGAAAAATAGAGAAACTATAGATCCACCAAAAAATAAAGGATCTTAAGGTGGCGATTCACCCGGAAACAAAGATAGATAAATCAGCATATTAGGTCTTCAAAGGCGGAAAAGATGAGAACAGCATATTACGTGATCGGTGGCTCTAATACCAAATTAAAATATTTGTAGAAAAAGAGAAAAACAAGAAAAAAAGAAAGAGAAAAAAGTGATTTTATTTTTTTTATTTCGTCATATTCGGTGTATCTCAAGGGTTATATACACTTGTACACATACTCCATATAAGAAAAATAATATAGGCTGATATAGGATCACACTAACAATAAAAAATATTATTGATTGATATAAGTTGTTATGTTATCTCTAAAATCACTCTGACAAGATCATCCTAATAAAAAATAATAATATAGGTTGATTGCAAAATCACACTAATAAAAAAAAATATTATAAGCGATGCAGGTTGTTATGAAATTTTTAAAATTATTCTAATAGAAATGATTCACAAGAAACAATATTCCTCATGAATGATTGTCTTGATCACTTCAATGCAGCATCTCTACAATGGCCCCATTTCCCTTCCATTTGATGTACACATTTTGGTTCTCCTAACCTTGCCAATGTACTAGGAACAAATTCTAAGATATGTGAATAGGGGAATGTTTTACAACGTGAGATGACAACAAACACATGGAGACAATCAAACTCATAGCTACACTTTAAACAAGGATTGGATATTTAAGATGTTGCCTAAAACTTTGAGAGGGGAAGTAAGATATGAATAAGATGCCACACACTTAAGTATAGTTGATTGCAATGACTTAGCTCTAGTTTACATGTTAAAAATGGGAAAGAAAATTCTTTAGAAAAATAATTGGCTAATCTCAATTTTGCTTTTAAAAAAATATAAAATATTATCATTACTCTTTAATTATAACATAAATAAAAGTAATCATGAATTATCTGGTTTTTTAGAGAGCTTGTAAGAAAAAATCTACATAAATATAGTAGTATATAGAAGTTACTAATATCTATAAATACTTTTACTCAATAAAGATATGAAAATATCTAAAATTATTTTTTTATTTTTTTAAATTAAAATCAATTTTAATTGAAAATATGATAAAATATGAAATATATCAATATACATGAAGGACTTGCATAATAACCTGAATGCTTTTCAACAAGTTAAAACAACGAACCATAAAAATTAGACATAGGGTTCTGGTTTGGAGGTTGGGTGCTTGTGTTTTAACTGAAAGGTTTGTTATTCAATTTAAAAAAAATTTACCTTTAAGGAAGCACCTTATTATAGATATATCTGAATCCAAATCCAAAAAAAATCAAATTTATCCAAATCTGGATGTACATCCCAGTTATCGTAGCCCACTATTATATCTACTTATCCACCTTCTAACAACAGTGAAATAGTGGTGAAAGATCTTGAAGGTCAAGGCACCTAGACTCACGCTACTCTCTATCCTTTCTTTGATCTCTATCATCATCTTTCCAGCAAATCAAATACTAGAACCTCGAAGGATCAATATCTTTCTCCACTAGTCAATCAAATTTTCTAGAACCTCGAGTTCCCTATCGCTTGTTCGGACGGGATAGAACAAACACAAACAAATATCCCCATCTCCCTTTTGACTGTTGCTTGTGCACCGGCATGTGCATCAAATCTTGCCATTGTGGGGTGGCCGAGTGAGCCTCTTACCCATGACCATATTTATTAGCCGAGTCGATCCTTTTTTAACCGCATCATATTTCATGCTCGAGGCTCTTGTTCTGCAACCATGGACCCATTTTTTTGAAGATCTAAGATGCTCAAAGCCCTCTCTTGATCGTCTCCATCTCTTTCCCCTCACCATGTATTGATCGACAGTATGCTTGCCAGACCTTGTTGCTAATTTGCAATTAATCGAGCTCTCCACCACTAGATCTTCTGTATCCCCTCTTTTGACGTTAATGATCCTTCACCATTTTATCAGATTTAAGTTGGTTTTCTTTCTATTTTGATTTCCCATGATCTAGTGCCTATCGCATCTGGCTACCAGCTAATCTTCGCCAAGTCTGAGACTCCACCATTTGCTGCCCTTATCATATTATTACTACCTAGATCGAATCGTGATCATTTGTTCTAACTAATTATTGCTCATATTTGAGTGATTTTCAGCCTCAAGTGCTGCCATCTGGCCGAAGGCCGATCATCTGGTCAAGGTAGGGTTCAGAGTGGTGTTTTGTATTTAAATTCTTTAATTAAGGCAAAATCCAAATCTTCTTAATTGTGGCAATCGATCTTGATCATGGTTGGATAGGAAAAATATGAGATTAGGCCTAGTCTTGTGGATTTTGCCGAGGATAATCAATTTCTTTATTTATGTTAAGTATTAAGATCAAATGAATTTCACAATTGACAAGTGTGCAACTGATGTTGTAGATGTAATATTGGGTTAGTTGTCAACAAAGGTAAGAACTCCCCTTGCATATTCTCCTGTTAGCTAAAATTATAAATATATTTTGTATAAATTATTTGAAGAACTTTTTTGAGTTGCATACATTACAATATGATGATATTTTAATGACATAATTTGATTGAATGGATTAAAATCTAGCATGAGATAAAGGTTTATTAAAAAGGGGTATCGGACTAAGCATGATGGTTGTGGATAGCCAGCAGGAACATGGCATATGAATAGCCAAGCCACACATAAGAATGTGACATGTGAATAGCCAACCACAAAAGCTGCCTTTTCTCTAACCCTTCCCTTCCCTTACGAAACATGGTACATATAACTAGTGACAAGTAGGAACATGACCCAATTCACTGGTCATTAGCAGGAGTGTGGCATCGCTAGTTCAATACCAAAAAGATGCTTGGACATCTCGAGATTGTCATCGAGTCTCACATGGAATAATTAATGAAAAGATAATTTAAAATATAACTGAGATAATTACTTCTGTTGGTATATTTTGATGCATTTTTGGTTTATTAGAAGGCATACTTATTTTGATTATTGCTCATGTGATGATATATACATGTCTTGACATTATGCTCGATATTTTCAACAGCTATGTTAACTATTGTACGTATGTTACTGCATTTTGTATATTGGTGTACTTGCATAGAGGACTTCTTATTGAACTAGTGAGCTCATATCAATCTCTTGATTCTTTTTCTTTTCAAAGCCTCAAGATCCAGCTCTCAGCTAAAGTTGGTTCTGCTGGAGAGAGATAAAAGAAGAAATAAATGTATCTAGTTCCATTGGATCAATATGTTACTGGAATCTTTATTATTACTAAGTTCCATGGTTCTTTTCCATAATGAGATTTATATTGTAAAATTATCTAGCATGCCTTGCAATGTTCTATTGGGCCTTGCCCCAAAAAGTATGCAGCTGTATCACGCTGCCGACTCTAGGTGATGAGTTTAGGATGAGATAACTGCATATTCTTCCGATTTAAGTTCTAGCATTTTTGTCAGGCTAAGGATCCAAATCTATTTAAATTTAATTACAAATACTCCAATCAACCCGTGGTCAACCCAAATGAGCATGTTCTGCAATATCTCTTACTTTACATGTATCATTGGTCAGATATGTTCTAATACCATTTGTAATACCAAGGACATCACTCATAAAGGCTAACTATAAGGTATTACTTTAGATTTCTTGGTATTGTATAAGTACCCAAAATCTATGTAGTACGACTAAACACACCCTAGCACAAGTCATTAAAGGTACTTCGACAAACTATGGCTTCAAAGATGATATATAACACCGCATGCAAAACTTGTTCTAATATCAAAATAGTGTGCATGGTGATCCATCTACTTGAGAAAAATCAGCTATGCAACAATCGAGAGAAAGAATTAGCAAACTAACAATTCATTAGAGAATAAAGCTAGAAATTTTATTCAATCCAAAGATATCCTTTACAATGGTAGGTACCCCCTATTTGTACTTGCAGGATTTCTGATCCTCCTTTACACATAAGGAAGAAAAGTGTATTTCCTATAGTATGCTAAGTTTTTATGTGGTACAAATATGAAAAGTAGTTATAGGAATAAAGAATATTCTCCATAATATGACTCTTGATTGAGTAGATTTTCTGAAAGATCTAGATATCAGGTTCTCCAAATGTACTAGGATCTCTAGGATTATTATCTAATATGTAGTGGCTTTTTAGAATTAACTTAGATCAAAATCCAATGCCGAACCCTTTTGCTCCTCTGGTTAGGCTTTGAGGCACATGAGTTCAAGTCTATGACATGGGCATATCAATATGGTTCTCCATGATTGCCTTATTTTGAAAAAGGGTTTTCTAATGGGAAAAAACAAGGTATCTTCCAATATATATCACTTAAGGAAATCCATAAAACTAGTACTTCGTGCTAATTTCTCATGACCTCTTTCTTACCTCGAAGATTGGCACCTAACTAAACAACACACATCTTGTGTATTCTTGTGGTTCAAACATCTACTTTACTCTATAATTGGATTGTGCTAAGATGCATCGATATGAATAGAGAATATAGATACGGCATCTAAAAATATGTTAATATAGCAAATCTTCAACAAATGAGATCCAATATGGATAAAAAAAATAAATATATTCATTTAGCATATACAAACATGCTCAACTACGCGCATACACATATATACATATATACCCATGTAAATAAGCATCTACAAAAGAGAGTAGACGAACATTAATATAACATGGACCATGCTTTATACAAATAGCATCATCTTTTACAATCTCATTATATAGTCATCTTTTAAATCCATAAAACCTCTTAATATTTAAAATTAATAACAAAAATTCCAAAATTGGTGTTCGTATTTAAAAGGTAAGATAGAAAGCAGCCCTCCCCTGGAGGGGGGGATATATCAGGGAAAATATCCCATGTATATTTTATGTGAAATAAAGTATTTCTGTTTCCTAAGCATTAATAAGTCAAAGTCGAGGAACTCACGGGTGGACTGGGGCTCCAAAAACATTAGCAGCCAAACAAAACAAAATCAACAACAATAAATATCATACTTTATTTTTGTTTTAATTAGGTTTCATTATTACACCAATTTATATTTTCTTTTGGGCCCATTTGCAATTGGATATGTATCAAATCCAATTACAATACTAAAAACAAAAGACTTCATCATTATTGAATTAGGAGTTGTTAATAATAGTTAGTAATCCACGAAGAGAGGAAAAATTTACACCTCTTCCTGGTAAGACTTTGGTTTGTTGGAAAATTTGAGGGGTTAAGTAAAAAGTTGCTGCTGCTGCACTCTTGGAAAGTTGAAACTTTTGCTTTTAGATGCTTTTTTTGATAAAGCAACGGAGTTAAATATCCAACAAATATGGAGCATGATATTTTCCTGCAAAACAAACAACTAGAAAGCATTTTGCAAGGGAAACAAGTTTTAACACCTTTCTTATTGAAATCAAACAGACCTTAAGGATTTTTGAAAGCAATATTACCTAGTCAGATTTGTCATTTACAGTATAACAGCGGGTTCTCTGCATCTGACCGGCCACCTTGGTCCAAAATTGCTCATGCAAAAATCTTCTGGATTTTGTAATAGTTAGTATAGGAGTGCTCCGGAGTTTTTATTACATTTGTCTACATCTGCATATTTCCTATTTTATTGTAGTCCTAATGGTCCAATATGATTAGAATTTTTTAGTCAATTATTGAAGTTGACTGTTGAGCTCTGATGGGGTTTTGCTGTTTTTAGGTATACTTTGGGGCTAGGAAGTATGGGACAACTTGGGCATTGCTCTCTTCTGTCCGGGGATAAAGAGCTGCTTCCAAGGCGAGCGGTCGCCCTAGATGGAATATTTGTTAAAGATGTTGCCTGCGGTGTACACACATGTGCTGTAACCTCAAAAGGTGGCCTTTATGCTTGGGGTGGTGGGCAAGGAGGGCAGTTAGGGCTTGGCCTCATGCATCAGAATGAACCCTCGCATAAGCATTCTTCACCTCAATGAATCCACCTAAAGGATGAGATTGATAGTTGCACAAGAAAAACTCCTCCAAAAGACAAGACTGGATAGTTAAAAAAAAATCACTACAACATGCATGGAGTACTTCATCCTGCAGAGGAGGGAAAAAGTCACGCTCTCAATACATGCATCAGAATAAGTGTCCAGTCTATGACCTCATTTTCCAGAAAGCAAGTTCAAGAAGTAATTTGACATGCTCAACTGTCACCCACCTTTTTAACTCAAGAGAAGTTTGGAACTAGAATTGACAATAAACAACAGTCCACAAATGAAAAATCAGCAAGAAAAAGGCTCAAAAATAAGCCAAAATTGGGCCCGGGGAGTACTTTAGGCTGAATTGGTATACTTAAACTTGGACCACCTATGTGCCATAAGCTCTTTGATAATATTAAATATCACATCAACAACAAAACTAATGATTATTCCTTTTCCTCACTTTATGAAACAAAAATTTATTGCAAATGAAACTGTTTGACCTCCTTACCCAAAAAAGTTTTCAGTGTCTATCTAAAACCTTCTGCAAATATATCCAATGGAAATAATTTCCTGCTATCAGATCCCAAACAAACTTCGCATTTTCAAATTAAAGCTAAAAGCCAATTTCAGCACTGCCATCCCCCAGGTCCAAAGATGCACATATCGAGAGGTTAAATATCTACACCCACATTTCTCTATGCCATGAAATATCCATCTTACCAGTAACGTCCAACAGTCATCCTGCGGCACTGTACAGTCGCCACGCGTGTTCGCGTGCGTGCTAATTGAAGCAAATCTGGTGCGAGCCGAACTATACACCGAGTCGTTAATGGACGTAACAGCTATTAAAAGTTCATAATGACGACGCTGGTGGATAGTTTTTAGTGCCTCCGATTGAAGTCTTTCTGCTGCTTTTTTTGATCGTATGATCTGAAAGGCAAGAGAGGACACAAAATTTATGGTTTCCTCCATTTCTCCAAGTTTCTGGCGTGAAAATATTCCAGCGCGCAGGAGAAACAACAACATATGAGGAGCAACAAGAAAAACTGAGCTCAAAGACAGTATATTTTTGCAAGGAGATTCCTATGAGTGAAGGAGGCCGGAAGTTGCTGGTGAAAACGTAAGAAGCTTCTTGCTTCACCTACTATGAAGTTTTAAACCTGCTCCTGACAATAACCACGATGCTGTGATCCTTACTGTTCAAATGATTGTATGCAAATGGAGAAATTATGCCTTGATCATTCAGACAGATTCCAGCATCTGGATTTGTTGTTCAGGTTTCCACGGAGATAATGAACAAATACGTGATGGCTTGTGAAAAGATAAGACGTGAAGAACCAAGAACAGCATGAACGATCACAAACGAAAGAGAAGAACCTTTATCTCCACATTTTTTTGGAGTTGACTGATCCTGGCTTCTTTTATCAATCAATGGAGTGCAAAACACCACCAGAAGAAAAAAGGAAAGGAAGGAGAAGAAGGAGAAAAATAGATCTATTTCCAACGTGCCGGCAGGATACGTCAGAGCATGGATCGAAGAGTTAAAACTAGAAATAGTAAGCTTGCGGACCTGCACTGGAGTAGCAAAGTGATCCTCATGTGATATCTAGGGATTCATCTCGTACATACCAAAAGGAGCGTCTGATTTCAGAACGCTCTCGAAGGCCGAGTGCAGTCCAACCCAGATCGGAAAAAATACGAACAGCACAAATGGGCACCGTCTTAAATTTCTTTTTTTTTCCTGGCATTACTTGAGCTCTACTTAGAAAGAAGAAACTTATGACAATTGGTATACCAAAAGAGTTTCTTACCCGGAAACCAGAAAAGCAAGCAAAATTTAGCATTCCGCCTGTGAAATCTGAGGAGATTAGTACTAAATTTCTAGATCTGATGGGATGATGAACCGAGATTAATTTACAAGAGAAAAAAAAATCAAAACAAAAAAAGCGTGCATCCTAGAAAAGTTACCGTTAGAACTCTCCTACTTTCCATCCCAGAAAAGGACACGAAATTTAAGATTCACTTAAGCAACAGAGGAAACAGATCGGGAGAGATAAAAAGGAGAGATTCATTACCAGGAGTCGGTGGCGTACTCGTAGAGCTTGCCCTTGGTCGAGAAGATGATGAGGGCGACCTCGGCGTCGCAGAGGACGGAGATCTCGTGGGCTTTCTTCAGGAGCCCCGACCGGCGCTTCGAGAACGTCACCTGCCGGTTTATCTTGTTCTCGATCCGCCTCAGCTGCACCCTCCCTCTCCCCATCCTTCCCTTCTCCTCTTCTCTCCTTCACCACCACCCCGCGAGCGAGGGAAAGGAGAAGAATTGGTAAGAGTATAGTAGATAGAAGAAGCGAGAGAGAAAGCGGAGAAAGAGAAATGGGTCTTCTGAAGAGTCCGGGCTTGTGCTATGGAGGGAGGAGGCAGGAGCCCGCTAAGAAGGGAAGGGGAAGGGGGGAGTGTATGTGCGGGGAGGCGATGGGCGGTATTGAAAAACAAGGCGGTATCGAGGAATACGCTGTCGAGCTGTGATTGGTTGTAGGAGGATTGACGTCGTTAAAAGTTTGAGTGTCATGGAAAAGAGAAGAGAGAGAAAAAAAGACAGCCCCCCCAGCGTCGAATTTCTTATTATATTCTTTTCTTTTTTTTCCCTCTTATTATTAATTTTGATGACGGCGCGCGAGTACTACAATCTACAAGGCCAGACCCCTACAGTAAATAGCTGCGAATTAAATCTCCCCTTTGTTTCGGATAATATTACGCAATTTGACATTCACTCGAATAGGTCAGCTTAGGGATTTCCTCTAAACGTGAGCACGGTGCCGTCTCACGTTCAGCTTCTTCCTTTCTTTCTTTCTTTTTCAAGTGGACTATCCAATCTAAATAAAATTCCTCTCCCTTAATCACAGCCACTTGTGTGTTATGCAATGGTCATGATTAACGAGGTCCGTACGCGATATCACGTGGTTCGAAAGTGTCCCGTTGCATCGTTCAAAGCTGTCCTGTGGACCCGGCGGGACTTTTTTTTTTTTTTTTTGGTACAAAGGTGGGACTTTTTTTAATCACAAACATTGTACAGCGCTTGTAGTTATACAGTGGACCTTGCCAATACAATGCTGAATTAGAGAAGAAGTGAAGAGGTTTTGTAGTTTGGAATAATAGAGATGCAATCTTTCGAAGTGGACCTTGGATACATGTGTCGGCAGAACGAAATGCTAGAATTTTTCTTGACAAAAAAGCTTCATCATCGGGGGTCCTTTTTTGATACACTTTTTTTTTTTTTTTTTTGATACACATCGTCGGGGTTCCTTCAAAAGACTATTCTTGCCTTCCAACAGTGAGGAATCTTTGTGATGGCGAAGTACAAGAGAGTATAATCACCTTATACTCTTACTCATGTTGATTCTTTGTAACTTTTAATTTTTTTTTTTTTTTGCTAAAGCAGATGGATCATACCTAACGAGTATGGATACATCTATTAAAATCGAAAAACAAAATACTACTACTAGAACGACCGGATAAAAGTACTTGATGATATATAGAATCATATATTGTTATTATAAATTCAATGACATACATGCTCAATTCTCAGTTCGATCCTCTATATCCCCTTAAAAAAAAAAAAGGAATTTGCTGGGCATGTATTTATCACCTACAGGACAATCTCAAGGATTTAGAATCACTTCTGGTTTCTGCTTAAGATAGACAGAGACCCAAGGCCATTCAGTAAGTCTAGGGAAGCGGGAGAAGGATGGGTTGTGCTTGTTGCGGCTTTGTGTTGAGAATTATGGTTGGAAGCAAACAGTAATCTTCAGCAACTTTATACAGACTCTCTTCGATGGATCGATTAGAAAATTAAGAGATTGTTGGGGGCGTGGCCGGTTCTTCTTCCGGAGAAAGAGACCAGAGCCAATCAACGTTTCCACAAGATGATAAGAATCGCGACGTCCGGGATTTGATGTGGAAGGATGGGTTTTGAGGAGAGTAGCAAAATTAGAATTGAGATCTCTGACTTCTTCTCTGGTTTTCTTTGTTACATGTAATCCCCTTACCTTCTAAGTTTGAATCTGCTACTGTTTCTCTCTCGAAAAAAAAAGGGAAAAAAACAATCAGCCTGTATTACGAAATGACTGGTGATTTAATGGAGCCTGCAAGGTTTACTACTCTTGGTGTTTCAATCCCAGTCAGTCACGCAACATCTCGTAGTCTCTTCCAGGGAAACGCGTTTAAGAATTTGCTGGAAGTAACGGGACCGAATGGTTTGAGTAACCATTTAGTTAATGCAGATAAAAATTTAATGATAAAATATTAGCTTCTCAGCTCTATATTTAACCATCTTCTTTTCTTTTTTTTTTTTGTTTGGTTTTTGAGGAATCTCAATATTTGACCATCTCGTTTGTAATGCACCACTTTTTGCAAGTTACAATAGTCCTTGTAGCAGACAGAAGAAAATTTTTCATGCGCACAAAACATGGACGGTTGAGCACCATTTAGCACACACCAAAATGTTCATCGAATCTACAATGATTAAATGCCATCTTAAGTCTAGATTTTTGATGATGCTTATAAGCATCATCTGAGGTTAAACGACACCGATGACACTTTTAAACGTCACCTGTTCTTTATACCTACCGATGCTTTTTAGAAGCATCAGCAAATTTTAGCGTCAGAGTTAAAATTACCGGCACATCTCCTTCTCAATTTTATTATAGTGTTGGCCGTTTCACATTGAATCATTTTCTGGCAACAAACCTCTAAGTTACATTAATCCCTTTCTTGCTTTGTGGCCAGGAAATCATTTACGTGGGCATAGAGAGAGTCACATAGCATCACTACCTCAAAAAAATTGTTTTAAGCAATAGTAAACTGACCAATCTCAGAAAAAGAATAACAAACTGGCGGTTTGACCAAACGCCGTGCGGTCGATCCCCTCGGTACCCTTTTGATAAGATTGTTACTGTATTTTTATCAAATTGACGTGACCGTCCATTATACAAGAGTCCCTGGGCCAGAGAACCGATTGGTTATTGGGTGCTACGTACGAGTTGGTCATAGACCCGTATGAATCCATCCCCCCGAAATAGACGTCACACGCAAGATTCCACGGACCGACGCACCTAGAAAGAAGGGAGGGGCGTGCAGGGAGTACGAGGGCAATTGTGCCATTTTAGAGACCATTCCAGGAAAGAAGGAAAAGAATATGGTACGTATGAGGACGTCGTTGTAATTTTCGGATAGGAGTTTTTTATTTTTGGTTCTTCTCTATTACCCTCGGGATATCCTGCCAAAGATACTGGATATCGCTATCATACTACCGAAGATTGGTAAGAATTATATCTTACTTCCTTTCTTAGATCTTTTCTTCAAAGGAAGTCGTTTTGGTCGTGTTTGTTTTAGGATGCCCTAAGAAGGAAAGGGTAAAAAGAAAAAAGAAAAAAATAATGCTGAAAGGTATGAAGCGTGATGTGGATTGTTGTTACACAAATAGAAGGTTCTATCCGTTCTCGTGGAGCCGGATGTGATATCTTGCTGTCATTTAGATTCTTAATCATGGTTTCAATTCTTCTAGACATTTTCTCAGCATCATGTTCTTTTTCTATCTAAGTGATCCGAGAATCGATTGCAGGAAAGAAAAGGAGTAAGCTTGACACAATGTAAGCACTTATCTAATACTAATGGAGCACAGGGATGATATCGTGTGGCCATTTAGATGCAGGATAATGTTTTCATTTTGTCCTTCCAATTAAACTACACTTGCTTATTTGAAATTAATTGGAGTATTAAATGGCAGATGATTGAGTCCAATAAACTGGAAAGTTGATTGGGTCCAAGGATGCCAGTTGATTATTTAATTATGAGTCGACATGAATTACAAAGCTGCCTAATCTATTTGCTTATGTACACCGTGCGTGCATGATAAAAAAGGCGCATATTAGATGGATGGTTATGATACCATCTCGGTTTGATCCAGATGGCTTAGAAGAGCCCATGCAGCTTTACATGTCTCTAAAAAATAAATAAAGCATGGCTTTACTTATTTGCAGCTGGTAAACCCTACCTCAACCCTTTCACATTATCTTTTAGTAGATATTGAATTGCTATGTATTTCCAGAATAAAAGTTGTATTTTTTGGGATGGAATTGAAAATAACTGTCCACCATAAATAACTGTGTCATTGGCCATTACTTAAAACAAGGGAACAAGCATAACACCCTTTTAAGTTGTTGAACACAAACATAGCAAATATATTGTCCTGTAGGTGTTACATACATGCAACCTATCTAGGCAAAAATGTAAGATATAACTTGCTAGACTAGTCTAGATATTATTAATAAAGAAACAAGAGAGACAACAAGATTATTTGTATAGCATGTTGTTTCCCCTACCGAAAAATATCACAACAAGCATGATTAAAGCATCAAATATTTGTTTTTTTCTTTTCTGTTTTGAAGCATTAAGCAAAATAGAGCTATGTATAATGATCTAAACCTCATCCAAAAAGATTGGAAAGGTATTATTTGGTTTCTTTAGGCCTGTATAAATATCTAAGATCTACCAATACATGGCTAATGTAAGACCAAACACATGCCTGTACGGATTCTCACATACGCTTTTCATTTAAGCCATAGTATTCTCGCCAGGCAAAGAATTTAAATCCAATCACAAACACCACAATCAGCTCGTGGTCAGTCCAAATAAGCCCATGCTACGGCGTCTCTTAGTTTACATGGACTATAGGTTGGGGGATGACATATGACCTTACCCAAAAAGGCTAGCTAAAAAATATTATTTACTTTATTTAGCCCTATATAAAAATCCAAGTGGAACTAATTAAGCACATGCCCACACGAACCCTCTCATACTAGCCCAACTAATGAGTTTGGGGCGTAACACTATGGCTCCCTAAAGTTTGGGTCTCGGAATAACTTAAAAGCCATGCAGGAAAAATCACTAGCCCACAACTTAAAAGAGGAAAGGTAGATGCTATTAAATTTCAAGTTTTCATATGAGGTTCTGCCGCATTAACTTAGGCTTTTAGAGTTACATCAAAAAGAAAGTTAGCAGCACATTCACCATAGCCCTATATAGAAGAGTCCCAATTCGAAAGCCAGAAAGCAACAAAATTTGCCTCCCAAGATGTAAATAAAGCCTTCAAACTTTGGACCTTTCCTTTCCACATGAAGAAGTCCTTCTTAGGAATGATCTAAGGCCTAAATAAGGTAGCCAATTGATCCATGTAACCACAATGGAAGAATCCCTTTCCAACCAAACAACTTGAAGTAGAAAGTGAGCGCATGACAACATCAAAACCTTCCCAAGCCATGCTAAGTTTTGTCACTAGAAAGGATCGCCTAATCTAGCAGCACCATTTGAGAGCACTCGTTCGTAAGCTAATTGGCCACACATGCAACATGAAAACCCGATAAAATATAAATAACTGGTATGGAGTTGATTTGTACTTGTGGGCTCCACTAAACTTACATTCTAATACCACACTAATTAAATAGTTAATCTCGTTAAGTTTATACAAAAATATTGGCAAAATATATTCGATCTAACAACATAGAGACAAGATCAACAATATATGACAAGCTCTACAAGAAACATCTGCAAAAATTTATTCTTATTCTGCCTGAATCCTATGATAGAACAACCATTACACGTGTAGATGTGTAAGCAAAGAAAAATTTAAAGGAAACACTTTAAAATTCCCCCCCCAAACAAAAAAAAAAAAAAGAAGTAAAAAACATGAAAATTTTATTTTACAATTATTATATTTTATTATTATTATTATTTTGTAGTGCATCAAAAGCACGAAGAAAAAATATTTTTCTACGTATCCTGAAACTTTACCATACACATGTAGTTTACGCGGTATGAGCTTTTAACGAAGAGATGGCCGGCGATTTCAGCAAAAAAAAAAAAAAAAGAGAGATGGCCGGCGAGGTTAAATAAGTGTACGTTTTTGGTCAGTGATTGCGGCCAAAGATCGCCTGCGCCCATGCGGTGTCGAAACGTGGCGTCTCTGGCCACGCCTTTTTGCGAAGCAAGGCTTTGTCCGCTGACATGCAGCCCAGCTCCGATGGGGCCGTCTTTTCCTTCCTTTTTACACTTACCTCCCCCCCCCCCCCCCAGCCTTGTACAGATTAGGTCAATCACAAAAAATCAATCACCTCAGAAGTGAGTAATTTCTAGAGTTAATTTTCAAAGTAAAATTGGTCAATTCAACACAGTGAAGTACAAGAGCAATTTTTTTGCAAGCTATCGCCGTCATTTATGCATTCGTAAACCAGGTCGCGTAGCCCATTAACATCCGTACTCTAGTCTGCTAAAGAAGGAAAAATATAATAAGATAATGGATTGAATTGAATATGAAGAACATAAATTTTCAGAATCATTCCTTGTTATTCATATATAATTGTTGCTTAATTATGAGATCTTTGTTATTAAAAGTTTAACATTTTTGTCTCTTCAATAGTGAATTTGTTTCCTTATATAAAGAACAATTAAAGATATAGGTTTTTGACTTTCAAAGTTCCTTGTCGGAACTTTATTCCAAGGGTCTCTCCACTCACAAACTAGCCTTTGATTGGGAAGTGAGACAAATGGCATCCACCATTGTTCTCATGTCGATGTAGTAAACCAAACACTAGTTCTCCACTGCTAGAAGCTTTTAGATTTGAAAATAAAAAGAAAATAGCACATAATATAAGACCACATAGGTTCTATTAGCCTCCATATGAATATGTGCAAAATACAGTCGGTATACCCTCATTTTTCTGCAGTCTTGACGAAGCGAATGAGAATCAATATCTAATGATGATGCTCTAGGTAACCATCTGGCGACCGTTTAAGAATTTCTTTAAGAAGAATATAGGCTGCCTTTAGAATTTTAGTAGCATAAACATGACCTTCCATGCAAGACACAGCTTTGCAATAAAATTTATTGCATTTTATCTGGATGGACCAAGTCACTCTCCTTACATGTAAGTGCGCCGCTGCATATGTTAAACACTAATAGTCTATAAATCTAGCCAATAATATTTATAGGGTTGAGGGTTTGTAGATGACTTATGATTGTTGCATTCTAGCCTTGACAATAGCATTCAGAATTGTGATTGTTAATTAAACATCTTTTGGATGGCCAAAGTTCTATGATTTTTTACATTGGCAATAGCAATGTTGCTAGTTCCATAAGACTACATGGTTTTGGTGGCAGTCGCGATCAGCTGGCCCTTTGTACAACTTGAGGAAAAAGAGGGAGGGCTTCATATTGCTGGAACCTAATTGGCTAGCGGTCCAAACCGGGCATCATTCTGTGAAGGACGACTAGGATAAGATACCTATTTCTCCATCTCCCTAGTTTTGTTGTCACATTGTGTGGCTGTAGGTTGTTGTTGTACTATTTTCCTCATCTTTCTTCCTCCCTACTTGAAAGCGGAAAGAATCAGAAGACACAAACTCTTTGAATTCCATGCCTTGTAAAAAGTTCAAGAAAGAGCGATTTGATTGCTCAAAAAAAAAAAAAAAATCATCTTAGCAAGCATGTGTTGGATACTAAATAGTTAATCACCTCTAAAAAACTTTAATCATTGGCATTCGCCCCTTAACCAGAAAACCAGCGAATGGATAAAATTTATTCGCTGTTTAGTTGGTACTGATTGCCTGCCATTAATGTCATCTTGCTAAAAGTGAAGAAATGAATAATGTCATCTTGCAAAAAGTAAAGTAATGATATTAACCAGAAAAAAAGAAACAGTAAAAGACAGCAACCAGGTGTAAAAGTGGTAGAGAAAATACAGGTTGGAGAAATGGTTAAAGTTATTTCACCCTTTCTCTCAAATATCTTTAACCTGATTATCGACCTTTTTGACCCGTTGAGTGGATAAGGTTATTCACATCCTTTTTAGTTTTTTGGTGTTTAGCTGGCTAGCTGTATAGTCTTATGTTATCTACTTTCAAACTAGTATCCAAAAATAGTCTTATGTTTCCATGTCTAATATATAAGACTTGGCTCTTTTTGGCCTGGGCTTGGTCAATTCAACCAACATGGCTCATATTGGGCTCATCAGCCTAATATGAGTTTAACTCACATGTGTCGTACGTGAGCCGGAAAGGAAGAGGACTCCTATCCGAAGTCCGTCTCCTTCCCTGACTCCATCGGGCGAAAAGAACTTGGTTGTAATTTCCCTTCTTCCCAACCCTTGATTCCACCTATAAAAGAGACCTCCACGTTCCTCTCTAGTAATGCATCTTGAGGATCTTTGAATTGAGCCATAGATCTCTAGATTTTTCATCAGGATTGCTTGGAGTTGTTGTTGTTGATTCGATCATGAGAGCTCATCGAAGGTGAGTTGGTTGCTAAAACTCTCTCTTTAACTTCTTTCGACTCTTGGGCCACTTTTTCTCCCTTGAATCTAGCTAGCGAGTCACCAGATTAATAGTGAACAGGGTCTTCTCTATTTTATTTCCTTTTCTTTTGTTTTTGCCGACCGTCGTTGGGTGTAGCTTGCTGTCTCCGCCAAGGGTTGCCAGCCACTAGGGTTCACCGTCCACTGGCGATCGCTGCCGCCTGAGGCAGCCTTCATCCATTTGAAAAGGAGAAAGAGAGCCTTCTTGGTTCTCTCTTATTCTCTTATTCTCTCTCTCCTCACTCTACTTCTCTTATTTCTCTTTCTTCTTTCTTCCTCTTTTCTCTCTCTATCTTGGTATTTTCTCTCTGGCTTCATTGGGGAAAATTTTTGGTTAAAGAGAATCAATAGATGATCCTAGGTTAGTACATAGTTGTGGACCCCTCATGGACCAGTAGAGGGTTCTGGGTTGTCGACTATCTTGACTAAATTTTGATGTGAAATTGGCTTTATAGGAGAACAATTTTTTGGGCAAGAGGACGACGAGCAGGATTCTGTACATCCTAGTTCGTAGATCGCAGTGCGAACATGTAATTAGTTTGTCTGGGTTGTCGGCATAGAGGTAAGAATTCTTATAAATCTGCCTACATGTTTATATATATTTTATATACATATACATATGATATGCTAATGATCAAGATAAGTAAGTTGTATGATGGTTTCTATATAAAATTAGGTTTTGATCATGTATACTTATGATTGATAGTATGATGGATGCATATATGAGTATAACT